>NC_090321.1:29423745-29730362 GCF_040869045.1 Eurosta solidaginis
TAATGTTGTATAAAACTTTTCATTAATTTGAGGGAAAATTTTTTCATTAATTTTTTCATCAAAAGTACTTAATTGAATATTTCACACAATTCTATACATTATTTCTAATTGCTGTTTTTATGTGCAGGTCCCTTTTCGCTCTTATTTGGAATCCAAATTTATAAATAAAGTTTTGGTTGTAAAGATGGAGATTCGTGCTTGTTGCTGTTGTTGTTGTATTAACGATCAAGACACTGCCCGAAGGCTTTGGGTAGTGTTATCGATGTTGATGGTCCTTTGCCGGATATAGATCCGGTACCTACGTTCCGGTAACAAAGCACCATTAAGGTACTAGCCCTACCATCTCGGGAACGATTTATATGACCACATTAAACCTTCAAGGCCATCACTCCCTCCCCACCCCCTAGTTCCATGAGAAGCTTGGGGTCGTTAGAGCCTCGTCTGTTAATGAAACAGGATTCGCCGCGTGTAGGTGAGCTTGACAATTGAGTTGGAGAAGCTATATATTGTGCTGGCAACCCCTTGAGAGGGTTGCGCTACACAACCCCTTGAATCCCGGAGATTCGTGCTATTAGCGAACTTTGGGCATTATTGATCGTAGTGCTTTTGTTTAGCTAAATTTAAAATAATTTGCTAAAATTAAATGATTGTGAGCACACAAAGAAATCTATTTGTACTATGGCACTATTGTGAATATTTGATTAGAACTAACACTGCATTACCGGCAGTTGCTAACATTCGCCAGATGGCGGCGCAAGCACATGTAAGTTTTTATTGATAGATGATCGATTGATAGAACAGCTGATTTCTGTTGATATTTGCTATGAGACTTTTATATTTGTTACCAAGATGCGCACGGGTCCGGCTAGAATTTATATCATCCAGGTAGCGAAAGCATGACCTCAACTAAAAGTCCAAGCTCACAGTCGTGAAGGTAACACGATTCGATTTTTGCAGTTTTTTTATACAATTTTCTCCATTTAAAAAAAAACAAAACAATTTCAAAGAAAAAAAGTTCTAATTTTTAAGGAAATTACTTGTTCCCATTTAGGAAAGGATATCTACGGTGAAATCTTAACTTATTTTAATAGGTAATTTCCTCTTTTTTAGGAATTTTTTTTATTGAGTGCAGTTAATAAAATTTAAAGGGATTAATTTTGCGAGAAGACATTCCGAGCAGAGCTTCTTAGTACTTCTAATTTCTGTTTCTGGCATTATTGATTATTGGTATCCAAAACCGAGAATAAGCGATATTTGGTATCATAAAAAGAGTCGCCACAATAAATGTTAAAACTGTTAGCACTATGGCCTGACACTGTCAAAGCTCGTTCAAATCCTAACAAATACATATACATACGTACATACAATATGCTATGTAATTTGTATTTGATCATAACTAACCTTGCTAGGAGTTGTGATATGACTTTTGAAAAAATGAAAAAAAAATTTTTATTAAATGTGGCTTTAATTTGCCCACAGGATATGCAGTTTCCCGATGTTATTCGTTTAGCTTTGTGTTTCAAAATAGCCTTTCAAATAAGTGCAATATTTTATGAAAGACAATTTTTTTTTTTTATAAATTTCTAGTAAATTTTTAAACAAGCACATTTTATCGCCATATGGCTATTTCAACTCTCCACATATATGTTTGTATGTATTTACTATATACATACTATAATAGGGTAGTCCTCCTTTTTCAACTTTTAAAAAAATTAACGTGGCTCCGCGAAAAATAATTATATACTCAAAAATACTGATGACATATATATTTTTAATTTATTCTTATAAGATTTTGGATGTCGCTATCGAATTTTAAACTTTTAGAAAAATCATTGTAATAATATCTTTTCTTTCTTGGAAAAATTCTGATACCGTTGTTACCCTTACTCGCGAATTGTGTTGCTTGGCGTTTTGAAAAATGGTTGAATTTGTTGGTACTCTTACTTATTCAAAGAAAAATATTTTGTGAAATAAGCGCACAAACTTCTGAGAGCGCTGCGAAAAGGCAACAGGGTAACATAATTTTTAGAAAAGAAAATGGCATACATTTTTAATGTTGGTTTTCTAAAAGCTCTGCTTATAACGTTGAACATTATCTAAGCTATTTTGGGACAAAAATGTCGTTGAAAGTTACTCGAAATGTATAAAAAAAAAAGAAAGGAAGGTAAAAGGACCATCCTCAGTAGCGATCACTAAGTATTCTTCAAACATATATTGAAATAGTTTCTCCATATAGAGAACCAAATGAGATGATGCCCTGCCAAATAATCAAAAAAAATTAAAAATTGCAACCGTAAAAGTACCACCCTAATACTATAACCATAAATTAAATTTCAAAAAAAATTTTATTTTTTTTTCTGCAGTATCAAAGTGCTCTGATTGCTTTTCCGTCCTAAAAAAAAAAGAGAGAAAAAAAGTGTGCTTAAACTCGTCGATAGCGCAAAGCTGCCAACAGATTGAGTTTGTTGCACATAAGTTTAGCGGTTAGGATTAAATGTGAAAACCTGGTAAACGCATACAAAGCGTAAAATGTCAAAGGTCCCTGGCAAGTATTCCAAAGAATTAAAAAAAAATATATATTTTTTTATATCAATTTACGTATGTATATCGTCACCCGATTGCCAGAAGCATGAATGTGCCAAAATGAAAATGTTGGGAAATCGAGTTTCAAAGTTTATTGCTCCCTCAAAATTAGAATAATTAGTTTCTAGTGCAAAAATGTACTTATATATTATACTCACACTATGCTCTTTTAACTGAGATAATTGTTCTGCTCGCATCCCTTCTATTCTCCGAGATTTAGCATATTCATATTTCTGGCACAACAAAAATTAAAAAAGCTGATTTTTTGTTAACACATCTATACAAAAAAATTAAAAGTAGTCGCTTATACTTTCTATGTATTTTGATGCGCTGAATCCGAATAAGCTACAGGAATTGGCCCAACTGCTAATGGTATGGCCTTAACCTCAAAAGGCGTAAAAAATCACTGCAGACTGATTTTTAAATAACGTTAGGGCCAAGCCAAGACCTGCAAGGCCAATTCCGTTGGCGGAATGGGATTCGGAGCATCACAGTACTTGGGAAAACATCCGCGGCTTTGACTTATCGAAAGTATGTATGTAAATGAAAAACGTTACACATTCAATTAAATTTCATATACACTAATGTGTTTTTATTTAAGATAGTATTGCAAACATAGAACTAGTTCTTATTCTCACCAGAATCAGAATCTTCTGAAATGTTGGGTTCGGGAAAAGCGTTGCCCGCAAAAGTTTTATAAATGAATGATATTATTTTGGTATAACCAGTTTTTACACAATTTTCCCAAGTATTCTAGTTTTGATTCGGGAAGGGTCAACGGCTTCGAATAAACCGGTTTGCCTTCATTTAAACAACTATTATTTTTAGGATATTAAGCTATTAAAAATTCTTCATGCGTGTAATTTTTTTTTAAAGAATACCAGGCACGTATAGCCGAACGATGGAACATACGAATATGTGCTGTTCCAATTTTTTTCAAAAATTGTAAAAATTGTTTAGCCATATCAACGAATGTGTCATAGAATATGCCACATTAATTTTTCTGGCTCAACTTTGTGTGATTGAATTGTACATTCGTGAAAATGGCATTGCAAACTATTGGGGTTTCCATGTACGTAGGAAGCTCTAGATTTATGTAGAACCTAGAGAATCTTAAGGGTAATCCAAAGAGGCCTCTAACACAAAATCGGAAAAAATGCACATTCATGGTTCTGGCTAGGGGGCGACGATATAAAAAGATTATGCGTTGAAATAATTTTCTAGATTTTTACCTACATATTTTTGTATATTCTGGTGTTAACTGCTGGGAGCAAATATTACAAAAATTACGCTTGGTTATGCAGTAATAGGTTAAACCTAAACTAAGGTTTGCTTACACTCAAATTTAAACTCTAGTTAAACTACAGAGCAGCTTTTCAGTCACAGTTTAAGACCGCTTTTGGTTGGCTTTTTTTTATTATCTAGATAATTTGTAGATACGATAACAGTTGGATATTTTTAACTTACATACATAAAAAAAATATTTCTCCACCCTCAGGGATATATATATCTAATTCTGGAGTTGATTACAAACATCATTCCCCAATCATTATCTAACCCTTGAGAAATTTTGTAAATCTACAATCCTCAAGCTGATCTTCAACGCAATTCTCAAACTTTTCTCTAACTTTTGAGAGATTTTGAGAAATGTATAGTTCTCAAATGAATATCCAGCACATTTCTCTAGATGATATCTTACACTGGATATCGAGTTGAGGTAGAGTTGAAACAAAATATATCAAAGTAGCAACAACAAATCCAACAGCTGCTTATTGTGAGAAATAAACATTTGGTTAGTAGCTGTAATGAAGCGTTATAGATTAGAAATAATTTGCACATATTTGCCTTTATATTTTTGAAAATGCTTAATATTGGAATCTTCCATTTGAGTCCAATTGGAGAACCATGAATGAGTATAAGTTATGAGCTACCTTTTAGCTGAGAACGCTATGATTCTCAAGTTGAGCCTTTGTTTGAAAACAACTGTTGGGATTTTAGAAGTATCATACTTATTAACATGAGCTCTAATTTTACTCAAGTCCAAATACTTATTGGATATATTCCACGCAATTGCAAACGAGTTCAAATAATTGTTAGGTGAACTAGAGTTTAACCCGCCAATTCGGCGGCTTAAGCTCGGTTGAAATTTCAGTTTAAGTAGACTGAAGTACTGCAGAATAAGTAAAAGTTTAGTTTAACTGTCAAGCTGAGTTGAATTTGTACTGAAAACCCGAGCTTTAATATTATAATTTTAGACAAAATAAATATTATATAATATAAATAATAATCTTAACATGACAGGGCATAGAAAGTTAGAAGAAAATACATAGAAACTACTGTATACCGAGCACGTGACTCATGACCTACACGATCAGGAACTCATTGAATTTTGTTGTGTCCAGTATGGACAGAATTCTTTTCGAAAAGGGGAATCCACACACTGACCCTGACACAGACGTCTGGTTCATGGATGGACTTAAATTTGATAACGGAAAAATAGGAACTGGCATATGCTGGCCGAGGCTCAAGAAAACGATACCAATTGAATGCTACCCCACTCTTTTTCAGGCAGAAATCCATGCAAAAGAAGTATGCGGTAAAGAATTTCTACGAAGAGGCTTATTGTCGAGGAGTATCCTTATTATTTCAGACAGCTAGGCAGCCGTGAGTGCCTTGCAGTCTTACAATATTACTTCTAAGCTAGTAGATAAATGCATAAGAGTCCTTAAGAATCTGGGAAGCACAAAAAAGGTTTTGTTAGAATGGGTTCCCGGGCATCACGGACATGAAGGTAATGAACGTGCAGACTACCTGGCCAAGCAGGGTACCGTTGCAGCATTGTTAGATGGCTCAGAATCCTTCTGCGGACTCACAAAGGCACACACTAGGAAGACCATAAGTAACTGAGAAACAAAGCAGTTCACTCAACGCTGTTTTGATTGTCCAGTGCCAAAACATACCAAATTGTTAATACTCCCAGCAAAAAGAAACTCAGACACACTAAATAATCTAAACAGAGTATCTATTCTATGATATCACCTCAGTAAGCTGGAGGATGATAAAACTCTGGTTCACAGTCTTTGCGAACGCATCGCTTTGGCAAGCCAGAAACTCCCCCATCTAGACAATGTGAATTTTGATCTCTTCTGATATGGAATAAAGGGCCTTAGGAGGTACTTAAGTACATTTAAAGCCTACGCATACAGTAATAGACTGAAGGATCAAGTACAATAGGTCTTAATAATAGTCACAATGCATGGAGGCATAGTTAAAATAATTATAGTAAATTTTTTTGCTCAATAAATAGTAAAAATATTTTAACTTTTTAAGCTGAAATTATTTATTAGATAGTCATCTCCCTTTTGCGATGAAATCAATGTTGCAGATTTAAATAAAAACGTATCATCCCTTTCGGGACCCTTTTATACATTTTTAATAAAGTTAATGCACTTTTTTTTTTGTATTAAAAATTACTTATTATTGGCTATTAAGTAAATAAACTAATAATTTTTACGAAGACTTTGTATTCTTCTACTATGGATTTTTGTAAAAGGAGGGATACTATAACACACTAAATCAGAATTGACATTTATGACTTGTATGCCGAGTATCTAAAAAAATATTTACCAATAACGGTTTGAGTACCAAAACAGATTTACAAAATATGTACATTTCTTACGAAAGACATATTTCACTTTGTAAAACTAATACTTACTACCACAAAAAAGGACAAAAAAATGACAAGTGAAATTAAGAAAATAAAAACCATCAGCGAGGTTATAAATTTAATCCCTTAACTTTTTTTGCCTCCACAAAGTGAAAGCGATTTTAGCATGGCAAATTTCAAATTACACATTCATTATTTTCCATTGAATAAAAAAGGGAAAATACTCCACGGCTGTCAATACATAAACTGGCAAAGGGGAAATTTTCGAATTCGCCAGCAAATAAACATTGGCTACACTTCTCAAAAGTGCCAAGCAATCGGTAGAAGGAAGACATAAATCAAAATTGGCAACAAATATTTGCTTATTTAAACATACCAAACAATTTATAAGAATAGAACAAAATATAAAGAGTTTCAAAGGGTTAGTTAAAATGAGGCAGCTATGAAGCAGACAGCGTTTCAGGAGATGCCATAGGTTACTGCCAGACGAAAGTGATGGGCATAACGAATTGTTGTTTTACTCATGTTGGTAAATGTACATACATACATATGTGTTTACCAATCCATACTCACTTTTGAGTCAGAGTAAGACTACTAAAGCTGGGCAAAATTTATTGAGATGAACGAAGTTACACTGAAATGACAGCCCGCGATCGGGAAAAATCTCGAGTCGCTCCGTTACGAGCAAACCGGCTGCCGCAAGAAGCGCTCTGTACGATAAACGGAGACGCCTCTCCACGTATGGCAGGAAATTGTCATATCTCGCCAGACATCTCATTCGTTAGCGCAGTGGTTGTCAACTACTTCAACTAGCAGTCGATGTTAACATTAGCATCCGACCTCTTACCCATACTCATCTTGCTTGAGCGATCAGAATTCGTCACATCTGAGCGACGCATTTTCATCAATTTCACAAAAGTGAAAGTGAAAGTAGTATAGCTTTGTTTATTATGGAAGTGAAAGTTTGAACGAGCACCTAAATATTTTGAATAATCTTCAGATGCCCCAGATCTCCTAATAAGCCTCTCTCTCTATAAAGCCTACATTTAATGTTTTTTAATCTCACAAGGTTCCTTGAGAACCAAGGTGGCTTATTAGTCTCCACGCTAGCATAGTGAACACAGTGTGTAAAGAAGCTGTTGAGCGATCTGTAGAATATAGATGTTGCAGACTCGATGTCATTGCATAAAACTCAGACCAGTCATGAGAAGCAATCAATTCATTTAAAAATAAAAAATAAATGTAAGGCGCGATAACCTCCGAAGAGATCTAAGGCCGAGCTTCTCTTCCAATTTGCATCGTGCTCCTCTTGATTTTCCCTACAAATTGGCCGGACCGGACCTACATGTTTTATGCCGACTCCGAACGGCATCTGCAAGGCAGATGAGTTTTCACTGAGAGCTTTTCATGGCAGAAATACACCCGAAGCGCTTGCCAAACACTGCCGAGGGGCGACCCTGCTTAGAAAAATTTTCTTCTAATTTAAAAACCTTATTTCTAAAATTTTGATGTTGCTTTGCCCGGGGTGCGAACCCAGGGCATACGGTGTGGTAGGCGGAGCACGCTACCATCACACCACGGTGGCCGCCAATCAATTCATTTAGCAAAGTGAAATTGATCTTATGAAAGCACCTTAAGCGAATACGAGTTATTCTTCTTGCTTTAGCAGCCATCTTAGGCTGAACAATATCACATGCTATCTCAAGTGTAGGGTGATGAGGATCCTCAAGAAGAGATAAAGGGGAAACCCGACTTATGGAAAAACCCTTTAGGTTCGCCAACTAGAACTAAATCCAAGAACTTCTTGTTACAGTTTACCACATTGTTTATCTGTAGACACATAAAGCAGTGAATGAACAAAATCGTGATGAACAGTTGGGGTAAAGAATATCGACTCGCTAGAATTAATCCATTTTACTAAGGGTAAATTAAAGTCACCAAGAACAACAAGTCGATCATTATCACGCATTTGAGAACGCAAGCTCTTAATAGCTAAATTATGGCTGTTATAAACATGCATATCTGACCGAGGCGTTATATAACAACAACAAATAAATAAAAAGAGGCTACGCAGTGAAAGCCTCACGGCTACATATTCAATATCGGACGAGTTACAGCACGACAACAACTCCGATGATGTAATCGATTCCACGGCAATAAGGACACCACCTACTCTGGAAGTACGATCACACCAATAAACAATATATTTTTTGCAAAAAAGCTCAGAATTGAAATTATCAGGATTTAACCAGGTCTCTGTAAATGCTATCACTTGAGCTGAAAAGTAAAACTCTTAAGAAAAACAGTACTTAATTTCGAGCGTAACCCGCGAACGTTTTGATAATTTACAGTTAAGCTGAGCAAGTCTATATTCACGTTTGGGACACCGTTAAGGTATCGGCAATTAAGTCTTTTGACCTCTTGATGTATAAATGCACAACAGAATGTTCAGGCCAAACAGATTGAGCCAATATTGCATCGACAAAAGCATCAGGAACCGATATTTTAAAAGAGGATATATTTCTCCCGGATTTAAATATAAATTTAAAGACATCAATATGAATAGATATAATATTAAGTTTAGAAAAATTAAATTTTTAATATCATTTTCCGTCAGCGAAGCGTGTAGCCTTGAGACAAAAATAGATCTACGAGGCAGCATGGCAGTCGCAGTACTAGGAGCATCAAGGCTCTCTCCACGAATGTCAGATCAAGCTTGTCAAGACGATACAGGTAAAATTAAGGTGGGTGCCAGTATATCCATTGGCAGTTGCAGTGGATAGTTAAAAGAGTTCGTGTTCTCAGTATTAGGATTAGCATTCGGGTTGACTTTAACAGCGACTATGTGTTTAGTAGCAGCGTGGGCATTACACTTCACAATCCTTCGTACTTTTTAATCCTGCAAGATTGAGTGAGTTAGGAAAAAAATCGAAAAATATTCGACTAAGTACGACGCATCACAGTTACTCTAAAAACAGTCAAACTCATAGATCTAATTCACATTCTTAGAAACCTCTATTCAGTCTGCCGATCCCAGGACCATCCCACTCGATGACAGCATACATGCTTCTGCGTCTTGAAGCAGGGAGAGTTAAAGTAGTTACGCGTGATTGTTTACCGAGAGTGGGGTTTACTTTTGTATTGCTCGTACTTCTTGCTTGGTGACAGCAGGTACTTCCTTTTCTTATCGTTCACCATCAAACCCATCTTCTTCGTAAATTTTTCCAGTTTGGAACTTACAGCGCCATTCTAGGATATGCAAAAGATTTATTACTGTGGCACTTAAACATATACAAATACAATTTACTCGTCGCAAGAACGGATCAATGAAAATTATAGTTTACACAAATGCGCATATATAAAAGGCATAAGCGCGTCGGAATTTGAAGAACGGAAATGAAATGAAAGGATATGTATATTAGTGACATACAGCCACACACAAACTTTACACTTGCTCAAGCAGTCTATGAGAAAGCATATCGCCTATAGCATTAAAAAACACCAAAAAGTAGCAATAATTTATGTAGGTACATATCTACATACTATTTATAATTGTTGTAGTTGGCAATCTGTGTAGTCATACAGGCGTGAAAAGCCAAATATTTTTGTACTTCATACACAAACACACATAGAGTATTGTATTTGTGTGTGTGGTTTGTGCAAGCGCGAGTTATTTGCAAGCATACTTTGCGGCGCTTATGCTGGCATATTTTCCTTTAAACTGTCACACTCTATCACCACACTTTGCGCTTCATTAAAGATGAAATGCCTGCAATTTTTGTGATTGGAGTTTTTTATTTGTATTTGTTTGTGTCGCCTGTTTGTTATTATTATTTTTTTTTTATTGTTGCTCTTTTTCATTTATTTTTTTTTTTTAATCCCAGGCATTAATTTTTGGCTCAGCTCACGCTCACTCGATTTTGCCTGAAAAAATATTTTTATTTAATTTATTTATGAATGGCAATGCATCAGTGAGCACATAGCAGGCTGGCTTACAAACACATATATAGAAAAACCACTTTAAAATTTGTAAGGCAAAAGTATTTATTGTCAGTAAGTAAGGTTTATTCTCAAAGTGTCAATGCATTAATGTGCCACCACAATGTAATCAACACGCGCACACCCGCATCAGTTGCAGTTTTGTAAGCGTGCGCGCATAGGAAACGCGCTGCTGCATTGATTTATGCATTTTTTAAACAAACAACAAGTAAGAACGGGACTGTCTTCGGCTGTGCCGAAGACTTCATACCTTTCATGAATGGGGCTGAACAATAATCTTATCCCGTTCGTAATCTCTGAATAATCGGATGTATAAGATAAGAAATATATAGTGAACAGATCTACATACCTAAACGATTTTTAAGATAAATATAAAATAAAAATTAGGTAGGTTCTATGTGTAAGGATTCAAAGCTTCACGTTTTTTGTGGTCTGCATGTAAAAACTATGACTACGAACCACGTATTTCAAAAATATATGACGAAACGTACTTATTTGATGAAATTTGATAAATTTTGAAGCTTCTAGCCGTAAAAAAGGGGCAAAAATGACAGTTTATATGAAGTATATAATATATATGCCACCGATCTCTATGATTTTTTCAGACAACAAGATATGCTATATACGTAAGCATTCGGTGAAATTTGAAGCTTATAGCTGTTAAAATGGGGTAGAAATTGAGAAAAGTTTCTTATCTGAACAATCGGTTGTATGAGATATATACTATATATACAACCGATCTCTATGATTTTTTCAGACAACAATACATGCTATATACGTAAGCATTCGTTGAAATTTGAAGCCTCTAGCTCTTAAATAGGGCAGTAATTACGAAAAGTTCCTTATCTGAACAATCGGTTGTGGGGGATATATACTATATATACGACCGATCTCATCAATTTTTTCAGGCAACAATATTTGCAATATACGAAAGTATATGGTGAAGTTTGAAGCTTCAATCTGTTAAATTGGGTAAGATATTACAAAAACCCTCTTTTTCTGAAAAATCGGTTGTATGGAGGATATATGCTATAGTGGTCCGATCCGGTCGGTTCCGACAAATGTCTAATCGAACACCCAAATACACCCGCTCACCAAATTTTATCAAGATATCTCAAAAATTGAGGGACTAGTTTGCATACAAACAGACAGACGGACAGACGGACATGGCTAAATCAACTCAGCTCTTCAACCTGATTATTTCGGTATACTTAATGGTGGGTCTATCTATTTTCCTTTAAGGACTTACAATTTTCGGTTTCGTGACGAAATTAATATACCATTTCATTTTCATGAAAGGTATAAAAATATAAATATGTATAAATACATATGTATACAAAACAATTTAAATGCGCATTTATGTAAATTTTTTATGCAATCTGCACGTCTCCTTCATTATCATGATCTTGGCATAGTTCAGCTTCTGTAACAAATGATAACAAAACCACAACCACGATAAGAGCAGCAAAAGCGGATTTTATATTAAATGGGGGAATCCTGAGAGTAAGGGTAATGAGTAAACCGTAAGCGCAGGCCTAGGCGTATTCTTTTTAAATGGTATGCTATAGTTATAGGGAGGCCTTAGCAAAAACGGCATGTGTTCTGCCCTCTCTGGACTGGATAAAGAAGAACAAAAGTGGGTCTTGCAGTGAATGTGGACAAGATGAAGTCCTTGCTGTCATCGTGGCCTTTGCAGCCACATCACTGTTGACAGATATAAATTCGAGGCAGTGAGGGATTTCGTCTATTTGGGAATCAGCAATAAAACAATCAGCAATATCAGCTTAGAAATCAAACCGAGAATAACTCTTGCCAACAAGTGCTACTTTGGACTGAAAAGGCAATTGAAAAGTAAAGCCCTCTCTCGACGCACAAAAAACATGTTCTGCAAGATGTTCATCATACCAGTCCTTTCGTATGGGTCGGAATCATGGACGAGAGAAGATGAGATGGCTCTTGCAGTGTTCGGAAGAAAAGTTCTCCGGAAAATGTAAAGCTCTTTCCGTGATGCCGACGGCGAGTATCGAGGGAGGTAAATATAATTAAAAACTGTATGAGCTTTGCGCCTTCCAATTGGCGTCAGTTATAGCATAACAGGGGAAGCTAGGCGTATGAAGTAATGGAATAAAACAGATTGTAAGCGTTAGGGTAGTCAGTTGACTTTAGCGTATTAGGGGAACAATGTACGTGACATAACGAGCGGAATCAGAGAGCAAGTCAAGGCAAGGTAAGGCAAGTAAATTAAGTTAAACGAGAATTAAGGAAAGAATAGGAACAGAAGGTTTAAGTCTGCCTATCGTCGAGCTAACAATTTTTTGTAGAAGTGTTATAAATTTTCTATCCATAACATAGGTTATAGCAGTGTTATCGACATTTGATTGACAAGCTATTGGTTTGTTGTTGAAAATATTTTCAGTTATTATTGAAAGAAGCATTGGAAAAACTTCGCTCAGGTCGGACCATACATCTTTACTGGGTTCCCGGTCATAAAGGGATAGAAGGTAACGTAGAGGCCTATGGTTGGCAAAGGAAGGTGAAACCCTCGCTGAGTCGACGAAAGACATCCCAATCCATTTGGGATAAATCAATAGGAAACACGAGTTGCATATGATCCATGAAGCAGGAAAGGCGTCTAAGATCATGTGCACAGTCTACGATACTAGATTCACAAAGTGGCTCATATCTCTGAAAAAAAAGAAGAGTTAAGGCTCATTATAGGCATACTGACTGGAAGCTGCCTTCTGACGTCACATGCTTATAAGTTAAGCCTCGTCAGTGACAGCAAGTGCAGGAAGTGTGGGCTGCAGGAAGAAACGGTTGAGCACATTCCTTGTTCATGTCCGCGCTCGCCTAGTCAAGGCTGCAGGTATTAGGGGCGGCAGAGTTGCCAGATCTCGAGGCAGCAATTAAGCTGGGTCCCAGAATACTGCAAGTATTTGCCAAGAGGATGGAGTTATTCTATAACACATGTCCTGGAAATTGATTTGGGTTCCTTTGTGTTGTCAGCAAACAAGTTCTGGTAACACTGTGGTCTTTATTGACCGGTAACATAGGCTAAGTTATCGACTTTTTGTTGTCTATTTATAAGTTTGTTATATATGATTGTTTTATATGGCATGTTATTTCTAGGCTATCGCTATTATTTTCTGGTGAAGTAAGCTATGCTGTAGTAGTTAACTTCAACCCCATTGGTAAGCTCTAGTTACTTTACAAATATTACTTATCTAGACGTATACCTGCCTTTTACACATCGAACTTCCCGAACATTTGGCAGGCCTTTCTTCTATACTCATGTTACCCAAATCGTAAACTGTTTAAATTCAATTTAAGCCGAAAAAAAACTAAATTTTTCTTCAAATTATATCCCTTTCCTATTTTTGTTATTAAAATAAGATCTTGTTGAATCGTTCACACTGGTCGTACGAACACCTGTCCATTATTGTGGTATGTCCGTCAATACCTCCCGAGATGGTCGAGTATCGGGAAGGCACCATTGGAATACAGCCAAATTTATGCCCTGGCCGAAAATAATTCAATAGGCAATGTCCGCGTAACACCGTGGATTAGGGGGTTGGTAGTTCTTAATCACCGACATTCTGCCGTCTCCAAATGAGGCGAAACGGCGTAGATGCAAGCCCCAAACAGCTTAGTCACATAGTCCGTCGGTATGGAGTTTGGCTAAGCCCTCACGCCATCGACAAGGTGCCAGGTGCCTTTCTTAGTGGGGGAATTGTGCAAACATGTAAGTATTATGAGAAATATTCAATCAAATACTCTTGATTAAAAAATTGAAGAATATTGTTCCCTCCTCAAACTAGTGAAAAATTTACTTATTACATTGAAATTTTCCTAATTTAAAGCAATATTGATAAGGAAACGTTTTCGCCATTGTAGATTACACTTTTTTCAGAGTGTACTCACGTTCTTTTTCTATACTCACTTTCCCCAAATCGTAATCTGTTCATATTCAATTTAAACCCAAAAAATCTCAATTTTTCTTCGCAAAAACCGAAAATGCTCAAAAACTTTTTGGTACCACCTCTGTATTGCCTTATACATTGTTCGAGAACAGTTTGCTGCGCCGCTGCATGCACACGTGATCTGACGTTGTTGTGGGGATTACAAAGCACAGATTTGTTTGCCTTAAGGGAAAAATGCAAAATGACGGTAACAATGATAGCAATAACTACTTACAATAAAAATAGCAAATGAAATTGGGCGAGCTGGAAAATGGGTGCTTGAAAACAGCCACAAAAAATGAAATGAGCTGCAGAAAGAATTCAAAATCGGTGTGAGGCAATGAAGGGCTCAGCTGGTAAATAACACCAAATTTGTTCACTACAAAGCAAGAAGGTGTGAGCAATGGCATGACATTTGCCATGTTGCTCCTATTTTGATGGCTGTGTAAAGCCATTTTTTGCAGGCAGTATTTTCTCACCTTGTTTGAAGGGTATGAAGGGGAAGATTTAGTGTACACAATTTTGGTAAATATGTTTGTAGGTATAGCGCCAGCCTTTCAACAGTCGCATACC
The DNA here is from genome assembly GCF_040869045.1 of Eurosta solidaginis. Taxonomy (NCBI): domain Eukaryota; kingdom Metazoa; phylum Arthropoda; class Insecta; order Diptera; family Tephritidae; genus Eurosta; species Eurosta solidaginis. Next base: position 29,438,527 of record NC_090321.1, read on the forward strand.
ACCCACTGAGCAATTTTGTGGCCAAAAATAATTTGTTTGAATACGACTTTTCATTTTACTTATTATAAACAAATTTTTGCTTTCATGAAATGGAATTCCAAATAAATCATGCGAATCCACCAACTTCATCGAGCTGTTGATCTGCCTCGATAGAGCTACAGTCACGTTGCATACTTTGAGGCGCATTTAATTGCTATGACGACACCTCTTGCTTAAGCACAATTTGGTATTGCCGCTCTAAAGTTTTGAGAGCACATGCTGATTTTGAAATTTTAAGTATTTCCTCTTGTATTTGGTGTAAATGTGGCTGAAATATTTTTTAAATTTTTTAAATTTTTTGTTTTTTTTTTTTTGTTTTTTTTTTGCAAATAATATCTTACAATAATTAAATCATTCCCTTATACGGTCTTATTTACAAGGAAGGATAAGGTCCCGAATTTGTCTAAGCCTAAACTAGAAGGAGTGGCCCTGCAAATATCTAGGAATCGTTCTAGACAGGAAGTTGTCGTGAAAGCTCATTTTGGAGCAGCTACAAATCACGTTGCATACTTTGAGGCGCATTTAATTGCTATGACAACACCTCTTGCTTAATCACAATTTGGTATTGCCGCTTTCAAGCTTTGAGAGCACATGCTGATTTTGTAACTTTAAGTCTTTCCTCTGGTATTTGGTTTAAATGTGGCTGAAATATTCTTTCAAATTTTTTTTTTTTTTCAAATAAGATCTTACAATAATTAAAACACTCCCGTATATGGTCTTATTTAAAAGGAAGTATAAGGTCCCGAATTGGTCTTAGCCTAAGCTAGGAGGAGTGGCTTTGCGGGGAAACCTTGAACACAATATCTAGGAATCGTTCTAGACAGTAAGTTGTCGTGGAAGCTCAACTTAGAGGAGGAAGTGAAGAGGACGGAAACACTGCAAGGAAAAAGTTTAAAGTGCAGTTGCTGAAACTTTACCTTGACAGTCAAGCGGCAATTTAGGCTATAGTCTCTCATAGCACATTATCTTATAGAGCGCTAAATGTAAGAAATCTCTGAAAAGAATCTGGATAGGGAGAAATATGCATCTGTAATGAGCCCTGGACAAATAAGAATAGATACAAATGAAAAAATTTTATGAGCTAGCTAAACAGAGCGCATCGCTCGAAGCTTGTTACGTAGACATTCCAATCAGTATAGGAGAGATTAAGGAAGGCGAGAGCTGCACATGATTGACAAGGCGAATAATGCGCGGAAAGCGCGCGCTGAAAAGTGTCCAAGATCATGTGCAGGTCTCACGACCTTGGTCTAACTATTTTACCCTCATTACAGAAAAGAGGGGACCGTAGGTTTATGATGGGTGTTCTGACTGGAAAAAAGCTTAAATTGTAGATGCGGAAACTTTACCTTGCCAGTCAAGCGGCAATTAAGGCTATAATCTCTCATAGCACAGTAGCTTATAGTGTGCTAAAATGTAAGCAATCACTGAAAACAATCGGGATTGGGAGAAATATGCATCTGTAATGGGACCTGGGCAAATATGAATAGATAAAAATAGCTAAACAGAGCGCATCGCTCGAAGCGTGTTACGTAGACATTCCAATCGGTCTAGAGATTAAAGGAACGCGAGAGCTGCACATGATTGACAAAGCGGGTAAAAATTGGAACCAAGCGCGCGCTGAAAAGTGTCATTTAACCAAGTGGTTTAACCAAGTTACTCTTATGATTGAAAAGGGGGGTTCATAGGTTTTTGATGGGTAGTCTGCTGGAATATGGCTTCTGTCATTACATGCCTTACAACTAGGCCTTGTCAGTGATAGCAGATGTGGCAAGTGATGGTTAAATGCGGAAACGTTCGAGCTTATCTTGTGGCTGTTAGATTTAGAAGCAGCGTGTAGCAAAGGTCCTAGCTATCCCCTAGTGTTTGCAAAGAGGAGGAATTATTGAATGACGCATATCTTGGTTTTTCATAGGGTATTTCAGTTTTCGTTAAGCAGACTTGTGGCAATACTTTTGACTCAGTCAGTCTATTTGAGTTTCGCACGAACCAGCCATTCAAATTTACCTGCCTATGTTACTCCCTTTTAATTTTGTTCTACTTATTTGCTACGCAGATTTTTTTGTAGGGCCCTTTGCTCTTCTAATATATGAAACATATTTAATTTCACTCGCGCGCCATTCATTTTTCCGCTTGAGGCAAACAACAAAACCAAGGTTCAAAGTAACAATTTAATTAAATATGTATTATTATTAAACTTTCTTAAAACTTTGCTGCTTATTAGATTTTTATGCTGCTCTAATGCTGCTATCCTAGCTCGTCAATTTCTGGCCTTCATTAAATAAGTTATTTAACCCTTTAAGGCACTTTGTTAAAGTTTCCAGCATCTGAAGTTCGCTTGGTACAATTTTCAGCATTGACTTGTCAGTCTCCTCTCCCCCTCCCCCTTTCCATTCAGGTAATATGTAAATGATGAATTTATGCATCACATGATGGGACGCCTTAAAGGCTAATAGGCTTTTCCAACTTTACTGTGTATGCTAAAATATATTTTTCATATATTTGGCTAGACTTATCTTAGTACTTCTAATTCTTATCTCAACTCTCGTAAAGCTTTATACTTGGATGGTTTCTCAGCTATTTTCTTCTTCGCTTGTCACCTATTCTGTGCATTTTCGTTGTGAACTATGAAACCACATAGATTTTAGGCAATTTTGATATTTAAAAACAATTTTACGATTTTAAGGAAACGTTTCCTTAAGTTTTATTTGTACATAACAGCCTGTCTCTGCTATGCTTCCTAGCATTTCAAAGAACTTCTTCAGATTATTGCCTTGATCGTCGTCTAACTACAATATATATACTGAGGGACTACAGACTAAACACACTTCTTCGAGCATCTCTGCTGCTTTCTTTTTGGCTACAATTTCCGCCTGAAAGACACTGCAGTGATCTGTCAGCATGTACGATCTACTTGTTTCTGGTTCGACACAGAAAACAGCACACTCGATCCCTTACGTTAATTTGGCACCATCGGTATACACGTGCACGGTTTGTTATGCTCTATTGTAATTTAAAAATGGTCTTCGAAGCCCAACAACGGGGCCGTGTAGTATTTTCGCACTATATTAAACTCCAATATACTGCTATGGTCATAAAACCTGCACTCGAGGCCTTAAACCTTGTTGCAGTTGCTAACGCTATATTTTCGGCCATAACTGATATTTTGTTTTTTATTTTTTTTTTTTTTTTGCTAGTCTAATTTGTGGCCTTATATGTCATAGTAAATAAAATTAGATCAGATTTTACGGGGTTTTGAAATTGGGTGTGGTCGTTAACAAATTTTGTTCCGTGCCAAATTTTAACACGATATCTTTAACGACTTTTGATGTACAGCTTGAAAAACATTAAGATTATCTTCATCAAAATAAGGGCAGTGTCACGCCTTTTTCCGAAATTTGTCTAAATTTCTGTTTCTTGTTGTAAAGTTAACTCACGTACTATGCCTTGTTACTTTATGGTCTTTGGTAAAGAATTTTCGCATTTTTTTTTTCATTTTTCGAAATTTTTGATATCGAAATAGTGGGCGTATCTATTCTGGGTAAGATAAGCCAGCATAACAAATTTCGTAGAGATATCTCAATTTTTACTCAAATTATCCTGTTAAAGGGCGGACGGACGAACGGCATGGCTCAATCAAAACTTGTTCGATGCTGGTAAATTTGTTATAAGGAAGTCTACATCTATCTCGATTTCTTTAAGCCCCTACGTACTACCGTTATCCAATCAAAGTTATATTACCCTGGTGTACAAGTAACCGCTGGGTATAAAAAGATTGAATGTTATTAATCAGCTTCGATTATTGTGATAAATGTAGTCTTAGCAATTTAAATTACTCTAAAATCTGAAATTTTTTGGTCTTTTAATTAAGCATACCCAACTCCTTTTCAGCAATGCATAATTACAACAATATTTCAACATTTACAGCATAATTCCAGGCACATGCTTTTAAATTACCCCGAAGTGTGCTTTGCGAATAAAATTACAAGAAAAAAGGAGTCATAAACCCATTAATGAATAATGAAGAGCACACAACATTTTTTTTTTTTTTTTTTTTAATAAATTAATGCTGTAGAACAGTGGTGCACGACGCAGTCAGCGCAGCACAATTTTTTATTTTTTTTTTTTTTTGTAGTAGTGTGTGTTTGCAGGAACAATATTTAAGCACAGACATCACTCATGAGATGTATACTTCACTGCGCTCACATGACATGTAGGTGAATGTCGAAAAGTTTTCCGTAGCTCTACGAAGCTCTCGAGTGCACCACTGATGTAGACTGGTTGGGTGGTAAATTTTTTAACACAACGAAAAGACTTTAATGCAAAAGGTTCAAGCTTCATGCCACAGAATTTTCTAATTTAAATTTCATTGCAAATGACACTCTGAATGCGCAGCAACAACAGAGCAAATGAAAATTGGAAAACGCTTGAATGGTTGAGAAGTGGAAATATAAAAATGGGCGCAATGCCCGAAAACAAAATGCCCACCAATCGACCATCAAAAGCCATAAATATCAACAGGATAATATGGCGAAATCACAGAGCGGTGGCGGTGATTAGTTCAGGTTCATATTTTCACTGTTTGCGGCGAAAGCAATTTTACCAAACTGTTGCCAGCGACAATACCAAACAAATAAAAAAGTTAAGTTCACACGCCCATGCCACACACACACACACACACACATTTACTCGCTTTGTGTCAGACTTTCTCAGGACAACCGAAAAACAAAATTTGAAATCGAAACATACCCAAAGCAAAATACGAAAGCCTCGAGCAGCAACAAAAGCAAGCAACATTGTCGCATTGCTATCGTAACTTCTTAATCGAAAATTATGGTTAAGGGTGGGAGTGAAAGCGGAAAGCAGGCGGCTACGCATATCTTAAGCAAAGATATGAAATGCAAAATAAATTGATACTAGGAAGGAAGCAAACAGGCCACATCAAGTCAAGATGCGCAAAAGAGGTTGCTGATAAAATCGGAATACATAAAAGTGCCGACAGCACTCATACAGCTAGAGGGCGTGTATTACCATCATTTCGATGTGACGCACGTCCGCAGGCACACTTTGTGGTAACTACATACGTACATACATACATACATCCATACGTACATGCACACATAGATGCTGTTCAGAATGCATGCGGGCGCTAAGAGAAATGCATTGAAAAATTGGATATTGCAAGCTAAATCGAAAAACAAGTAAGGAAGGCTAAGTTCGGGTGTAACCGAACATAACATACTCAGTTGAGAGCTATGGAGACAAAATAAGGAAAATCAATCCGGGGTAACCCCGGAATGTGGTTGTATAACATGTGTATCAAATGAAAGGTATTAAAGAGTATTTTAAGAGAGAATAGGCCATAGTTCTATGGATGAACGCCATTTAGGGATATCGCCATAAAGGTAGACCAGGGCTGACTCTAGAATTTGTTTGTACGATATGGGTATCAAGTGTTACTGAGCATTTTAAGAGGCAGTGGGCCTTAGGTCTATCGGTGGACGCCTTTTCGAGATGTCCCCATTAAGGTGGACCAGGGGTGATTCTATAATGTGTTTGTACGATATGGGTATCAAATGAAAGCTGTTAATGAGTATTTTGAAAAGGAGTGATCCTTAGTTCCATAGGTGGACGCCGTTTCGAGATATCGCCATAAAGGTGGACCAGGGGTGTCTCTAGAATGTGTTTGTACGATATGGGAATCAAATGAAAGGTGTTACTGAGCATTTTAAGAGGGAGTGGGCATTAGGTCTATAGGTGGACGCCTTTTCGAGATATCGCCATTAGGGTGGGCCAGGGGTGACTCTAGAATGTTTGTACGGTATGGGTATCAAACGAAAGGTGTTACTGAGCATTTTAAGAGGGAGTGGGCATTAGGTCTATAGGTGGGCGCCTTTTCGGGATATCGCCATTAGGGTGGGCCAGGGGTGACTCTAGAATGTGTTTGTACGATATGTGCATCAAACGAAAGGTGTTACTGAGCATTTTAAGAGGGAGTGGGCATTAGGTCTATAGGTGGACGCCCTTTCGAGATATCGCCATTAGGGTGGGCCAGGGGTGACTCTAGAATGTTTGTACGATATGGGTATCAAACGAAAGGTGTTACTGAGCATTTTAAGAGGGAGTGGGCATTAGGTCTATAGGTGGACGCCTTTTCGAGATATCGCCATTAGGGTGGGCCAGGGGTGACTCTAGAATGTGTTTGTACGATATGGGTATCAAATGAAAGGTGGTAAGGAGTATTTTAAAAGGGAGTAATCCTTAGTTCTATAGGTGGACGCCTTTTCGAGATATCGCCATAAAGGTGGACCAAGGGTGACTCTAGAATGTTTGTACGATATGGGTATCAAACGAAAGGTGTTACTGAGCATTTTAAGAGGGAGTGGGCATTAGGTCTATAGGTGGACGCCTTTTCGAGATATCGCCATTAGGGTGGGCCAGGGTGACTCTAGAATGTGTTTGTGCGATATGGGTATCAAATGAAAGGTGGTAATGAGTATTTTAAAAGGGAGTAATCCTTAGTTCTATAGGTGGACGCCTTTTCGAGATATCGCCATAAAGCTGGACCAAGGGTGACTCTAGAATGTTTGTACGGTATGGGTATCAAACGAAAGGTGTTACTGAGCATTTTAAGAGGGAGTGGGCATTAGGTCTATAGGTGGACGCCTTTTCGAGATATCGCCATTAGGGTGGGCCAGGGTGACTCTAGAATGTGTTTGTAAGATATGGGTATCAAATGAAAGGTGGTAATGAGTATTTTAAAAGGGAGTAATCCTTAGTTCTATAGGTGGACGCCTTTTCGAGATATCGCCATTAGGGTGGGCCAGGTGTGACTCTAGAATGTTTGTACGATATGGGTATCAAACGAAAGGTGTTACTGAGCATTTTAAGAGGGAGTGGGCATTAGGTCTATAGGTGGACGCCTTTTCGAGATATCGCCATTAGGGTGGGACAGGGGTGACTCTAGAATGTTTGTATGATATGGGTATCAAACGAAAGGTGTTACTGAGCATTTTAAGAGGGAGTGTACATTAGGTCTATAGGTGGACGCCTTTTCGAGATATCGCCATTAGGGTGGGCCAGGGGTGACTCTAGAATGTTTGTACGATATGGGTATCAAACGAAAGGTGTTACTGAGCATTTTAAGAGGGAGTGGACATTAGGTCTATAGGTGGACGCCTTTTCGAGATATCGCCATTAGGGTGGGCCAGGGTGACTCTAGAATGTGTTTGTACGATATGGGTATCAAATGAAAGGTGGTAATGAGTATTTTAAAAGGGAGTAATCCTTAGTTCTATAGGTGGACGCCTTTTCGAAATATCGCCATTAGGGTGGGCCAGGTGTGACTCTAGAATGTTTGTACGATATGGGTATCAAACGAAAGGTGTTACTGAGCATTTTAAGAGGGAGTGGACACTAGGTCTATAGGTGGACGCCTTTTCGAGATATCGCCATTAGGGTGGGCCAGGGGTTACTCTAGAATGTTTGTACGATATGGGTATCAAACGAAAGGTGTTACTGAGCATTTTAAGAGAGAGGGGGCATTAGTTCTATAGGTGGACGCCTTTTCGAGATATCGCCATTAGGGTGGGACAGGGGTGACTCTGGTATGTTTTTGTACGATATGGATATCAAATTAAAGGTATTAATGAGGGTTTTAAAAGCGAGTGGCCCTTAGATGTATATGTGAAGGCGTTCTCGTGATATCCACCAAAATGTGGACCAGGTGATCCAGAAAATCATCTGTCGGGTACTGCTAATTTATTTATATATGCTATACCACTAACAGTATTCCTGCCAAGATTCCAAGGGCTGTTGATTTCGCCTTGTAGAACTTTTTCATTTTCTTCTACTTAATAAGGTAGGTGTCACACCCATTTTACAAACATTTTTCCAAAGTTATATTTTGCGTCAACAAACCAATCCAATTACCATGTTTCATCCCTTTTTTCGTATTTGGTATAGAATTATGGCATTTTTTTCATTTTTCGTAATTTTCGATATCGATAAAGTGGGCGTGGTTATGGTCAGATTTCGCCCATTTTTTATACCAAGAAAAAGTGAGCTCAGGTAAGTACGTGGGCTAAGTTTAGTAAAGATATATCGGATTTTGCTCAAGTTATTGTGTTAATGGCCGAGCGGAAGGACAGACGGTGGACTGTGTATAAAAACTGGGCGTGGCTTTCACCGATTTCGCCCATTTTCACAGAGAACAGTTACCGTCATAGAATCTATGCTCCTACCAAATTTGAGAAGGATTGGTAAATTTTTGTTCGACTTATGGCAATAAAAGTATTCTAGACAAACTAAATGAAAATGGGCGGAGCCACGCCCATTTTGAAATTTTCTTTTATTTTTGTATTTTGTTGCATCATATCATTACTGGAGTTGAATTTTGGCTTAATTTACTTATATACAGTAAAGATATTAAATTTTTTGTTAAAATTTGAATTAAAAAAAATTTTTTTTTAAAAAGTGGGCGTGTTCTTAATCCAATTTTGCTAATTTTTATTTAGCACATATAGAGTAATAGTAGTAACGTTCCTGCCAAATTTCATCATGATATCTTCAACGACTGCCAAATTACAGCTTGCAAAACTTTTAAATTACCTTCTTGTAAAAGTGGGCGGGGCCACGCCCATTGTCCAAAATCTTACTAATTTTCTATTCTGCGTCATAACATCAACCCATCTACCAAGTTTCGTCGCTTTATCTGTCTTTTGTAATGAGTTATCGCACTTTTTCGGTTTTTCGAAATTTTCGATATCGAAAAAGTGGGCGTGGTTATAGTCCGATATCGTTCATTTTAAATAGCGATCTGAGATGAGTGCTCAGGAACCTACATACCAAATTTCATCAAGATACCTCAAAATTTACTCAAGTTATCGTGTTAACGGACGGACGGACGGACGGACGGACGGACGGACGGACGGACGGACGGACGGACGGACGGACATGGCTCAATCAAATTTTTTTTCGATCCTGATTATTTTGATATATGGAAGTCTATATCTATCTCGATTCCTTTATATATGTACAACCAACCGTTATCCAATCAAACTTAATATACTCTGTGAGCTCTGCTCAACTGAGTATAATAATAGCAATTGATAGCATGGAGTGTGTGGCTCATAAAGATTGTGGGAAGGCGATGGGAGGTTTTAATCTATATAGCTGAAAGCCTAGTTTTCGATTTAGCCAAAGGCAATGTCGTTGCAGTGTAGCGAAACGATTGATACTCATGGTTGATAAAGTTTCGCTTGCGTGTTAGTTTGCAGTTTCTATTCGCAGCAAGGGAGGCGATGTGCGAAATGGAAAAATTGTATTTATCAAGATAGTCAGTGAGCGCCAAGCAGCTCTTATTAGCAGCAGTGGCTGTCTAAATTGAGACTGAATAGTTTATGGTATACAAGTTTTTTCCTGTATTAAGTTTGAGTCACTCTCTCTTACTACCCCTACAAACGTGCCGAGAATATGGGAATTACGGGAGTAAGAAATATAAAAATTGCAATAAGAAAGATAAAAGTATGGACTACAATGAAAATTATTGCAAACTACACTTTAGAAGAGGTTAAGAATTTGCATAACATAGCTAAGATAAGTCAGCGGCTAGAAAAATTAGAAAGGAGCACGACACAAAGTGGGGAAGAGGAATTATCTGGGGCATGGGACCGGTTAACTAGTTCACGGATGGGTCGAAGTTGGACGGAAAGGTTGGCGGGGGGGTTCTTTGTCAAGAGCTAAATGTAAGCCGCAAGTTTAAGTTGACTGATCACTGCAGTGTATTCCAAGCGGAAATTGCTGCGATTAAGGATGCGATGGATGAAATGCTATCCAGCGCTACTACGGTTAGGGAATTTAACAGCTACTCTGATAGCCAAGCGGCTATAAAGGCCTTGAGCACAACTACAGTGCGATCGAGGGTGATCTGGGAGTGCCTGACCTCACTTGCGATTGCATTGAATTATTTTACAATTAAGATTATCTGGGTCCCGGGCCATAGTGATATTCCGGGTAACTGTCAAGCGGATCTCTTAGCCTGAATCGGTACAACTGAACCGGACTAAGATGGCTGTAGGGATTTCGGGATTCCGCTAGCCACCTGTGGATTGCTTTTCCATAGCTGGGCCTCGAGTCAGCTCAGTAAACGTTGGGCGGAGACTACGGCTTGCAGGGTAGCAAGATCTTTCTGGCCGAAAGTGGATGGCAGGGGGTCTGCTGAAATAAGTGGGTTCACTAACGCTCACCTATCAATGGTCATTAGGGTTTTGACAGGGCACTGTCCCATGGGTATCCATGCGGTACTTCTCAATATATTGGAAACTCCATACTGCTGCAGCTGTATGGAGGATGATGAGGTGGAATCACCAAATCATTTTATGCTTGATTGCCCAGCTTTTGCCAGAACTAGGCGAAAGTATTACGGTCGTGACTCACATCTCCCGAGGAGCTATCCAAGGTTGAGATCGGGATCATTCGAAACTTTATCGTTGCTACCCAACGATTCTCTAATTAGTTATATCTACGTCAACCTTAGTTTAGTTTATTATATATGGTATCACAGCGGACCGTCATGTTGTCCAAGTGAGCTTCCCCTATCAGGGAAGCTACCACCCAACCTAACCTAACCTAATGACACAAATTTGCACAAAGAACATGTTAGGTGGCTTAATGCTAGTCGAGGAAAAACCTATATGGTTAGGCTACGCTACATCTTTGCTTCGGAAGACTTTAAGAACACCTTAGCTAAACGGATGACTTTGAAACGAAAAGCGGCGTCAGATAAAGTGACTGACGGCCCATCGTGCAGTTTATTTGACTCGATGTGGAAGAATATTTGTAAACATCTTTGCTCACGGTATGGTATGCTACAGAATGTAAGCGTATGGCAAGTAACCGTAAGTGTTTGGAAGTGGTATATTGTATGGGGAATACAGAATGTAAGCGTTTGTCATCACACGGTTGCCCAATGAGGGAGCAATGTACGTGGTAGAGTTGATATGAGTGAATTCGAGACCCGTCTCGTGTTTTACGATGACGTAGGAAAAATATTTTCACTCAAACGAGATATATGAAACTGTCCAACTATTTATAAAAATTATAATAAATTTTGTATGTAATGTGTACGCATTATCCCTAGCTCAAATATGTCACTTATCCGATTAAGAGCTATTTGGATTTTAAAAACTGATTTCGATCACTGATCGTATAACACGATACGGCCCCAGACAGCATATCAAGGCAAGGCAAGACAAAGCAAGGTAAGAAAAGGTGAGGAAATTAAAAGAATGGAAAGAATTTTAGGTGAGGTTGAATTGGCCGGTGAAGAAAGACCTCAAGTGGACTGAATGTGTCCCAATATTTGCTTGAGGACCAGTATTTGCTTGACGACCAAGCGGGAAAACTTGTAATACTTATGTTATAAAAAAACTACGTCCCCTAAGCAAACAGTAGAAGTTTTATAGCAATAAGCATAATAGATGACCTAGATATGCCAACTCTGCCATTCCTAGTAGCTTGAACCTTAACCTGGTAGTAGTAGTGAACCAGAAGGCAGTATCCAGTTGGTTTCAAGAGTCTTATCTCTTTAGAGATATGAGCAACTTTATTAGTCTGCTAGCAAAAGATTTAGCTAGATAAGCTAAAACTCTACAATGCTTCTTTCCATTCTAGGGTAATTTTTTAATGAGGTGCTTTGTGACATAATTGCGCTTAATGCCGCCTAACTATCGATGTACTCATTGAGGTGACTGCAGCTCAAGTGCGCTTCCTCCAGAATTTTTGCAGGTTTCTTCACGCTACGCTATCCGTCTTAAAGACACTGCTGTTATTTGACAGCCTGTAAAGTATATATTTTTATGGATCGAGATAGTAAACGGCACACCCGAACTCCTTCGTTGACGTGGAACTAATGGTATACACGTGTATAGTACGTTCTGCCATTTCTCCACCCATGCGACAGTCATCCGACTCTATTATGGCGCCCAGAGCGAAAGGAAAGGTCGCAAAAGGGTTTGCTATAGGCGTGTTATCAGCAACGTGAAGACAAGTTAAGGAATTCAGCACAAACACAACAGCAATTGTAAAGATGAGAGAACAAATAACTACTCCCACATGAATACATCAACAAAGAGTGCAGATGGCATTACCCACACATATACATAGAAGACAACAGCGAATGGGATATGCAGCAGCTGAGAGAGATAAATAAGCAACTCCGCGAAAAGGCTGTTCGTAAAAAGCCTAGACCCTGGGAGAAATAGGCGAACAATGCAACTAAACGTATAACAGCAGTGTAAGCTAAGGAATAGTCATTCGGTTTAATTTTAAAACGATGCAAGTGAAGTTTGCGAATAATTTCAATTGTGAAGGAACATTTTAATATATTTTAGGTTTGACTTTATTTATTTGACAGTTTAGTGATTCAAACGGACAGGACAAGATTAGTCGAGATACTCGCAACAATTGCTATCAAAAAATGTATCGATTTGTTTAAAAAAGTTTTCAATTTTTTAAAGAAATTTTATCGATTTATTGTCGAAAAGTTATCAATTTGTTATCAAAATTTTGCCAAATTTGTATGGAAAAGTAATCGTGTTAACTGAATCAGATACCAATAAACCTTCATTACGAATTTGGTGGTGAAATTGTAGCCTGTGAATTACAGGTCGATAGAAAACCAATAAAAATCCGATAACTCGACGATAATAAGTAGACTTGATAATAGCTATGTTTTTTCTTTTACATGCATATGCACTAAAACTTTATATGGACTGCTCAATGCATAACTTTATATACACTTATGAAATTGTTGCGCACAAAATTAGTACTAACAAGTAAGGAAGGTTAAGTTCGGGTGTAACCGAACATTACATACTCAGTTGAGAGCTATGGTGACAACATAAGGGAAAATAGCTATGTAGGAAAATGAACCGAGGGTAACCATGGAACGTGTTTGTATGTATCAAATGAAAGGTATTAAAGAGTATTTTATGAGGGAGTGGGCCATAGTTCTATAGGTGGACGCCATTTAGGGATATCGCGATAAAGGTGGGCCAGAGCTGACTCCAGAATTTGTTTGTTCGATATGGGTATCAAATGAAAGATGTTAATGAGAATTTAAAAGGCGTGGGTTTAGTTCTATAGGTGGACGCCTTTTCGAGATATCGCCATAAAGGTGGACCAGGGGTGACTCTAGAATGCGTTTGTACGATATGGGTATCAAATGAATGGTGTTAATGAGTGTTTTAAAAGGGCGTGGGCCTTAGTTCCATAGGTGTACGCCTTTTCGAGATATCGCCATAAAGGTGGACCTGGGGTAACTCTAGAATTTGTTCTTACGATATGGGTATCAAATGAAAGGTGTTAATGAGTATTTTAAAAGGGAGTGGGCCTTAGTTCTATATGTGGTCGCCTTTTCGAGATATCGCCACAAAGGTGACCAGGGGTGACTCTAGTATATGTTTGTACGATATGGGTATCAAATGAAAGGTGTTAATGAGTATTTTAAAAGGGCATGGGACTTAGTTTTATAGGTGGACGCCTTTTCGAGATATCGCCATAAAGGTGGACCAGGGGTGACTCTAGAATGCGTTTGTACGATATGGGTATCAAATGAAAGGTGTTAATGAGTTTTTTAAAAGGGCGTGGGCCTTAGTTCCATAGGTGTACGCCTTTTCGAGATATCGCCATAAAGGTGGACCAGGGGTGACTCTAGAATTTGTTTTTACGATATGGGTATCAAATGAAAGGTGTTAATGAGAATTTAAAAGGCGTGGGTTTAGTTCTATAGGTGGACGCCTTTTCGAGATATCGCCATAAAGGTGGACCAGGGGTGATTCTAGAATGCGTTTGTACGATATGGGTATCAAATGAAAGGTGTTAATGAGTTTTTTAAAAGGGCGTGGGCCTTAGTTCCATAGGTGTACGCCTTTTCGAGATATCGCCATAAAGGTGGACCAGGGGTGATTCTAGAATGCGTTTGTACGATATGGGTATCAAATGAAAGGTGTTAATGAGTATTTTAAAAGGGAGTGGGCCTTAGTTCTATATGTGGTCGCCTTTTCGAGATATCGCCACAAAGGTGGGCCAGGGGTGACTCTAGGATGTGTTTGTGCGATATGGGTATCAAATTAAAGGTACTAATGAGGGTTTTAAAAGGAAGTGGTGGTAGTTGTATATGTGAAGGCGTTTTCCAGATATCGACAAAAAATTAGTATTTTAATAGGGAGCGGGCCTTAGTTCTATGGGTGGACGCCTTTTCGGGATATTGCCATAAGGGTAGACCAGGGGTGACTCTAGAATGCATTTGTACAATATGGGTATCAAACGAAAGGTGTAAATGAGGATTTTAAAAGGCGTGGGCTTAGTTCTATAGGTGGACGCCCCTTCTAGAAATCGCCATAGAGTGAACCAGGGGTGACTCTAGAATGCGTTTGTACAATATGGGTATCAAATGAAAGGTGTTAGTGAGTGTTTTAAAAGAGAGTGATCCTTATTTCCATTGGTGGACGGCCTTTCGAGATATCGCCATAGAGGTGGACCAGAGGTGACCCTAAAGTTTGCTTGTACGATATGGGTATAAAATGAAAGGGGTTAATGATTATTTTAAAAGGGAGTGGGCCTTAGTTCTATAGGTGGACGCCTTTTCAAGATTTCGCCATAAAGGTGGACCAGGGGTGACTATAGAATGTGTTTGCACAATAAGGGTATCAAAGGAAAGGTGTTAATGAGTATTTTAAAAGAGAGTGGGCCTTAGTTCTATATGTGGTCGCCTTTTCGAGATATCGCCACAAGGGTGACCAGGGGTGACTCTAGTATATGTTTGTACGATATGGGTATCATATGAAAGGTGTTAGTGAGTGTTTTAAAAGAGAGTGATCCTTAGTTCCATTGGTGGACGGCCTTTCGAGATATCGCCATAGAGGTGGACCAGAGGTGACCCTAAAGTTTGCTTGTACGATATGGGTATAAAATGAAAGGTGTTAATGAGTATTTTAAAAGGGCATGGGACTTAGTTCTATCGGTGGACGCCTTTTCGAGATATAGCTACAAAGGTGGACCAGGGGTGACTCTAGGATGTGTTTGTGCGATATGGGTATCAAATTAAAGGTACTAATGAGGGTTTTAAAAGGAAGTGGTGGTAGTTGTATATGTGAAGGCGTTTTCCAGATATCGACCAAAATGTGGGCCAGGAGGACCCAGAACATCATCTGTTGGATACCGATAATTTATTTATATATGTAAAACCACAAACAGTATACCTGCCAAGATTTCAAGGGTTTTTATCTCGCCCTGCAGAACTTTTTCATTTTCTTCTACTTAATATGGTAGGCGTCACACCCATTTTACAAAGTTTTTTTCTAGGATTACATTTTGCGTCAATAAACCAATCCAATTACCATGTTTCATCCCTTTTTTCGTATTTGCTAAAGAACTATGGCATTTTTTTTCATTTTTCGTAATTTTCGATATCGAAAAGTGGGCGTAGTCATAGTCGGATTTCGGCCATTTTTTATACCAATAAAAAGTGAGTTCTGATAAGTACGTGAACTAAGTTTAGTAAAGATATATCCATTTTTGCTCAAGTTATCGTGTTAGCGGCCAAGCGGAAGGACAGACGGTCGACTGTGTATAAAAACAGGGCGTGGCTTCAGCCGATTTCGCCCTTTTTCACAGAAATAAGTTATAGACCTAGAATCTCAGCCTCTACCAAATTTTATAAGGATTGGTAAATTTTTGTTCGACTTATGGCATTAAAAGTATCCTAGAAAAATTAAATGAAAAAGGGCGGAGCCACGCCCATTTTGAAATTTTCTTTTATTTTTGTATTTTGTTGCACCATATCATTACTGGAGTTGAATGTTGACATAATTTACTTATATACTGTAAAGATATTAAATGTTTTGTTAAAATTTGACTTTAAAAACATTTTTTTTTAAGTGGGCGTGGTCGTTCTCCGATTTTGCTAATTTTTATTAAGCATATATATAGTAATAGGAGTAACGTTCCTGCCAAATTTCATCATGATGGCTTCAACGACTGCCAAATTACGGCTTTCAGAAATTTTAAATTACCTTCTTTTAAAAGTGGGCGGTGCCACACCCATTGTACAAAATTTTACTAATTTTATATTCTGCGTCATAAGTTCAACACACCTACCAAGTTTCATCGCTTTATCCATATTTGGTAATGAATTATCGCACTTTTTCGGTTTTTCGAAATTTTCGATATCGAAAAAGTGGGCGTGGTTATATTCCGATATCGTTCTTTTTAAACAGCGATCTGAGATGAGTGCGCAGGGACCTACATGCCAAATTTCATCAAGATACCTCAAAATTTACTCAAGTTATCGTGTTAGCGGACGGACGAACGGACGGAGGGACATGGCTCAATCAAATTTTTTCTCGATCCTGATGATTTTGATAGATGGAGGTCTATATCTATCTCGATTCCTTTATACCTGTACAACCAACCCTTATCCAATCAAAGTTAATATACTCTGTGAGCTCTGCTCAACTAAGTATAAAAAGTGTGTCTCCACTATGCTCCACTTTCCATTTTGATATGTGTTATATCCTGTCAGAAGCTCGGCCTAAAATCTCTTAGGAGGTTATCGCAACCTAATTTTGTTTATACACTTTATGACTGAAAAGGGTTTTGTTTCCACTATTTCTCCATACATTACTACTATGTGTAATTGTCGAGGAGCGTGTGTACATGTATATATATTTAAAAAAACAAGCGATATAACAATGACTCCTTGCTACGATTTTTATTTTTATTTCTCAATGTTTTTTTTCTTAATATTTTACACAGCTCAATGTAAGGAGCCTTCTCAGTGGAGACAATCCACTTCTTATGAATGAGGATGTGCTCAGCTGCTTAGTTAATCCGCAGGCTGTTTTATTTTTAAACAAAAATCTAATATTTTATATTAAGTAGGTACTTGACCATAAATAGATTATAAAAAGGCCTTAAAAAGGTGTACATAAAAAATGTACACCGTCTGCTTTTCAAAAGTATTTTAATACCTTTTCATTGCTTCATTTTTTGTCTAACGAAACATTATAAAAAACTATTTTTTAAAAATACACTTATTTATTTATTATCCCTTGGAGACCACCACTTTAAGTATATTTTGTCTAGGTACGTATTTGTTTCAAAATAAAATTCACATATATTTAAATAACCAAGAGGTACTTAGAAAAGGCGTTACATTTGTGCATCTAATTGTGCAGACAGTTAATAAATTAGGATTTTTCATGTAGTATTGACATGTCCTTTGATCCTGTCTGTCTGCCTGTCATTTTTAGAAAAATGCAAAACGGTGTTTTTTGTCTATACAGATTTTTGAATAATTTTTCTCATGCATACGCATCGCATTTTAGTTGAAAATTGTAAAAACATATGTGACATACTCATTTGCTTTACCATGCATAGTCAATCTATGCCAGTGATGCACAACGCCGTCAGAGCTTCGTATACAAACGCAAGTTTTTCTGTAGTTGTCTGTGATTACAAGGAGATTGTTACGAATGAGATGTTTACTGCTTTAAATACAAGCTAAAACTAGGTGATTGCTTGCTTTGCTGAATCGCTGTCGCTGCGCTATTACGATATCTAGCTGAACGCCGAAGAGTTTTCCGGAGCTCTACGAAACTCTCGCGTGCATCACTAATCAATGCACCAATTCACAGCCTTGTCTACACATGGGCAGGTACGTTTGTCGTGTTTGCTTTTTATTTATGACCTGTTTTCGATATGGACCAATTGTTATAGGATAATAATATGCTCATACACATGCAGAGTCTCTTGGACTTTTTTTTTAAATTTGTGTAAATTGAAAACAATTAGTTGAAAAATGTTATTGCCATAAATTTCGTAACGCGTGCACGCCCTCGTATGTGAGCATGTGTTGAATTACCGTTACACTTCATTTCCTTTTCATACAACTATAAGGAGAGATATTTTAATCTCATTCGAGGTATTTATCTTATGTGCAATAGATCAGAGATCAAATTAGCTGCATATATTTTTGAGTGAATTAGTTGAGAATTGGTTTTTAGCTTATTAAAGATAAAGGGAAAATAATAATTACTTACTAGCGTACCCGGAAGACGTTGTCCTAGCCTTTATTTGAAAAGTGGATTTCCATAAATTCATTCACTCTCTAAGTATATCATCGAAGAGCCTACAACTTTACTACTTTTTCTTCCATTTCTCTTTCTTATTCCTGTCCTGTCATTATTGCCTTTATCTTTACTACCTTTTTATTATAATTCTCCCTCTTACTCATAAGCCAATTCCCACTTCCGCTCCTACTCGTGTTCCCTCTCCCATTCTTATTCCACTTACCCTCTCATTGCAATTCACACTCCTATTCCCGATTCCACTCTCTATTTATTTATTTTTTTATTTATTAAACATTTCGTTAATGCATATTTTAAATAAATTACAATATTGAAAGAGCACATTCTATTACTATATAGCATAAGAAAGTACGTGGCATTTTTTATATTAAATTTTAAAACAGTATTAAATTCCAGTTCAAAAATTCATTTTCAGTGTGGGTGTATAGTTTTTAATAATATTATAGAATAAGTTCAGAATAATTCCGATAATTAACTAGTTACGGATACATTTTTGTTTTCTAATGAAATATGTTAAGATTTCTTATAACGTGCACAGAAGCATGGAGAGAGTTGAGAGAGTCTCTCTCAACTAAATTACTTCATATATGAAATCTTTATACAAAATATTGGATACCCCCATCAAAAAATTACAGAGGCATTGAGAATAAATTTTTTGTTTCATTCACACTCCCATTCCTACCTCTAGCTCTTGCACTAAATTACCTTAAATATGGAATATGTATACCAAATATTGGATACCCACTTCAAACAATAACGGAGATATCGCGAAATTACATTTTTGTTCTACGCTCACTACTGCCACTTCCGCGCCCTCTACATCTCTCACCTAAATTACTCCGTGTATATATATATATATATATATATATATATTGTTTCACTTGCACTCTCATTCCCCCTACCACTTGTGCTTCCACTTGCAAACCTTCCACCTCTTTCACCTAAACAACCTCAGAAACCCTTAAGATAACAACATAGATATAGCGAATACAGTTTTTGTTTCACTTCTACCCGGATTTTCATTCCCATTTTCCCATCCACCCTCACTACCACTTTTACTCCTTCTACCCCTTCCAACTTAATAACGTGGTATACGTTATATATAATAAAGCAAATATAGTGAGTTTTAAATTTTTGTTTCATTTCCACTCGTTTCCATATTCACTTTTAGGGCTCTCTTCCTCCTTCGCTTTATTATAAGGCTCTTCTGTACAGCGCTTTGTTGCACTCATACACTGCATAGTCCATTAGACAAGGTTCTCTTTTTATACGCTCACTGGTTTCCGCAGTTTCGGTACGTTTTCATAGAGAAATATGCTCTAACTACGCAGCTTCTTCATCAGGATGATAATCGTTCTCGCTGGTATTTGTGTATGCCGGATAAAGTAGTTATCGCCTGTGTGCTTCGTCAGCAACTCCTTTCTGAACTGCAATTTTTTCTTGGGAACATTCGTGCACTTTCTTCGTTGAACAGAGGCGTGTGCTTGCCTAGGCTGCCACAAGCTGCGAGTCGATATTTCTGGCTGCCGTCAATCTGCACCTGATCATTTTAGTTCCGTGATCTTCGATCATAAGACATCCAAGTTGCTTGATGCATCCTTTTATGGTGATGGAATCTGGTTCTGTCTTTGACCATATTTCGAATCCCAAGCCATTGTGAGATGCTAAAGCGGGTTGTTGAATTTGTGGAGAATATCACGCAAAATACCTTTCTTACCCATCCTGTCGTTAAAGTAACTAAGCCCAATATCATACAAAGTTTGATTAATAATAAATCGTATGCAATTTTTCACCCGAGCATCGTACCTCGACCTAATAAGCCTTTTGGACAACTTTCCATCTGTGTTACAATGATATTTATTTTTTTTCGATATCAAAGTTTTACAAGAAATCAATTTTTGATTTACTCATTCCAATAACTCCATCCATGCGAATATTTTGCATCTAAGTTGTAAGGAAAAAAGCATGAGAGGGTTGTTAGCGAGTGGATTAATGTATTTACTGTCATTCAAGACTCATTAAACAGACTCAGTCTACATAAATGACACTGCAATTTTTGTTTTTAAAGGCAAATGTGAGTAGGTTAAGGGAAATAACCCTTTTATCATTTTCGTCAATATTTGAGCAAATCTTGTGCATGCATAAATATACTCGTAAGACAATACATATCTACCCTGCAAAAAAGCGTTCGGTTATTTCCCAAAGAAAGAGGTCGGGAATTGGTATTTTTGTCTACGTTGCGGCATAATTGCTTACGACTGTACGCGCAAAGGGTATATCTCCGATATTACCTGAAGGGTTGCAAAGAGGACATGTACAGGAACAGTACCCGTAAGGGTTTTAAGGAGAGTGGAAAAGGGATCTGTCCGACACTGCCCGTAGGGGTATAAAGAGAACACGTCCGAAACCACCCGTTCAGGCATAAACAGGTACAATTGGTCTCTCCATAGGACATGCCAAAACAAAAGGGTTTACTGTAACTCACATAAAGCTGCTGACCTGCGCAGAATAATCGGTAGCTATTTTAGAGAAAAAGTACTTTCTTTGATAATGATAAGGGACCAAGAAGGCACAATATGAACAGCGGATGGTGTGCTACACATCGACCTTCCCGACCCTATTCCAAGCATTATATAATGACGCCGTAGGAAGAATAAAAGAATGACAGACCAACAATGAGGCTGGATATGGTTAGCAGAAGTCGTCTTGGTGAACTCAACGCATACTGGGGATGAGTAAGTCCCAAACATAAGAAATTTTCGAATAAATTCAAAGCCTTACTTGAAATACTTAGGAGTAAACACTGCTCTAAAATAACTTTTTAAAAGCACTTCAGAGGGGTTAGTGGAGTCCTAATGCGAATAATGCCCAACATCGGCGGCTAGGGCGAAGATACCCGTCAGCTAGTGTTCAAATAATCAGCTCGATAATATCATACGCAGCATCAGTGATACTGATCTAAAATTACACACCAAAAAGTTATACCAGCAGCTCACCGAATTATTGGTTAATGAATAGCAAGTAATTGTCGAACGATGACCGACGACGCAATCCTTGTTTTATCTGGGAAAATCCCAGTAGACCTGCAGTCTAGTAAAATGGTCGATCTATATGGCATTGGAATCGGGTGACCATTTGAAGATTTAGGTGGTAAGAACGGTGGTAAGAATGAAGGAAAAGGCGCTGGATCTTCACATTACTTCGGATTATAGAGGAATGATGCGGAATCACGGCGAACTAACAAATAAAAACAAAAAGAGATCAAAACTGGCTGTAGTCGCAAATTCCTTAAGAACTCATCCAGGAATCATCCAATACTAATCGCATCTTTTGCAGTGTACCTATACTCTCAAGTTGAAGCTTCACAATATTTACGCGAAAGTTAAAATATTATATGACGGTAATTTGAGTGACATACTTACGAGAGAGAACAACAATAAAAAGTCAAATAAAATCTAAAAATCGATATAAATTATCAAAAATCGGCAATGTCATCAGCAATGCAATGCTAAGTAGAATGCGTGCGAGTAGGAGTAGGAGTATAACGACAAAAACAATAAGAATATCAGCATAGTCATCAACAAAGCGACGTCATGCAGTCAGTCAACTGGTAGACAACAACAGCAACAGCAACCAAATCGTACAAAAGAAAAGCCATGTGCATGATTGTCCTTACAAAGGATGTGCTTAGGCTTGCCACTATGAATGGGTACATGTTTATGTATGATTAAGGATTTTCTACTTAAATCATTAATATTTACTTATAATTAAAATGCTCAAATTGCAAGCAATCCAGCTTACTAAGGTAAAGAAATAGGGGTGCAACATGAGATGGCAGTGGAGTGAGTGAAATTTGAAGAATACGAATTGAGATTTTTATGCTTACCATGTTCGTTGAAATATGTACAGTGGTGTGTTTTATTGACATTTTTTTTTTTTAATTTCAGATGTTTATTGCTTGCTGATTCTGGATGGGATTCTGTAACGTCGGCTTTCCAGTCCGCAAAGCCACAGATCTGTTAGAGAAAAACCAACCAGTAAAAGTACTTATGTTAGGTTGAACTGGCCGATCATTGAGGGCTTCACATGGATTGAATGTGTCTATAATCTTAAGAGAAACATACTTGAAAAACAAGTAAGGAAGGTTAAGTTCGGGTGTAACCGAACATTACATACTCAGTTGAGAGCTATGGTGACAACATAAGGGAAAATAACCATGTAGGAAAATGAACCGAGGGAAACCCTGGAATGTGTTTGTATGACATGTGTATCAAATGAAAGTCATTAAAGAGTATTTTATGAGGGAGTGCGCCATAGTTCTATAGGTGGACGCCATTTAGGGATATAGCCATAAAGGTGGATCAGGGTTGACTCTAGAATGCGTTTGTACGATATGGGTATCAAATGAAAGGTATTAATGAGTATTTTAAAATGGCGTGGACCTAAGTTCTATAGATGGACGCCTTTTCGAGATATCGCCGTAAAGATGGACCAGGGGTGACTCTAGAATGCGTTTGCACAATATGGGCATCAAACGAAAGGTGTTAATGAGTATTTTAAAAGGGAGTGGGCCGTAGTTCTATAGGTGGACGCCGTTTCGAGATATCGTCATAAAGGTGGACCAGGGGTGACTCTAGAATGCGTTTGTATGATATGGGTATCAAATGAAAGGTGTTAATGAGTATTTTAAAAGGGAGTAATCCTTAGTTCCATAGGTGGACGCCGTTTCGAGATATCGCCATAAAGGTGGACCAGGGGTGACCCTAGAATTTGTTTGTACAATATGGGTATCAAAGGAAAGGTGTTAATGAGTATTTTAAAAGGGAGTGGGCCTTAGTTCTACAGGTGGATGCCGTTTCGAAAAATCGCCATAAAAGTGGACCAGGGGTGACTCTAGAATGTGTTTGTACGATATGGATATCAAAGTAAAGGTATTAATGAGGATTTTAAAAGGGAGTGGTGGTTGTTGTATAGGTGGTCGCCTTTTCGAAATATCGCCATAAAGGTGGACCAGGGGTGACTCTAGAATGCGTTTGTACGATATGGATATCAAATTAAAGGTATTAATGAGTATTTTAAAAGGGAGTAATCCTTAGTTCCATAGGTGGACGCCGTTTCGAGATATCGCCATAAAGGTGGACCAGGGGTGACCCTAGAATTTGTTTGTACAATATGGGTATCAAAAGAAAGGTGTTAATGAGTATTTTAAAAGGGAGTAATCCTTAGTTCCATAGGTGGACGCCGTTTCGAGATATCGCCATAAAGGTGGACCAGGGGTGACCCTAGAATTTGTTTGTACAATATGGGTATCAAAAGAAAGGTGTTAATGAGTATTTTAAAAGGGTGTGGGGCTTAGTTCTATAGGTGGACACCTTTTCGGAATATCGCCACAAAGGTGGACCAGGGGTGACTCTAGAATGTGTTTGTACGATATGGGTATCAAATTAAAGGTATTAATGAGGGTTTTTAAAGGGAGTGGTGGTTGTTGTATAGGTGGTCGCATTTTCGAGATATCGCCATAAAGGTGGACCAGGGGTGACCCTAGAATTTGTTTGTACAATATGGGCATCAAAAGAAAGGTGATAATGAGTATTTTAAAAGGGAGTATTCCTTAGTTCCATAGGTGGACGCCGTTTCGAGATATCGCCATAAAGGTGGAGCAGGGGTGACCCTAGAATTTGTTTGTACAATATGGGTATCAAAAGAAAGGTGTTAATGAGTATTTTAAAAGGGTGTAGGGCATAGTTCTATAGGTGGACGCCTTTTCGAGATATCGCCATAAAGGTGGACCAGGGGTGACTCTAGAATGAGTTTGTACGATATGGGTATCAAATAAAGGTATTAATGAGAGTTTTAAAAGGGAGTGGTGGTAGTTGTATATGTGAAGGCGTTTTCCAGATATCGACCAAAATGTGGACTAGGGTGACCCAGAACATTATCGGTTGGATACCGCTAATTTATTTATATATGTAATACCTGGCAAGATTTTAAGAGTGTTTTATTTCGCCCTGCAGAACTTTTTCATTTTCTTCTACTTAATATGGTAGGTGTCACAACCATTTTATAAAGTTTTTTCTAAAGTTATATTTCGCGTCAATAAAACAATCCAATTACCTTACCATGTTTCATCCCTTTTTTCGTATTTGGTATAGAATTATGGCATTTTTTTCATTTTTCGCAATTTTCGATATCGAAAAAGTGGGCGTGGTCATAGTCCGATATCGTTCATTTTTCATACCAAGGTAAAGTGGGTTCAGATAAGTACGTTAACTGAGTTTAGTAAAGATATATCGATTTTTGCTCAAGTTATCGTGTTAACGGCCATGCGGAAGGACAGACGGACGACTGTGTATAAAAACTGGGCGTGGCATCAACCGATTTCGCCCATTTTCACAGAAAACAGTTAAAGCCATAAAATCTATGTTCCTACCAAATTTCAAAAGGATTGGTTAATTTTTGTTCGATTTATGGCATTAAAAGTATCCTAGACAAATTAAATGAAAAAGGGCGGAGCCACGCCCATTTTTAAATTTTCTTTTATTTTTGTATTTTGTTGCACCATATCATTACTGGAGTTGAATCTTGACATAATTTACTTATATACTGTAAAGATATTAAATTTTTTGTTAAAATTTTACTTTAAAAAAATTTTTTTTTTAAAAGTGGGCGTGGTCCTTCTCCGATTTTGCTAATTTTTATTAAGCGTACATACACTAATAAGGGTAACGTTCCTGCCAAATTACATCATGATATCTTCAACGACTGCCAAATTACAGCTTGCAAAAGTTTTAAATTACCTTCTTTAAAAAGTGGGCGGTGCCACGCCCATTGTCCAAAATTTTACTAATTTTATATTTTGCGTCATAAGTTAAACTCATCTGCCAAGTTTCGTCGCTTTATCTGTCTTTTGTAATGAATTATCGCACTTTTTCGATTTTTCGAAATTTTCGATATCGAAAAAGTGGGCGTGGTTATAGTCCGATATCGTTCATTTTAAATAGCGATCTGAGATGAGTGCTCAGGAACCTACATACCAAATTTCATCAAGATACCTCAAAATTTACTCAAGTTATCGTGTTAACGGACGGACGGACGGACGGACGGACGGACGGACGGACGGACGGACGGACGGACATGGCTCAATCAAATTTTTTTTTGATCCTGATTATTTTGATATATGGAAGTCTATATCTATCTCGATTCCTTTATATATGTACAACCAACCGTTATCCAATCAAACTTAATATACTCTGTGAGCTCTGCTCAACTGAGTATAATAACCTGGTAAACCCTAAAAAAATCAAAACCCATATCATAAAATGAATTTCTCTTCTTGGCAATACAACACGCTTTCTAGAAACTATCATAATTGCTGCTTCTAGATCTGATAGCTTTAGCACTACTAACAGCTAGAGTCTTAGCCTGGTGAGCGCAGAACTTTGGCATGAAAACGTGCATGATCGCTTCCGCCTGCAACCCGTGCTTCCTACATCAGCAATGATGGATAAGAGGTTATTCAAAAGCATGTGATGCGCAAAGGCAGGGTCTAGCCAATATACCTATCATAAGCCCACATTTTACCCTTTTAGTGATAACAGTAACTTTGTTAGTCTTATGTCGCAAGACCTTCTCATGATCTTCGATAGTATGCAGTCCCGCGTTTGGCTCAATGCCTTTTGTGCTCATTCTGATTTTCTACATTTTATCTCGCCTTATCTTATCGGGTCAATTACAGTACAAGCTAAGAAGGGGGGGGGGGGGGGTGTTCTCTCTTTTTTTAGCATATTCGTATTCTCATTTCCTAATTTTTCCATATATGCGGGGATCCAATATAGATTTATGTTTCTCACTATAACGAACCCTTATAGGCACTTTTATATGTTATGCTTTGCCTTAGTTGCCTCTTGGCTGTCAATACAAAAATTTTTGCGGCTGCAGTTTATCCAATTTCCCTTCTGTCTTTCTACTGCTTTTCTCACGGCTACTACTTCCGCCTTAAACACACTACGATGAGCTGACAGCTTGTAGGGCCAAATGAAAATGAAATGAAATTATCTTATAGCCATTGGTGTACACGGATATCGCCTCTGCCGACATTTGAGCACCCTTGCGCTAACCTACTTCCTCTATTGTGGCTCTAAAATCCTCATCGAAGCCAATATTTGGTTCAAAATATATGCATTGAGGCTCGTTTCATTATAAACGGTTTCTTTTTCACATCCATCGTTAGGCGTCTCAAGGATCGAGATAACTTAAGACACATTTGAAGTATTTAATCTTACGACAGGTCATTTTATAACTTGTCAGTGAGTTTCAACCTTGATACTTTGAACACAGTAAAGATCAAGCCGGGAGACAAACCAATATAGGAAAAATTCATTAAAGACTCGAAAGTAGCAGGTCCGTGTTTTATTTACCAAAACACGGTTTAAAAAAAGTTACTTAGACGGATCAAAACCCAATGAAAAATGTGCCCTTAAATACAATAAACAACTTACAATGCTATGAACAACAAAACGCAGCCAAGATATTCTCATATTGTGGCCACTCATTTGCTGGCCTTTTTTTTTTTGAATATCATATTTAAACTCCATTCGTCCTCTCAGCTTACCAATTCTGAGGTGATTTCTTTACATGACTGATATAATTTGCATTAAGAAATTTTATTTTCTATCTTAATCTTAAGGGCCATCATACTCCACTGTGCCAAGTAATTTTTTTTTTCATATTGCAACCCTCGAACCATGTCTGCTTTTTTTCTCTACCCTTTGTATTGATTGTCGCCTTTGCAAATATAAGTTTTAATTTTCCTTGGCTTTGCTTTACTTTGTTGGGCTTTATTTTACTTTACCTTGCATTTATTCTTTGCCTTAACTTAACAATACTTTCAAACGCCACCCCCGCTATGCACTTTAATATTATACTTTACTTTCATTAACCAGCATGCCACAAGAACGTGCGTCGTGTGGCATGTGGACTCAATTCATTAATTTGAAATACTTTTCAGATCGATCATACGCGCACAAAGTTGAGTGTAGTCAAACAAGAAGTAGTAGATGAAAAGGCTTGCCAAACAAACGAACAGACAACAACCCTTTTGAGCGATAACACGCTTACAAACAATGACATACAAATAAGTAGGTAATCGCCTTTTAGGCGCACAAGCATACTAACTCACATATAGTTAAACAAACACTGTGCAGCATCAATCACAAAGCCTCCTCATCATCATCATCATCAAGCGACGCACACAACTTTTGTGCTGAATTTAACTTATTTTAGCATGCAACCTGCATTGGTCTGTAGAAATAAGCAGAATCTCATTCCCCAAGCAGCTTTTAGTTATTAGGAATTGCTTGGTTGTAGTTGATGTTGTAGACGTAAATGCTTGGTATATTCGTTTTGTAGCAGCCGTGCAACGACCACGAAGCAATATGGCTTTATACCAATTATAAAGGCCAAATCCCATAGAAGGCTTTATACCAAGTATAAAGGTCAAGTCCCATAGAAGGCTTTCCCTCGAGTTTCAGTTTGGCAGCAGAGCTGTATGTGTGATCTAGGTGCTGCCTTTTTATGTAGAGTTTGTGAAATGTAAAGCGAAGCGTATCAATCCCATTATTAACAATCCAAATGGTCAGATTATCAGTTGACCTTACGCCTACTTCAACCGATACTCACAAAAACTTATTCGATTATCGATCAATTATTGTCGTGGTGTTATCGGTTTGTCTTCTGCTTCTTGTTAATTTCTTATTGACTTGTTATAGCCAGGTTAAATGTGTCATCGACTTTATAGTGAAGTTATATATGTATTATTATTATTTTTTTTTTTTTTAATATATGTGTTTGTCTCAGAGCAATGGGTCTTCTATACCAAATCCGTAGAAGTCGAAAATTAGTAATCGAAAATTTTCAGATAAACTTTGGATAACACGCCAATTGAAAATTAGTACCACTGCGATAACAAACCAATTTTTTACAACGTACCGATTAACAATCCTTAGCTTCACGATAATAAACCCACAATTTTCGATAATAAATCTATAATTTTTTGATAACAAATCGATAGCGAAATGACTAGTTTTTGATAACATATTTATAGCTTTTCTTGAAATAATAGATAATAAATCGATAACTTCTCGACAACAACCCAATAACTCGTCGACAAAAGATAATAACTCATTGATAACTTTTCCTATTTTATAACAAATCGATAACTCTTCTATACCTCGTCGATAACACACCTTCATATTACAAAACGATAACTCGTCGATAACAAACTGTCACCGCTTCGATGACAAATTGGTAGTACTCCGATGAAAATCTTTTGATACCAAATATATAACTTTATGACGAAAATTTCGATAAACAATTCTTAACATCTCTATAAAAAACAACGATAACTTTTCGACTGTATAAAGGTATCTTTGTGCTAACATATCAATAAATGAACGATTATTTTTTGGTGACAGATCAATAGCTCTTCTGTAACATTCCCACATCAAACAGAAAAGTCATCGAAAAAAAATCAGTTACTCGTAACTTTTGTTATCTGTAGCATATGCACTACACTTCGATAACAAATCGGTAACTCGTCTATACCTCGTCGATAATGCACTTAGAGCAAAACGATAACTCAACGATAACAAACTATCATCACTTCTATAACAAATTGATAACACGCCGTCCTGTCTCGGCTTCGGTTTCGATTTTCACTTCTAATATTTGTTCTCCTCTCTCACTTTTTTCCTTTCTTCTACTTTCTTGCACCTGCCTTGCTTCTTTGTTATTATCCACATTGTTATCGACATTGTTATTATACTGTAATTTTTCTTTCAACTCTTCTGTTTCGTCTTCCTTTGTCGTTCCATTTTCTCCTTTTTATATATACATAATACATATGTATTACATATGTATACCATTTATTTTAATTTTTTCTGTCCTCGTTAAATTCCATTAATTGATTTGCTGTCTGATTATGCTCATATATTCTACCTCGTACAATAATCCCACATAATATACTGACTACAGTTACGCTTACATTCTTCATTCCCCTACAGCATACCCTGCCCGCATACTATGCGTACACTACTCACACCTACACTTCAGACTAAGCTGACACTTCGCTTAGGCTTCTACTCAGCAAAGATGTTAACACATCAAAAGAGTTGACTTTATAACAATGTCGGAAAAGCAGGCCCGTCATAATGTCAATATCCTTGGAAATATAACTATTTGCAATTTTGCGTTGTGACCATTTCATATTGTCAAAGCTTGTGGCCATTTGAGGTGGTCATATGGTCAATTGACGTTATGTGCGTTGACCTTATGTCACCCCTGCAAAGCATTCACTGTAAATGTGCTCTAAGAGCTGCTTAGATATTTGCTTGGCACATGTTTTGTAATAGGCAGCTGTATAGCTCACCTCTGAAAAAAGGGTTGCACTTTCTATTACTTATGTATTTGTATATCAGCATACCATAGCCTCTTCCTTATTACACGTGTCCGCAGCATAAATTAACGCCCAAACCCGCATGCAATTGAACTCTATTTACAGTTTACAAAGCACTTGTGCAAACATGTGAGCCCTGTATAGCATTGCACTCATCAGCAGACTCGCGTAAACCTGGTCGAATCAAACAATAGACGCATTCAGACGGCGCCATCGAATGAAAGACCAATATGTACACATATAAAAGCGTGCATGCAGTCGAAGTACCGAAACACATAAACATACATACACATAAGTAGTGTGGTGTGGGTGATGGTAAATGGGCTTTAGTTCTATCGCCATGCGGTGCATTAAATATGTGAAAATATGCCCAAAAACGAAATCCTTGTGCGTCCGCGACAATTATCTAGCACTCCTGTAGTGCTGACAAATCACTGCTTACTTACTTACTTACTTACTTACTTACATACAAAAATAAAACAAGAAGCAGGGGATTTTTTCTTTCATACTTTTATGTATTTGATATAAAGTCTTTAAGCTCACGCAACCACCCACACATCTTAGCGAACTCACTACCATTATATGTAGAGTTTTGTAACAGCGGGAGGCCGCTTTTGTTGCCGTGCTTTATATGTAGGCTAACGGATGTTTTTTTGTCCCACTTATGATGCAACATTTGCACATGGCTTTAGAGTGCAATCAATGGCATAACTTTAGAAAACTGCATACTTTCAAGATTGCATTTCTTCCCTTGAAATTTCGCTAAAGGTGCAAGAACTTTTGCCTTGAAAGCATTGTTGAAGTGATTTAAGAACTTCAAATAATATGGAATTTTTCACAATGAAAGCACTTACCATTCTTTTAATATAATAAATAATTTGCATGCTCTTTTCTTTTAATTTCCCACTTTCTCTCTCTTACTTCATCACCCTCCTAATTAATCTGTTCGTTTTCATTTCACTCAGCTATCTTTCAATAACGATATATTTTCCTTTTGCCTTTCTCTTAACCTACCTTATTTTTCCTTTTTTTCTGTTTTTCTGTTCCTTTTACTTTTGCTTTTCCTTTCAATTTCGCTTTTCCTTTCCCCATTTGTCTTTTCCACAACGTCGCTTCAGGTTTTAAAACAAATTATTTCTTGCCAAATAAATAACTAATAATTTTATAATGAACAAAATCGGCTCTTAAACATTTTTCTCCCTAACATCTTGAGTTATACGTAACTATAAAAAACAAGTAAGGAAGGCTAAGTTCGGGTGCAACCGAACATTACATACTCAGTTGAGAGCTATGGAGACAAAATAAGGAAAATCACCATGTAGGAAAATGAACCCAGGGTAACCCTGGAATGTGGTTGTATGACATGTGTATGAAATGGAAGGTATTACAGAGTATTTTAAGAGAGAGTAGGTCATAGTTCTATGGATGGACGCCATTTAGGGATATCGCCAGGTGGACCAGGGCTGACTCTAGAATTTGTTTGTACGATATGGGTATCAAATGAAAGGTGTTACTGACCATTTTAAGAGGGAGCGGGCCTTAGGTCTATCGGAGGAAGCCTTTTCGAGATATCGCCATAAAGGTGGGCCAGGAGTGACTCTATAATGTGCTTGTACGATATCGGTATCAAATGAAAGGTGTTAATGAGCATTTTAAAAAGGAATGGGCCTTAGTTCTATAGGTGAACGCCTTTTCGAGATATCGCCATAAAGGTGGAACAGGGGTGACTCTAGAATGTGTTTGTATGATATGGGCATCAATGTTAATGAGTATTTTAAACGGGAGTGATCCTTAGTTCCACAGGTGGACGCCGTTTCGAGGTATCGCCATAAAGGTGGACCAGGGGTGACTCTAGAATATGTTTGTACGATATGGGAATGAAATGAGAGGTGTTACTGAGCATTTTAAGAGGGAGTGGGCATTAGGTCTATAGGTGGACGCCTTTTCGAGATATCGCCATTAGGGTGGGCCAGGGGTGACTCTAGAATGTGTTTGTACGATATAGATATCAAATTAAAGGTATTAATGAGGGTTTTAAAAGCGAGTGGCCCTTAGATGTATATGTGAAGGTGTTTTCGCGATATCAACCAAAATGTGGACCAGGGTGATCCAGAAAATCAACTGTCGGATACTGCTAATTTATTTATATATGCAATACCACAAATAGTATTCCTGCCAATATTCCAAGGGCTGTTGATTTCGCCCTATAGAACTTTTTCATTTTCTTCTACTTAATATGGTAGGTGTCACACCCATTTTACAAAGTTTTTTCTAAAGTTATATTTTGCGTCAATAAACCAATCAAATTACCATGTTTCATCCCTTTTTTAGTATTTGGTATAGAATTATGGCATTTTTTTCATTTTTCGTAATATTCGATATCGAAAAAGTGGGCGTGGTTATAGTCGGATTTCGGCCATTTTTATACCAAGATAAAGTGAGTTCAGATAAGTACGTGGACTAAGTATAGTAAAGATATATCGGTTTTTGCTCAAGTTATCGTGTTAACGGATGAGATGAGTGCCCAGGAATCTACATACCAAAATTTCATCAAGATACCTCAAAACTTACTCAAGTTATCGTGTTAACGGGCAGACGGACGGACGAACGGACGGACGGACATGGCTCAATCAAATTGTTTTTCGATACTGATGATTTTGATATATGGAAGTCTATATCTATCTCGATTCCTTTATACCTGTACAACCAACCGTTATCCAATCAAAGTTAATATACTCTGTGAACTCTGCTCAACTGAGTATAAAAACTTTTAATATTTAGGAAAAAAGTCTAAGCATCACAACATTAGGATGGACAAAGCGAAATTTCGTTCACCCATACTTTGTAAATCTCTTCATAGCCCTTTCACCCGTGAGCGGCATTACAACCAGCACTCCAGCAATGATCGATCTGTTGCGACCAAACAAACTTTCTTTTCGTAAATTTAAAAATTTTCGGCGCCCATCTCAGTTTCTCCAGCCTTCCTTTCTTTTTAGATCAGCATATCCAACCCCTCTCTTCCTCCCCTTCATCGTGATTTCGCCTTCTAATTTTCCTCTTTCCTTCTCTGCGGATAAAATGCAGGCAGTCACTCATTGGGACAACTTATCTCTACAGCTTCCAAAAGCTACCTTTGGTGGTAATCAGGTGCACAACGGGACATTTAGCAGCGACACTTGCACCATCAGCGATTAAGTGCGAGCTGTATGTATTTAAAATAAATATTTTGAGCCACTTATGCTGAACTAGTTGAGAGTATGTTCTAAAGGTCTGCAATGGTAAATAATTCCTATTTCATAGGACATCCCATTTTTAAAAGTGTCATTTGAAAGCAACTCGAGGGGACAGAATTAAAACTAGTCTCTTAACGAGATAGCTATGCGCTAGTCGCTGCAGTTTTATTATAGTACTATAGATCTTATTCTCACTGTTTCTCTTCTTCTTTATCTTCAGTTTTTCTTTTTTTTTCCCACCTTTAACTAGTACTCTGCCGTGAGCCCTTGCACTTTCCTTCTGTTCCTTGTTTTCCTTTCCCTTTCTCGTTCCTCTATTTCTCCATTTCTCTATCTCTTCAACTGCCCCCTTTATGATCTTTTTTTGCTTTCTTTATTGTACTTGTCCTTAATCATTTTCGTATATATAATATTTATTGTCCCCCTTGCTGCTCTCTTGATCCCTTCTTTTTTCTTCAATCTCTTCGCTTCCTCTTCCACTGCTTTCCAGTTTTCCTTTTCAATACTCCTTAAACTTTAACTCTTAAATCGCGAAATTGTTTTAAAACAATATCAAAATTTAAAAAAAAAAAATCCAAAAATAGAAATATAATAGCAGTCATGAGTCTACAGTCCTCTCTTTTTAATGATAGAAGCAACTTTGTTAATCTAAGGTTGTAAGACCTACACATAATCTTCGACACTTTACAGAACCGCGCGTGGACCCACGCCTTTCCCGCTTGATCGATCATGTGCACCTCTCGCCTTCTCTTAAACTCGCCCAATCTAATTGGGACGTCCACGGAGCAACAAGCTTCAAGGGATGCGCTCTTTCTAGCTAGTTCATCCACTTTTTCATCCCCATCTATTCCCGTATGCCCTGGGACCCCATATAGATGTATGCTATTGCCCGTCCCAATTCTTTCCAAGAATGGCTTACACTCTAAAACTCTTTTAAATGATGAGCTATGCGAGATTATTGCCTTAATTGCTGCTTGGCTGTCAATATAAAATTCAACACGGCTGCAGTTTAAGCTATTCTCTTCCAGTGTTTCTATTGCTTTGGTTACGGGTAATACTTCCGCTTGGAAAACGTTAAAGTTGTAAAAACGTTGACGATAATAGCTTTTTGCAAAAAAAATATTTTTTAGGTTTTGGGGAGTATTTTGGTCGAAAAATTGACCCTTTCGCCTTTTTTTTCGCAGGCTCGAAAACTATTTTTTTGGGTATGCGTAGTGAAACTTTTTTTCCTGAGCCCAAATCGATGGCGCGGTATCAGTTAATAAATCGACCCAGTCTAATGTGTATACATTAGAGGGGTCATTATAAATCAGATAAATGATTTTTTAGGCTCTCTCCCTTAGACGTTAATTCCTGGGTTAAAAACATCGCAAATTAATGTTTGTCCCGATTGCAGACGAGTAAGGGGCGTTACGCAAGAGTCAAAAATAATATTGCTCCATAGTGGCTCAAAAACTAAAGACTACATTTTTTTATTTTTATCAAATCAATATCACATATAAGTATTGGTCCTCGTTGGATATGGTTAAGGGGTATCCGTGTCAGATTTTATTATATTGAATCTTCCTTGAGCAATCTGAATTTGTAAGTCTGAACGGTTGTGTTATCTATTTTGAGAATTAAAAATCAAAAAATTCAATTTTAATTTTTTCAGTCTCCATTGAACAAACCGTAACTTGCACCCTGCGTGACACCGCTTAACCTTCTGTTATCGGGGCCAAAATTTATATGTGATATTTCGAACCTAGGTATTAACGTCTGAAGTGGTGAGATTGGAAAAAATTGAATTGATTTATAAGGACCACCCTAATACAAATACGTATATAAAATTTAAGGTTTTCTCAGTGATTGAGAATTTTATGATAGTCTGGGGCTTGTTTTTTTTTACTATTGCTCCGGCTTTAAGCATGTACAGAGCCATGTCATACAAGAGTGATAGCATTTCTTGTGCTTTGCTATGAGCTACATCCTGTTTTGAAGCGTAGCAACTCTGCTCTATGCTCTGTTCATTTTCAGAGCCAGAGCAATAGAGCAGCATATTTTTTCTTGCTGCTGCCACTTTGGAGTAGGCAACTACTACGGCGGCCGCCATGGTGTGGTTGTAGCGTGCTTCACTTATAAAATGTTTTCCTAAGTGGGGTCGCCCATCGGCAGTGGTTTGAAAATATATAAAACACCGAGTGTATTTCTGTCATGAAAAGTTTCTCAGAGAAAACTCATCTGTCTTGCAGATGCCGTTCAGAATTGACATAAAACATCGAATACCACCAATTTATAGGAAATATTAAAAGAAGCTCGATGCAAATTGGAAGAGAAACTCGACTTAAAAATTTCTACAAAGGCTAATCGCGCCAAGTATTTTTTTTTTTTTTTTTTTGTTTTTTTTTGAAATATTATTTTTTCTAGTCGTTGCACTGCAGCACTTACAAGCTCACCAAATATCTCCTCCTAATAAGATCTGATCAAACTAATTGCTTCCATTTTCCTACTAAATAGTTATCCAATCACTTACTCATAACAATGTTCCATTTATGCAACCATGCAAACAAAAAATGGATATAAAATATGAAAGTGTATTTTATTACCAAATCAGCGCAAAACTTTCAATTTAATTTTTATTGTTATTTTGCTACCGAAAGTAATTAAGCATGCAGTATAATTTTATGAGCTAAAAGTTTTTGATAGATACTCATATCATTTATATTAGAACTTGAGGGTAAACAGGCTAATACAACAACAAAGGAAGAAGTTCAAGACAATTGAATGCAAGAAGCAGCTTTTATATAGCTAGAGGACCATTCAATTTCTCAAAAACTTTCCGCCTTTTATGACAGTTTTTCAACTTGATTTAGCAATTTGATTATGCGAATCTTCCCTTTTTTTTTTGAAACTTTCGCTTGACCAATCAAACAGCCAGTAGACGATGAGCAGAAATGAAGCATGAGTCATGCTCTGAGTGGTGGACAGATAATCAAAAGAAGCATGAACTGAATGGGCTACTTTTTCCCTTCTTCTTGAATGTGAGTGTAAGAGTAATGAAGTTCATAAGTACGTATGTTCAAAATATAGCAATAAATACAAACATCTTGTTAAGTTAATATAATACAAGTAAGTAATACAAATTATTAATAGCCGAAAATTGAAAGCAGCGATTTGCAGCTCTCACCGCCTTTGCTATCGAAATCTATTGAACTGTAAAGCAAATTCAATTTCATTCAAAGACGACAGTATAAATACTTGTAAATCAAATGCATCTTCAAAGTACATATATATATATGTATATATCTATATACAAAGGCAATTTATTGAGAAGCAAATATAAATTGGTATGTCTAATAAAAATTTATTGGAATGGGATAGACAGTAAAAATGGCAAGCAATTATTTTGATTAAAAAAAATTTCCTCGTATATAAAAGGGCGCAAAAATCAAATGGAAAATTTTCATGCCACCAAACCTCAAGTCATATAAGCAATGACTAATTTAAGGCTCTTAATACTGATAGTGTGGGTATGAGTATGATTAAAAAAAAATGAGGGCTGAGATTCGCATATGCGTTTTTCTGGTATGCCACAAAAAGCGTGACACAAGCGCAACATTTACATGATGAAAGTTTTGATGGTCCTTTGCCTGATTCAGATCCGGAATAAGGACTAGTTCGACCATCTCGGGAACGATTTTGTATGACCACATGAAACCTTTTGGCCAAACCGCCCTCCCACCACCTACATCCATTAGGAACTTTGGGTAGCCGGAGCCTCGGTTTTTAAAGAAACAGGATTCGCTACGGGTAGGTGAGGTTTACAATTTGGTTGAAGAACTTATTTATTGCGCTGGCAACCCCTTGAATCAATTAGGTATTTTAGTCGCCTCTTACGACACGCATACCTGCCGCGGGTATATTTTAAGCCCTTTAACCCGGTAGGGAATGATTTTAACAAAACTAGATCACCCCTGAGGATGCTAGGAAGCCTAGCGAAACGTAGGGTCGAAAAAGTGGAGTTTATATAACTTGCACTTCAAAACAAATTGGTCAGAAAGCCTAATTTCAATCGGATTGTAAACATCTTTGCACACGGTGTGGCGAGTCCACAATGTAAGCGCAAGGTAATTGTAGGGTAAATGCAAGTTTGAAGTGATATGCTATATGGGGGATTATAGAATGTAAACATAACTGAAATCACCACCCTGTAGCGTAATGTGGGAACAATGTTCGTTGTAGAGTTGATACTGGCAAAAGCATACAGCACATCAAGGAAAGGCAAGAATAGTAAAGGCTATAGTAAGCAAATTAAAGGAACGGAATATAAAGAAAAGGTACTGAAATTCGTGGGTGTTTTAGCGATTAATTATAGGTTTTATATAAGCGAGCTATCTATTTCTTATATATGAGTTATCGGGTTTTATAAATGTTTTATCGACAATGTACATACGAATTACCGATTTTTTATAGAACTGCTATGAATGTTCTACTGATAGCACATGCTATCGATGAGTTATCGATTTTTTATCGACGAGTTATCGGTTGGTTGCCGAAAAAGTATCGATTTACTATCGAAAAAATATCGGATATATTTCGAAAAGTTATCGATATGTTATCAAATATTTACCAATTTGTTATCGAATTGTTGTCGATTAGCTATCGGTGTGTAACCAATTTGCTATCGGCGCATTATCGGGAGGTTTTCGAAAAGTTAATTATTTTTTATCGAAAAATGTTCGATTAGTTATCAAAAAGTTATGGATTTTTAACAAAACGTTTTCCAAAATGTATCGGTTTATTTTCAAAACATGATAAACTTTTTATCGAAAATGTACCGTTATTTAATCTATAATATATCGGTTTGTTAACGATTTGTTGGTGCAATGATACGAATTTGTTACCCCCGTGCTATAGATTCGCAATCGAAGTTATCGTTTTGCTATCGATTTGTTATCAAGAAAAAAAATTTAATATCGAAAATTCATCAGTCTCTAGTCGGAGTGTCAGCAACTTGTTAACGGCGTGCTATCAATTAGTTGATTTGTTATCGACGGTTTATTGATTCTTTTAAAACAGATACCAATAAAGCTTCAATGACTCATCTGTATCTCGCCGGTAACAAGCCTAGAGTACTTAGTACTTACCCTTTTTTTCTAATCTTTGCTGATACAAAGGCGAGTCAAACCCTATACAAAATGTTATATCTAAGCTTTAAACAATGAATAGACAATATAGATCTAAAAAAATGATTCCTGGTTCGAATTCGAGTTCTGGAAAATGTGTACATCATGACGATGGTGGATACCCAAGTACATCGAAAGGCTGGGAAAAAGCATTGGGATCTTCACCGCGGGAGCTAAAGGAATTGTAGGCCACAAAGATGCCAGCCTGAACTACGACATTAAGTCAGTGATCTTAAGGTGGACTTGCTTCTCCGCAACTTTAACCGAAATTACAGTTTTTTGCGGTTATTTATACGGTTGGTGTGAAAACTGACTCCTTAAGCTAGTACCAAAATAGTTGCTCAACGATATTAGATTTTTGTATCGAAGCCATGAATCAGCTAAGTAGTATGGTGGAAGGCCGCATGGCACATCATAGTTCAGAGCAAGTGTTGATCAAGCATCCGAAGAACTCTGTAAGGCGTTTTCTACACGGAAAGGCTATTTTTTGTAGCAAGGTGATGAGTTGTTACCACATCATTCATACGTAGCCGAAGTAAACGACTGTAAAATTTCAGCTGATATTCTTGACTCCTTATTGTTTACGGCTTTCCAAACTTATATAAATTCTTTTAAATTTGAACAGCACCACGCCCATTTTTCCGATACATATACATCAAATTTGCACTTTACAACTTTAAGTCAACCCAGCCGACAAGTTTTATAACTTTATCGGCATTTTGTTTCCATTTTTCACATTTTCGAAATTTTCGATATCGAAAAATTGGACGTGGTTATAATCCCATTGCGCTTCTTTTCAATTCAAGCCTATTCCCAATTTTCGTTCAAGATATAGTGCTAACCGAAAGATGGACGGACAGACGGTCCGACCAGGCTCAATCTCAATATTTTTCTATACTGATAGTTTTGATATATTGAAGAAGGTCAGGCCTGTTTCGGGCTTTGGCACAAATATTCGAATCGATCTTGAATCAGTACCGTACGCTTCGTTCTTTGCTTTTCTAGTGAACCTTTGGACTATTTGCCCCTACTTTCAATTTTCTCGGTCAACGCTGCTCAAAGTTAAATAGAACAAGTAAGGAAAGCTAAGTTCGGGTGTAACCGAACATTACATACTCAGTTGAGAGCTATGGAGACAAAATAAGGAAAATCACCATGTAGGAAAATGAACCTGGGTAACCCTGGAATGTAGTTGTATGACATGTGTATCAAATGGAAGGTATTAAAGAGTATTTTAAGAGAGAGTAGGCCATAGTTCTATGGATGGACGCCATTTAGGGATATCGCCATAAAGGTGGACCAGGGCTGACTCTAGAATGTGTTTGTACGATATGGGTATCAAATGAAAGGTGATAACGAGTATTTTAAAAGGGAATGGGCTTTGGTTCTATAGGTGAACGCCTTTTCGAGAAATCGCCATAAAGGTGGACCAGGGGTGACTCTAGAATATGTTTGTACGATATGTGTATCAAATGAAAGCTGTTAATGAGTATTTTGAAAAGGAGTGATCCTTAGTTCCCTAGGTGGACGCCGTTTCGAGATATCGCCATAAAGGTGGACCAGGGGTGTCTCTAGTTGTACGATATGGGAATCAAATGAAAGGTGTTACTGAGCATTTTAAGAGAGAGTGGGCATTAGGTCTATAGGTGGACGCTTTTCGAAATGTCGCCATTAGGGTGGGCCAGGGGTGACTCTAGAATGTGTTTGTATGATATGGGTATCAAATGAAAGATGGTAATGAGTATTTTAAAAGGGAGTAATCCTTAGTTCTATAGGTGGGCGCCTTTTCGAGATATCGCCATAAAGGTGGACCAAGGGTGACTCTAGAATGTTTGTACGATATGGGTATCAAACGAAAGGTGTTACTGTGCATTTTAAGAGGGAGTGGGCATGAGGTCTATTGGTGGACGCCTTTTCGAGATATCGTCATTAGGGTGGGCCAGGGGTGACTAGAATGTGTTTGTATGATATGGGTATCAAACGAATGGTGTTACTGAGCATTTTAAGAGGGAGTGGGCATTAGGTCTATAGGTGGACGCCTTTTCGAGATATCGCCATTAGGGTGGGCCAGGGGTGACTCTAGAATGTTTGTACGATATGGGTATCAAACGAAAGGTGTTACTGAGCATTTTAAGAGGGAGTGGGCATTAGGTCTATAGGTGGCCGCCTTTTCGAGATATCGCCATTAGAGTGGGCCAGGGGTGACTCTAGAATGTGTTTGTACGATATGGGTATCAAATGAAAGGTGGTAATGAGTATTTTAAAAGGGAGTATTACTTAGTTCTATAGGTGGACGCCTTTTCGAGATATCGCCATAAAGGTGGACCAAGGGTGACTCTAGAATGTTTGTACGATATGGGTATCAAACGAAAGGTGTTACTGAGCATTTTAAGAGGGAGTGGGCATTAGGTCTATAGGTGGACGCCTTTTCGAGATATCGCCATTAGGGTGGGCCAGGGGTGACTCTAGAATGTTTGTACGATATGGATATCAAACGAAAGGTATTACTGAGCATTTTAAGAGGGAGTGGACATTAGGTCTATAGGTGGACGCCTTTTCGAGATATCGCCATTAGGGTGGCCCAGGGGTGACTCTAGAATGTTTTTACGATATGGGTATCAAACGAAAGGTGTTACTGAGCATTTTAAGAGGGAGTAGGCATTAGGTCTATAGGTGGACGCCTTTTCGAGATATCGCCATTAGGGTGGGCCAGGGGTGACTCTAGAATGTGTTTGTACGATATGGATATCAAATGAAAGGTGGTAATGAGTATTTTAAAAGGGAGTAATCCTTAGTTCTATAGGTGGACGCCTTTTCGAGATATCGCCATAAAGGTGGACCAAGGGTGACTCTAGAATGTTTTTTCGATATGGGTATCAAACGAAAGGTGTTACTGAGCATTTTAAGAGGGAGTGGGCATTAGGTCTACAGGTGGACGCCTTTTCGAAATATCGCCATTAGGGTGGGCCAGGGTGTCTCTAGAATGTGTTTGTACGATATAGATATCAAATTAAAGGTATTAATGAGGGTTTTAAAAGCGAGTGACCCTTAGATGTATATGTGAAGGCGTTCTCGCGATATCGACCAAAATGTGGACCAGGTGATCCAGAAAAGCATCTGTCGGGTACTGCTAATTTATTTATATATGCAATACCACTAACAGTATTCCTGCCAAGATTCCAAGGGCTGTTGATTTCGCCTTGTAGAACTTTTTCATTTTCTTCTACTTAATATGGTAGGTGTCACACCCATTTTACAAAGTTTTTTCCAAAGTTATATTTTGCGTCAATAAACCAATCCAGTTACCATGTTTCATCCCTTTTTTCGTATTTGGTATAGAATTATGGCATTTTTTTCATTTTTCGTAATTTTCGATATCGATAAAGTGGGCGTGGTTATGGTCGGATTTCGGCCATTTTTTATACCAAGATAAAGTGAGTTCAGCTAAGTACGTGGGCTAAGTTTAGTAAAGATATATCGGTTTTTGCTCAAGTTATTGTGTTAACGGCCGAGCGGAAGGACAGACGGTGGACTGTGTATAAAAACTGGGCGTGTCTTCCACCCATTTTCACAGAGAACATTTACCGTCATAGAATCTATGCTCCTACCGGATTTGAGAAGGATTGGTAAATTTTTGTTCGACTTATGTCATTAAAAGTATTCTAGACAAACTAAATGAAAATGGGCGAAGCCACGCCCATTTTGAAATTTTCTTTTATTTTTGTACTTTGTTGCATCATATCATTACTGCAGTTGAATTTTGACTTAATTTACTTATATACAGTAAAGATATTAAATTTTTTGTTAAAATTTGAATTTAAAAAAATTTTTTTTTAAAAAGTGGGCGTGTTCTTCATCCAATTTTGTTAATTTTTATTTAGCACATATAGAGTAATAGTAGTAACGTTCCTGCCAAATTTCATCATGATATCTTCAACGACTGCCAAATTACAGCTTGCAAAACTTTTAAATTACCTTCTTGTAAAAGTGGGCGGTGCCACGCCCATTGTCCAAAATCTTACTAATTTTCTATTCTTCGTCATAACGTCAACCCATCTACCAAGTTTCATCGCTTTAACCGCCTTTGGCAATGAATTATCGCATTTTGTCGGTTTTTCGAAATTTTCGATATCGAAAAAGTGGGCGTGGTTATAGTCCGATATCGTTCATTTTAAATAGCGATCTGAGATGAGTGCTCAGGAATCGACATACCAAATTTCATCAAGATACCTCAAAATTTACTCAAGTTATCGTGTTAACGGACGGACGGACGGACATGGCTCAATCAAATTTTTTTTTGGATCCTGATTATTTTGATATATGGAAGTCTATATCTATCTCGATTCCTTTATATATGTACAACCAACCGTTATCCAATCAAACTTAATATACTCTGTGAGCTCTGCTCAACTGAGTATAAAAATTTCGAAAAAAGCCGCAACAGCATTTCGAATCACAATTTAGTATGAGTGTGAATAAGGACTTTGCTAATTCATAGACTCAACAAAATTTTTGCCTCACTGAGCAAGCAAAACCACCAAAGTGATTTACTAACTAACGGCGTCACTGCCTGGTTGATTGCATTTACCACTTGCTTGCTTTGTTTCATAAATCTTTTCCTTTTTTTTAATATTCTTCAGAACAAATTGACAGCTAATAAAGTGTGCAACATTGCAGTGATGTCGGTTAAGGGGTGAAAATTGGGATGGTAGTTTATTTAACCTTTTGGTTTTTTTGTATCATTTTGTATGTACGAAAGACTAGAAAGTATACTTTTTTTAACAAATACATAGTGTTGCTGTTAATGTTTTTGTCGTTGACAGGCCAATTTTTACTCTAAACGCAAATGTTGCAAGCTCGAATCGAACGCAGCAATCAGGCGTAAATTGTCTACGCCACGACGCGTACTTCCGGTGCAGTTCCGGCATGACACGCGCTAACAACGTATGCAAGACATAAAGTGTGCTTATCAAAATGGATGCACTGCGAGAAATAATTGAGTGTAATCGAAAAAGTATGCAGAGAGGCAATTAGATAGATTTACGAACATCTGATAGCAAAATTTGCTAAGAAAGTTGATTGGTTTGTCTGGGCGGTTTTGTCTGTTAAGCTTTTATATTTTTGTTGTTGTAGCGATAAGGAGACTCTCCGAAGGTTTTATGGAGTTTAATCGATGTTCATGGTCTTTTTTCGGATATATGTCCTTTACGTTCCGGTAACAAGTAGCATTAAGGTAACGGCCAGACCATCCCGAGAAAGATTTAATATAACCACATTGAACCTTCTAGGTCATACCGCTCCCATTCCTTGATTTCATGAGGAACTTGGCTCGCTGAAAGCTTAAGACTGAAAATGGAGATAGAAAATCTAAATTTTCTAACATGCGTACAACTTTTAACCTGGAGTAACATCAACTGGATGGAATCTACAGAAACGTTTAAAGATCGTGGCTCAGCATGTGATCATGCAAGGTTTAACGGTGTCCAACTGCTCTAGCGTCTTACGCCGACTATATTACAACTACTGTTAACCTCAAGGTACGGAATATAAGGTACAT
This sequence comes from Eurosta solidaginis, assembly GCF_040869045.1. Classification (NCBI taxonomy): domain Eukaryota; kingdom Metazoa; phylum Arthropoda; class Insecta; order Diptera; family Tephritidae; genus Eurosta; species Eurosta solidaginis. The sequence goes on from NC_090321.1 coordinate 29,482,122, forward strand.
TTCGACGGAAAAATGGAGGAGGGCATAAATAAAAATAGAGACAAAACAGGCTGGTCCGACGGCTCAAAAATGAAATAGACAACTTGCACTGGGTTTTATTTTAAGCATCTGTGGTTCATTCCGTCTTACCAACTTCCCTGCTCTGGGAGAACCCCTCAAGCAGAAGTGTGCACCACAGAGAGAGCGATAGCAACGGGAATGCTTCAGAGCAGCACAGTCTCAAAATCCAACTTCATAACATCGAATATTGTGCAGAGGTATGGAGCCTCTCTGGTATCACAGGGCATCTCACGGTCTCCAACTGTTGGTCCTTAGGCACGGCAATATCGAAATAACGAGTTTGATTGGCTATAAAAGCTCCCGAATGGATTAGCACTGGGTTATCTTCTTCGAAAAACCTAGAAGCACAATATGCGAGCAGCAAAATTTCTTTGCAAAGTTGTGAGCCCGCAAGGTTCTTATGACCGTGTTTGTATAAGAAAGGAACAAGCTTTCTACTCAAACTAAGCAAATCTGCAGCTGAAGTACTAACGGATGTCCTCAAAGGTCACTGTGCTATGGCACGGATAGTTGACCGATAGCATATACCAGCAAACGCCCTCTGAAGCAGCCATCAGAATGGGGAGGAAGGGCATCCAATTCATCCCTCTCTCTGTCAACGCCAAGGGTGTCGAGGCTCAATTGATAAGTATGGGGCTCACATGAAAGTGGACCACAGCTTTTTCTAATAAAAATGTACCAAAGAATAAAAAATATTCCAAATAGTAGTCGTGATAAATTTTTCGGCATGTAGTTGTCACTACTTAGATGCACCCAAACCACAACCAATAGGCAATTTTCGATCAAAAATTTCACTTCACAATACAATTTCTTATAACCAGAGCAACAATATTGAAGCCTTTATGGTAAAAGTAAAATCCGCGACTTATTAACGTAAAAGGACGAAACAAAGGAAAAAGGATAGTATGCAAGCTAAGAAAAACTTTTGCATTTATGCTTGAGTGCATTTGGCAGCTGTCAATTGTTTTCCAGGCCAATGAAAAAATGGAGTGAGAGAGTGAGAAAGAAAGAAATGGAAAACGGGATGCCGCTAGACATATGAAGTGGGAGCGAGAATGGTGTAAGCAAGCGCGAAAATTAACATTTCACGTCATCATTGACGTGGCAAAAGAGAAAGAGAAAAAAAAAGAAATGTGTTTCAACTAAGCCAGCGAAATTGCAAAGGCCGTAGGGCAGCGAAATTGGCTAAATTTATTGTTAAAAAATGTTTTGTTTTTTTTTTTTTTTTTGCGCAAAATAAGCATTTATGGCTATTCAAGCGTTAAATCAGTGCATCAGGCAATCATGCAAATTGAGTTGAAATCGAAAAAAGTATTGGAGCGAAGGAGTGTAAATTTTGCATAGCGTGGGAATTATGTTCAAATGTACTGAGTTTAGTTTAAACTGAAGATTTTAATTATTTATAATTTATTCATAACTTTTTAGTTCGATAGGTCGAATGGACTACATGATTCCTTGCCTGAGCTTCGAAAGAGATATTGGAACCACATTAGAGCCGGAGGGTTAAGGCAAGGTTGCAGAAATAGAAAAATATACAATACACGTGTTCACGAATGGTTCCAAATTAAGGTAAGGGCTCGGGTATGATGTTTACTGTGTTGATGTTGAAACAAGTATATCCTACGGACTGCCAGATCACTGTAGGGTCTCTCATTGTAGCCATGGATAGCGCAGCAGATATTATGGAGGAAGCATGCTAAGACTATAGTTACGTCAATATATACATATATCGATAGTCAGGCGGTGATCAAGGCAATAATGATTATAGGTCATAAGGCCTATGAGTAGGCAAAATAGGACGAAACATTCAATTAGTCGACGGTAGACGTCCAAATTCATTTGGGGAATATCAAAAGGGACTGGAGTTGCATATGAACCATCAAGAACAGGAGTGCCGTGCTGCAAAATTTCTAACAGCATATGCAAATGATACGGCATTAGACTTACAAAATTGCTCAAATCTCTCGAGAGAGAAGACTTAAGCTCACGTTGGGCATACTAATTGGGCACTGCCGTCTGGCGTCACATGCTTAAAAGTTAGACTTCGTCAGTAACAGCAGAGGTAGGAAACGCTAGCTGCAGTGTCCGGAAGTGCAACCTAACCTTCGATGTGTTTTAAATGTGTTTTTTTTAGTTTTTTAAACAATTATTTTTTTTTAACGGTACTGGGTACTTTTTCGGATCCGAGTACTTTTTAAGAACTTGTAATTTTTTTTAACGAGCAATATTTATAAGCCGACTACATTACCAGAACCTGAAACTTTTTTAAAATTAAGTACTTTTTCGAAGCGGATATTGTTTTAGAACAAGGTTCTTTTTTAGAACCGGGTCATTTTTAGAGCCCGGTACTCTTTTGGAACCGGTTATTTTTTTCTGATCCGGATTATATTTAAGAACCGTATATCAAACAAAACAAAAAGCGAGCATTACCGTGGTTTGTTTGTGTACATTGATTTAATATTTTAAGACATCTACACCAATACAGCCGTGATCAACAAAATAGCAGTGCCAATTTTAATTAAACTTCGTCAATCAAAATCTTCTTTTATCATACCCGATCTTTCAGGAAAAAACTGATTTTTGTAACAGAAACTATGCAAACTATATAATTGCAAAAACCATTTTGAAAAATTTGTTAATTCGAGAAAATTTGTTCGCAAATATTGAAAAATAACCTGTAAAAAGATTTTCAATAATCATGAGACTAACATTGATTGGGCTACAAAACTGCATAGTCAAAAAAAAGCCAAACTCAGACTTCGAAAATTTTTTCGAATTTTTCAAAAACTTTCTTGAGTTTGCTTTTTTATACTTTATAAGTCCTTTCTTCAAAGAATAAGAATTAAATAGAAGAAGAAATAACTTAACTGTTTTAAAAATTAACTCTTATGATTTTTGTAACAGAAACTATACAAACTAATCTCACAAACGATTTCAAAAAATTCGTAAATTTGAGAAAACTTTTCGAAAAGATCGTTAATTTTATTCGGGGTTTTCTGAATTTTTATTTTTTTTTGCCCAATCATACATTTGGTTTTTATAGTTTATAGAAAAAACTTAGTTGTCTTGCGAAAAAACATTTATGATTTTTGTAAGAGTAACTATGCAAACCAAACTCAAAAACGATTTCGAAAATTTCGTGAATTCGAGAAAATTTGTTCGCAATTATCAAAAAATAAGCTATACAAAAAATTTCAAAAATCGTGGGACTAAAATTGATTGGGCTACAAAACTGCATGGTTAAAACACCTCACACTCAGCCTACGAAAAATTTTCGAATTTTTTCGAAAACTTTTTTGAGTTTGGTTTTTAAAGTTTATTATAATTTATAAGACCTTTCTTCAAAGAATAAAAAGTAAGTCGAAGAAGAAATAACTTATCTGTTTTAGAAATAAACTTTTGTGATTTTTATAAAAGAAACTATGCAAACCAATATCACAAATGTTTTCAAAGAATTCTTAAATTCGATTAAAATTTTCGAAAACATCGTTAATTTGATTTGGAGTTGCCTGAATTTTTTTGGGTCCAATAATGAATTTGGTTTTTACAGTTTATAGAAGCTCTTGCTTAAAATATAGAACGTTTTCTTCAATTTTGGAATTTTTTCGAAAATATATTTGACTTTGGTTTACTTAGTTTTTTTTTGAATATAGAAAACGGGGTAAATTTTTCCCAAAATTTGAGAAATATTCCATTTTTTTATAAATTATAACGTGATCCTGGTTATCAGCTAATTTACTTATTTACGCTTAATTTTAGCGCAGTTTGTAAAAACAAGATGCCACTTAGCAAAACAATTGGTAAGCAGATAACTTGTCTACGAGCTGTCGTGAATATCCCATTTAATTATATTAAATTCTTCAAAGATTTTGACGCTTTTTTCTTTATTATACTCAGCTGAGCAGAGCTCACAGAGTATATCAACTTTGTTCGCATAACGGTAATCCGTAACGGCATAAACTAATCGAGATAGATATAGACTTCTATATATCAAAATGGTCTGGGTGAAAAAAGAAATTCATTTAGTCATGTCCGTCCGTCCGTCTGTCCGTCCGTCTGTAAACACGATAACTTGAGTAAATTTTGAGGTATCTTAATGAAATTTGATACGTAGGTTCCTGGGCGCTCATCTCAGATTGCTATTTAAAATGAACGAAATCGGACTACAACCACGCCCACTTTTGCCATATCGAAAATAACGAAAAATGAAAAAATGCCATAACTCTGTACCAAATATGAAAAAAGATATGAAATATCGTAATTAGATTGGTTTATTGGCGCAGAATATAACTTTAGAAAAAACTTTGTAAAATGGGTGTGACACCTATCATATTAAGTAGAAGAAAATGAAAAAGTTCTGCAGGGCGAAATCAAAAGCCCTTGGAATTTTGGCAGGAATACTGTTCGTGGCATGAAATATATAAATAAATTAGCGGTACCCGACAGGAGATGTTCTGGGTCACACTGGTCCATATTTTGGTCGATATCTCGAAACGCCTTCACATATACAACTAGGGGCTACTCCCTTTTAAAACCCTCATTAATACTTTTAATTTGATACCTATATCGTACAAACACATTCTAGAGTCACCTCTGGCCACCCTTATTACGATATCTCGAAAAGGCGTCCACCTATAGAACTAAGGCACACTCCCTTTTGAAATACTCATTAACACCTTTCATTTGATACCCATATCGTACAAACAAATTCTAGAGTCAGCCCTGGTCAAGCTTTATGGCGATATCCCTAAATGGCGTCCATCTATGGAACTATGGGCCATTCCCTGTTAAAATACTCTTTAATACCTTCCATTTGATACACATGTCATACAAACACATTCCAGGGTTACCCTAGATTCATTTTCCTAAATGGTGATTTTTGGTTATGGCTGCATGTTTTTGTTAGAACGTGTTCCTGCTTTTAACAGTGATTATTATGTCCAGCTTTTCATTAGTACTTCCACCCCTTTTGCGTTGTTACTCCATACCACAATATACGACAGGCGATTCGCTTTGCGATCTGTCAGTGTCAAATGCATGTCAAAATCAAAATCATTTGTTTTTTTTTTCTTTGGTCATTTACTAATTCAAAAGAGTTTTCCAATTTTTACGCATTCGACACAAGAATGCTTTGTTCAATGTTATTGCCTACAGAGCTTTTTTTTTAGTTATTGCATTTTTTTACTTTTTTTGTGCATTTGACAGCCGCCAAATGTCATATCCTGTCGCGCGTACATTCAGTCGCTTCAGTTTCGATAGTGTCATCTGCACACTACACTCAAACAAGCATACATACACAAATACAAATGTAGTTTGCATTTAATTTCAAGCAACTCCCTTTAGCCACTTCCTTTGCAACTTTTTTCACTTTCTAAATCAATAGCTCTCCGCATCTCCCTTCTTTACATTTGCATCCTTCAAATTCGCTTGTATCTTTGCGCATTTTAAGCTGCCCGCAAGCGATTTTACTCATTCAACCATGCTTAACGTGCTATTAGTCTTGTTCGCTTTTATATTATTTGCTTCTTATTTTGTTAGATGCTCTAAAATTGCAACAGCACCAAAAACTATGTTTGAAGCATTCCATTTATAAGGATTCTCTGGGCGCTTGTCAACGCAGCGGGACATCACACGCTTGATTTGCAAATACCTTCTAAATGATTGTGATGCCTTTTGTAAACTCAATTGTACTGAGTGATTTTTTCTACTCGAAATGACTAGATATTGAATTTTTTTGTTCAAATGATTCTCAAGTGCCGTATTTGATGGCCTTTAATGTGATGATATCTTATTGGCTAAATTGGGAATAATTCCATTTAGCGCAAAAATGTCAAAAAGTATTTGTTTTGCCTTTGTTGTTGGCTTTGTTGGGAATTGAAGCTGTAATGTTACTATAACATACTAAAGAGCCGGACAGTAGCAACGAATACTAAAAGCGCCAATCTGTCCGCGTACACTAGAGCAAGAGAAATCGCCTCTAGAAGGGGTATCTTCAAGTGAGAAGGTTGGAGGACGCTTTCTCTACCCTAGTATGGGCTTAAAAGATTAACGCTGCATGTAAGGAGCGCAAAAAAGAGCAATGAGAGCAAGGGTAACCCGTCTGTCTTTTCCTCTCCAAACGGAGGACATTCACACAGGGAAATCTCTGGAGTGTATCCACCAGAAGGAGTTACCATTGAGTGCTATGTCGATGACTGCACGATAATGGCAACATGCCCGTTCATGAGCTATGCTATAAAATCAACATCTCCCTAGTCTTTCCTGTTTTTCAACCAAGCTAAATATGACACAGTCTCCGACCAAATCCTAGGTGACTTCATTTACAACATACACAAAGCAAATATTAACTATATTGGACAACCAGGTTGGTGGCATTACGCTACCTATTTGTGCACATCCAAAAATACTGATTGTGACGTTCAATTAGGTCCTATGTTTTGACGTACAAGCAGCCGAAATTGTACATAAAGTCCAGAGCTATAACAAAATTCTCAAGTCTCATACTGGCAGCACTTTGGATGAAACTAGAGACCTGTCAAAACTGCCACGCGATATCTCAGAACATCATCTACACAGCTGCAAATGAGGCGAGAATACTCCTCGTAAAAGATGTGAAAAAAGGAGCATGAAAAGACCTTAAGAGCATCAAAAAAAAGTCGTCGGAGATATATGCCAAAGATTGGTAAGCTCTGAACTTTCATTAGAGGTTAATTTTCGCAGTTATTTTAGATAGTGACCATGTACACCATGATCTCAAACCCTATTTTTTCCATGGCATTACGCTTTGGTGCCCGGCTTTCGAAATAAACTGCATAGTCGGTAGAAATAAGGCCAGCGATCAGCCGCAATACTTGTATCAGGAGCACTTCCCTTCACCTCCACGTAAGATTCGAAGATTATGCTTAACCATCTCAAAACTCAAGGCGAGTTATTATACAGGTAGACCGAATGCAGTTATGCACTAAGTACCATCAGATTTAGCCATACCAACATTCATGGAACCGTCTTCGAAGACTTACGTCAACTGAACTATAATAATTCGGCCCTTTTTCTAGCCAGAGCTACGCTAAAGGAATGATATCTGCATTGTTAAACCGAAAGCCTTCACGGATCGCTTCAAACTTAATAGCAATGCGGACCGTGGTATATATTAAAAAGATCTTTTGCTCTTTCTAAGTACTGAAAACTGTATTCCTGATGAACCAACGAGAAAAACAACTGAACGATAAGTCACATCGCCCCCTCTCTCCCTTCTTGTTCAAAACCTGGCTCATGTCTGTATTCACGGAAAATACCAATGTCAGATGGGTATTGAATTTCGTATGTGATGTGTTCCGATAAGATTTGGCCTCGCACAAATGACAGCCCAACTAAAAAACGTTAGTACAAGTCGCGATATATCTACGAGAATATTTAGGACGAGTTTGTTTTACAATTTGCTGCTCTTTTTTATGTATATCCCACGCTCCTCAAAGAAAAAGCGCTGATAAAACATACCATTAGAGGAGTTTATACAGCTCTTCTTAAAATTCAGTTAAGTTGGAGCACTCATTGCCAATTGTTAGCCGCTAGTGCCCATCGTATTTTCTTCGTTAGACGGTAGATAGCTTTTCATGAGGAAGGCTGGTTTTTGGAAGGTTCATCATGGCTTTGTATCGCTTTGAGTTATATCCTCCTATAAGTTTCTTTGCCTACCATAGTTCTTAAATTCCATGCTAGTGTCTTTCTCTGAGGCATGCTGCCTCCTGTCTGAATTATTCCCTTATTGTGTGTAACCCTATCACAATGATGGGCCGTCTTGGTCATTTGTCTGCTGTCTTCCTGCCCAGCCATTCACTCGTGTACACGCGCCCCTCTGTTGCTCAGTACCCAAGCCAAACTAATGGCGTCATTATCCCTTAAACGATTCAAACTCTTAACATACTCTATAACTGTTGATGATCTTATATCAACTGGCGTTATTGCCATGAGCGCGTCCTGACTGTTTCTGAGTATGTGGATTGCCTAATTTTTGTAGCATCACTTCAGGCTGCAGGTCAAAAATTATTTGCCTTTGTTGGTGGTTTTGTTGTCGACTGAAGCTGTACTGTTACTCCAACACACTAAAGAGCCGGACAGTAGCAAAGAATCCTAAAAGCGCCACCCTATCCGCGGCAACTTGAGCAAGGGAAATCCCCCCTAGAAGGGGTATTCTCAAGTGATAGGGCTGGAGGACGCTTTCTCTTCCCTAGTATGGGCTTAAAAGATTAACGCTGCATGTAAGGAGCGCAAAAAAAAGCAATGAGAGAAAGAGTAACCCGTCTGTCTTTCTTCCTCTCCAAACGGAGGACAATCACACAGGGAAACCTCTGGAGTGTATCCACCAGAAAGAGTTACCATTGAGTCCTATGCCGATGACTGCACGATAGTGGCAACATGTCCGTTGATGAGCTATGCTATAAAATCAACGTCTCCCTATTTTTTCCTGTTCTTCAACCACGCTAAATCTGACACAGTCACCGACCAAATCCTCGGTGACCTCATTTACAAGATACACAGAGCAAATTTCAACTATATTGGACATCCAGGTTGGTGGCATTACGCTACCTATTTGTGCACATTCAAAAATACTGATTGTGACGTTCAATTAGCCCTATATTTAGACGAACAAGCAGCTGAAATTGTACCTAAAGTTCAGAGCCATAACAAAATTCTCAAGTCTCTTCCTGACAGCACTTTGGCAGAAACTTCAGACCTGTCAAAACAATGCATTTCAAACTGCGAACTTATGAATTACGACGAAAATCTCGGCCCGAAAAATACTTAGTTAATGCCCGAGTATTATAAATATCTTAATTCTGGGGCCTTAGATGCCCTCTGGTGTCTTTAAGCAATCGGTGCACCATTTGAGTTTCCGTTTAAGCGCTTTTAGTTTGGAAGTGAACGACGTAACTTAAGTTACTTTATTCTCCAGTTCTATAGAAACGCCCATTTTAAACCTTATCTGCTTCCTGGTTTCATATCTGGGAAGCTGGAAAAGTGGAATTTGTTTTTTTATTATCTCTATGTTCTGGGACTGTACAACTATGTCTCTGTCAAAGCCCTCTTTAGGTTAAGGCTTGCCACGTTAGCCTCCACAGGTATGATGGCGCCAAATTCTCCCTCCTTTGCAAATTTTTATGTGTCATTTAAATATTCATTAAAATAAAAAAAATAAAAATTTACCAAATTTTGCGTCATATTGCAACAATATCATTAAATATGCAAAAATATTTGCAACCAACTTTCCACCACTAAAACAAAGTGGAAAATTAATGTTATATATAACTAAGGAAATTAAGTACTAACCATATCCGCCTCTTTCACACTTGAAATGAAATAATTTCAAAGTCAAAATATAATAATAATTTACACACATTACACATACGCCACCACCCACACAAACACAAAGCTTGGGCAGGATAGTCAAAGTCAAGTAAAGCAATACTTTGAAAGAAATAAAATAAGAAAAAAAAAGCAAAGAAATTACAACAAGCATGCAGCTACATGAGACAGGAAGGGAATTGAAGAAAAATGTTAGGAGGATAATATCCTACGCAAGCATGCAAGCTGTCCCAAGGGCTGGCAAAAAGGCGGGCAAAAAGGCGGACAAGCTAGCTGAATAACGGGCAGGACATTCAAATGAGAGCATAAAACTGACAATCCCACCCATTTGTGCTATACTAACACAATGTGCGACAGCAGCAGCACCCCATCAAGCTACATACACCAATACACATGTCAATAAATAGCATAGCAGCTCATTTAGGGGGGATAATTGCAGCAAGGAAAGGATTTTGTTGTGACGACCTATGCAGTGAGGCAAGGCAAACGAAACCAAAGCAACCCTTTTTGTTTTACTAGCAAAAGTGATTTATAACTACATTTATGTAAGGAAAATGATAAAACAACCATACACCTACACATATGTAGATATTAACATGCAAGCCAAAAGTTGAAATGTCCACATATGAAACATTTAGTTTGTCAATATGAAATGCAAAAAAATTAAAGCACCAATAAGCTAAGAAAAATGGCTGCGCAAGTGTGGGAGAAAGCATAGTAAATGAGAATAAAATGTCTAAATTTGCAGCATAATAATTCAGGCCTTTCCACTATGGCGCTCCCAATTGGAACCATACAAAAAGAAGAAACAAAGAAACTTTAGGTTGACAGCCTAAATGTATGCTATATATTTTTGCATGCTTATTATATACACACACACACACACCCATATGCGCATATTTGCCAAATTTAAACGAGGACAAACGGACGAGTTGCAGGCGTATAATTAAAATAGTACAAGTATATATGAAAAAAAAAAACTCTGAAAAATATTGGGGTTTTGAGTGCGCTAAAGGGTAAATATGTACAGTGTAGTGCAATGTAATAGAAACATGAATTTTTTTTATTCTACAGACTGCAGAATTTTTTATTGATATAAATAGGGAATGAAATGGGGAGTGCGAGTGGTAGTAGGAGTGAAACAGAAAGTGGGAATGATAATGGAAATGCTAGTGAGAGTAGGAATGACAAAAAAAACGGGAGAGTAGGTGTAGGAGTGGAATTGCGAATGAGAGTGGTAGTAGGAGGGAGATAAATGGAATGAGGGATGGATAAGAATAGGAAAAATAGAAATAGGAGATAAATCAGAAAAGAATCGGACAGAGATGGAAGAGGCTTTCCTTCAAATGTAGGCAAACGGGATATTAAAAATAAAAAAATATAAGGCGCGATAACCTCCGAACATATTTTAGGCCGAGCTTCTCTTCCAATTTGCATCGTGCTACCTACAAATTGACGAGGCGGCACATACTTATTTTATGCCGACTCCGAACGGCATTAGCAAGACAGATGAGTTTTCATTGAGAAGCCATTCATGGCAGAAATACATTCGGAGTGCTTGCCAAACGCTGCAGAGTGGCGACGCCGCTTAGAAAAATGTTCTTCTAATTGAAAATACTTGTTTCTAAAATTTTGGTGTTCCTCTGCCTGGGACGTGAAGCCAGGATCGTCGGTTTGGTGGGCAAAGCACACTACCATCATGCCACAGCGACCGCTGGGGTAGTCTTCTTAATGTAAAATATTTAAAATTTTGAACGTCAGAATGTCCGGATGCTCACACGCGGCTTCCCTCTGTGACACAATCACGCCAAAATGATAAAACGGATTTGGATAAAGTGTATCATGCTGTTAGCCAATAGTTTGGAAGGATATACCACTTATTGTTGAAAGGAGGAGTCCTGCAAGCGTAAAAGGAGATAATCATGAATATTTTTTTATCGTAATATGATTCCATCATGCCTAAAAACAGGCTTCCCAAAAGAAAAGGTGGTGCCTACACGCGTATGAAACAGTAACATTTTAAATATTTTTAGCCGTTATAACTTAAAGAATATACTTCGACCAGTAATATTAAGCCTGCGGCCTATATCTATAAAAGTATAACAATTATTGAACCGCTTGCAGATAGTTCCTTTCTACTCTCCCTCTCTGGAGCAATATTTTTAAATTGCTATAATTCTACCTGTATGTGTCCTATATCAATAATATTTAGTTCCTGGGTCTTTCAGATTTACGTGGTTCATATGGACTTTTATCTAATAAATTGTGAAAAGGATTCAGTCTTCGGGAGAGTTACAAGGTAATTTCGTGAACATTCTGGAACCATACTAATGTTATTTAGAGGCCTTCTGCGTCGTCCATTGGCTATTTCTGGATCACTGCGGAAAATTTTGTGAAAATTTCTGGATAATTTTCCGGTAGATTTCGGTAGAAACTCGGCACTAATTGGGACCGTTTGGGAATGGTTTACAGACTATATTTAGACTGATTCATGGGGATCGTTAAAGGGTTATTAACGGGCCTTTTCGGGGCTTTTTTTTAAGATTTTTAGGGCTATTTCGGGACCGTTTAGGGTTGTGGTGGAATTATTCTCGGAATTGTTGCAGTTCAGTTTCTTGGATTTTTTTTCGCAATAATTTCGTCGTGCCTATTTTGTACACTTTCCATATAAACTCGGTATGGATTTCGAAATTATTCCGAGATTTTTGAGAACCGTTTTTCAATCAATTTGGAAGCTGATTACGAATCATATCGGAGTGATTTTTAATTTCATGATATTTTTGAAGTATCGCCGCATCATACCGAAATTGTTTTCGGATCTATTATATGATCAGTTATTTCATAAAAAAGTCGATCATGCGCACCTAAAAATATGCAATTACAAGCATATTGTACTAACGTATTGATCACTGGATTGAATATCACCCTATCTCGTAAGCGCTATATCCGAGAATTAGAATGAAGAGCTCACTTTCCCACCATTAATTTGAAAAAAACGACTGATCTTAGCTCGTAAATAACCCCTTCACACGTTAAAAAAAACTTTGAACTTATGTAGTTAGAGGGCGGTGTTCAAAAGATTGCTGACATAGCGTGTCTTCGAAAAGGCAGCTTAGATAGGGTCGATTTTCAGTCATTACCCAATATATTTTTAATCACTTATTTTAATTTAATATCATGTTGTATAGTTTTAGGCGAAATTTACATTACACCACTGACAAAATTTAAAAACATGCTCACACAAAAGTTCGAACTATACTTTTTAAAGATTTCTATTCTAGTTAAATATTAAAAGAGGTTTTCTAATTTTTATCTGGCTATTGAGATAGTTTTAGCTTAAATTTTGCATTTTTGATGGAAATGAATACGCTTTCAAATGATCTTTTGGTAGCGAATATCACCACAACTGCAATCAATTTAAAATACCTGGTAACCATAGCTGTCCAACCCAATTGTAAACTTCACCTTCCCGTGGCAAATCCTTTTTATTTAGCAGGCGAGGACAAACACAAATGTACATCCCGAGATGGTTGGGATAGTACAATATTGATGATTTTTTCTGGAGCGTCCTGGATCAATATATGGCTAAGGAACATCAATCGAATAAACTCACCAAAACCTACGGGAAATATTCTTTTCCCTACAAGATTAAGCATCTCAGAAAAATTAACTTCAATTTCTAGATTTAAAATTTGTCGACATGAATTTGAAAAACTTTAAGCGACAGCGATTTACAGATTTATCGAATACGAGGCAAGAGTAACTAATTTAAAAAACAATTATGTTCCCAATATTTTCGCCAACACTGTATGGCACAACATATGCAACATCTGTGCGCGTGGGCTGAGAAAATTTGTATGCAAACGAGGACAAATAAAAATGTACTTGAAACTCATAATAAACACATTTTAATATTGTATGTGCTCGTATTTTGTTTGTTTCACGTATTTGACATGAAATTTTAAACGCACATGCAAATTTGGCAAAATGTAATATGGGGCGCGCGCTAATATGTCATAGCGCCTTGTGGGTGAACGCTCATGAAAAAAACCCCTTTTACTTATTTATATACAAAAGCAAACAAAAAACAAGTAAGGAAGGCTTAGTTCTGGTGTAACCGAACATTACATACTCAGTTGAGAGCTGTGGAGACAAAATAAGGGAAAATCACCATGTAGGAAAATGAACCTAGAGTAACCCTGGAATGTGGTTGTATGACATATGTATCAAGAGGAAGGTATTAAAGATTATTTTAAGAGAGGGTAGGACATAGTTCTATGGATGGACGCCATTTAGGGATATCGCCATAAAGGTGGACCAGGGCTGACTCTAGAATTTGTTTGTACGATATCGGTATCAAATGAAAGGTGCTTATGAGAATTTTAAAAGGGAATGGGCCTTAGTTCTATAGGTGAACGCCTTTTCGAGATATCGCCATAAAGGTGGAACAGTGGTGACTCCAGAATGTGTTTGAACGATATGGGCATCAAATGAAAGTTGTTAATGAGTATTTTAAAAGGGAGTGATCCTTAGTTCCATAGGTGGACGCCGTTTCGAGATATCGCCATAAAGGTGGAACAGTGGTGACTCCAGAATGTGTTTGTACGATATGGGCATCAAATGAAAGGTGCTAATGAGAATTTTAAAAGGGAATGGGCCTTAGTTCTATAGGTGAACGCCTTTTCGAGATATCGCCATAAAGGTGGAACAGTGGTGACTCCAGAATGTGTTTGTACGATATGGGCATCAAATGAAAGGTGCTAATGAGAATTTTAAAAGGGAATGGGCCTTAGTTCTATAGGTGAACGCCTTTTCGAGATATCGCCATAAAGGTGGAACAGGGGTGACTCCAGAATGTGTTTGTACGATATGGGCATCAAATGAAAGTTGTTAATAAGTATTTTAAAAGGGAGTGATCCTTAGTTCCATAGGTGGACGCCGTTTCGAGATATCGCCATAAAGGTGGACCAGGGGTGACTCTAGAATATGTTTGTCCGATATGTGTATGAAATGAATGGTGTTAATGAGTATTTTAAAAGGGAGTGACCCTTAGTTCCATAGGTGGACGCCTTTTTGAGATATCGCCATAAAGGTGGACCAGGGGTGACTCTATAATGAGTTTGTGCGATATGGGTATCAAATTAAAGGTATTAATGAGGGTTTTAAAAGCGAGTGGCCCTTAGATGTATATGTGAAGGCGTTTTCGCGATATCGACCAAAATGTAGACCAGGGTGATCCAGAAAATCATCTGTCGGGTACTGCAAATTTATTTATATATGCAATACCACGAACAGAATTCCTGCCAAGATTCCAAGGGCTGTTGATTTCGCCCTGCAGAACTTTTTCATTTTCTTCTACTTAATATGGTATGTGTCACACCCATTTTACAAAGTTTTTTCTAAAGTTATATCTTTCGTCAATAAACCAATCAAATTACCATGTTTCATCCCTTTTTTTGTATTTGGTATAGAATTATTGCATTTTTTCATTTTTCGTAATTTTCGATATCGAAAAAGTGGGCGTAGTTATAGTCGGATTTCGGCCGTTTTTTATACCAAGATAAAGTGTGTTCAGAAAAGTACGTGGGCTAAGTTTAGTAAAGATATATCGGTTTTTGCTCAAGTTGTCATGTTAACGGCCGAGCTGAAGGACAGACGGTGGACTGTGTATAAAAACTGAGCGTGGCTTCAACCGATTTCGCTCATTTTCACAGAAAACAGTTAACATCTTAAAGTCTGTGCCCCTAGCAAATTTCAAAAGGATTGGTAAATTTTTGTTCGACTTATGGCATTAAAATTATTCTAGACAAACTAAATGAAATAATCTACTTTTATACAGTAAAGATATTAAATTTTTTGTTAAAATTTGACTTAAAAAATTTTTTTTTTAAAAAGTGGGCGTGTTCTTTATTCGATTTTGCTAATTTTTATTTAACGCATATATAGTAACAGTAGTAACGCTCCTGCCAAATTTCATCATGATATATTCAACGACTGCCAAATTACAGCTTGCAAAACTTTTAAATGCCACGCCCACTGTCCGAAATCTTACTAAATTTCTATTCTGCGTCATAGGGTCAACCCAGCTACCAAGTTTTATCGCTTTATCTGTCTTTCGTAATGAATTATTGCAATTTTTCGGTTTTTCGAAATTTTCGATATCGAAAAAGTGGGCGTGGTTATAGTCCGATATCGTTCATTTTAAATAGCGATCTGAGATGAGTGATCAGGACCCTACATACAAAATTTCATCAAGATACCTCAAAATTTACAGACGGACAGACGGACGGACGGACGGACGGACATGGCTCAATCAAATTGTTTTTCGATACTGATGATTTTGATATATGGAAGTCTATATCTATATCGATTCCTTTATTCCTGTACAAGCAACCGTTATCCAATCAAAGTTAATATACTCTGTGAGCTCTGCTCAATTGAGTATAATAAAATCGTACCCAAAAAAAGGAGGTATGCTCAAAATGGAACCAGTACAAGTCAAATAAAAGTGTAAAAACAATATAAAGCAATAAGAGGAGAAGAATGCAAAATGATTACAAAAGCATAAAATCAAACAAAGTGACTAAATGCCAGTGTAAGTAGAGCTGAAGTAAAGCTTAAGAAGCTTCTTGAAGGAAGCATGCAAATAAAGGAACAAACAACGGGAATAACTCGCATCACATTTCATTGAAGATAGCATTGCGTGTATGAGCAAATTTTATACGACATAAATATGTACGCACATCAACGCACGCATAAACCTTACAAATATATATATTCACGCAGCTGAAGTTACCTCCCCATGCACGCCCATCACGACACTTGATCGCTCCGTTATATTGTATGCGTTTATGCCCTTAGTAGCGCGTACGTGTTGCAACCACCCGATGGCTGTATGCGTACATACGGATTTTCCCTCTTTTTTGTAGCTGCTCCTTTCACACGGTATTTTATGTCAACTTTTTCCTCAATATTTTACGTTTTCTCTCAATTTCATTTATTTTTTATTATCCTTTTTAGTCTTGTCATGTGGTTTCATGGAACGTATCTCGCGTTTTGCCTGACGCAGCACATATACAGCGTTTCAATACTTCACCCACGTATATCTGATACCATGAGGAACGAAAATATTTCTTATTCAATGTATTAAGTAACAATCAGCTTTTTCGAGATATCAGCGCTTAAAACTTGAATGTAAATTTCGAGAATCCGAATATCACGTATCGTAAACGTCGTAGAACGGGCAGAAGGACTAGGTGAGCATGGCTTCAGGAAATGTATTTTAGGCGCAATCGAAGACGTCCTTAAAAGCGTAGAAATAGCACAGCAAAAGTGAAGTTAGATCCAAAGAGTTGCCCTCCTTGAAACCCTACACGTAAGAAAGCGAGACATGGGCACATATGCTGTCTGAAAATCACATACGGAATATCAAAGAAGTTAATTCTTGGTCCTGACTTATGTGACGCCAGTTAAGGTGAATTTTTCAATCTTGAAATACCTGCTGATTCATTCTTAGTTAGATACGCTGACGACATTTTTGCAGTCATTACAGCCCGAAACATAGAATAAGCACGCATTAAGCTCGATATATAATCATGATACGCGCAAGCGAGTGGCTAGACTCGCGCGGCTTCCAGTTAGCAGCAGAAAAAGCAGAGTTGGCACTTTTAACAAAAATGCATATACCGCTAGAAGTAAGCTTTGAGACCTTACCCGAAAATATAACATGAAAAAAAGTAGTTAGCTACTTAGGAGTATGGTAAGACGCCCGAATAACATATTGGGCGCAAAGATTCTAGCAGTTATCCAGCGAAAAGCAGCTCAGTGAGTAGCCTTCGCTTATTGCCGTTCAAGTGATAAACGAAACAATCCTTTTCAACCTATTAGCGCTGGATAGAAAAAGGTTACAAGAATAAAAAATCATACGGATCAAGAGCGCATGAAAGTCGCAAAGAGAGCAGGGAAGAAAAGTTTGTGTTGCGGTAAGAACGTTAGGAAAATTAAAAATGAGACAGCTGGACAGCGAAACTAATAAAAGATATTACAAAATGGAGCACTAGAAGCTTTGGTGAGGTAAATTATTTACTTATTCAATTGCACTGCGGGCATGGGTAATTCCAAAAATATTTGCACAGTTTAAACAAAGATAAAGATCCTTAATGCAATACCGATGAAGACGATGCTGAACACATATCAAAATAAAACCAAAAGGCTCTTAGGAAACTAGAAGTATGGTTGCTGCAACGGCAGCATCATGGTGCATTAGCCATATTCCAACCCAAACCGTAAAAAAACATCGAGCCACACCATTAAAAAATTTTAATATATTGTAAGCAATCAATCCTATGCAGTTTGTAAAATTTGCGTTTCGAGTGAGAAAGTAGTATATGAGCATACAAACATTGCGTGAAAAATCCATGTTTATGGTAAAAGTGCATAAAATGTCTAAAAGTCTGAATTTCTTTCAATTTTTGGGAATATTTTAGTGGTCATCGCGAATATCTTTAGCCTAAGGAATGAACCAAAATTCTACATTGTTTTCAACAAGCCATATCTCATCTTTCTACGCTGAAAATTACCCTCAAACTCGACTGAAATGTAATGAGTGATAAGAAGCTCCATGAGAGTTTTGAGCACTGATTTCTTGTAAAAGTTACAAGAGGCCCCAAAAAATGTATCATATGTCGCCATTGTCCTTGGAATACGATTGCAAGATTTTTAGATGATATTTTGAATCACCCTGTAAAGTTACGCGTATGGTACGCGCCACGGTGGGTATATTATATTGATGTGCTTATATTGTTGGCAAATACTAAAATATATTTCTTGTTATTGGGAAAAGATTATTTGACACCACCATCCAAGTAGGTAAAAGAGAAGAGCTAGACACAGACAAGGAACAAGTATCCATTGAAGAATGCAAACATACTTAGCATGCTGCACTGTTCTAAGTGTTTTAGAAGTTCTTGAGAAAAATTCCTAAACTGCAAGTTGTGCGCCGGCCAAAACACAAATTTCAGAATCCCCAAGTGATTTCTTCTTATTGTAAGTCACCATTGGACAGCGAATAGTAAATTGCTCAACAGGAAGATTCCCAGGGGTACATCTAACAGAACAACTTAAACCAAAACTTGTTGAAGCACAATCTTATTTAAGACGAATAGCAGCATAACGGTTGGATCCCCAGTTACATAATACAACCGTTTAATACGACGGTGCTCCTTTCCCTAGCGTGTTTGGGGGCTTAGAATTGTCCCGTGGCAAGTATACCTGTCGTAAGTGGCGACTAAAACACCAAATTGTTTCAAGGGGTTGTGTTGCGCAATTTATAGCTTCTTCAACCCAATTGTCAACCTCGCCTACCCGTGGCGAATACTTTTTCTTTAACAACCGAGGCACTGGCGACCCCAAGTGGTCATACTAAATCTCTCCCGATATGGTCGAGCTAATACCTTAATAGTGCTTGTCTCCGGAACCTACCGGATCTGCATCCGGCAAAGGACCATCAAAATCGGGGAGTGTCATCGCTACAAAAACAACAACAATATCATATCTCGACGGGTGAAAACTGCTTATAAATGACAATCACAATTCTGCACGAAAAAAGAAAGTTGTATACTTAAGGAAAAAAAATTTTCCTGCAGCACTTTCGAAAATGAAATGGTGAATAATGTATGAATGTGCGATTGTACCATGCACTGCCGAAATAGAAAGAGAAACCTTTTTCCAAACCATAACAGAGCTCAAAAATATTAAGCTTGGTCAGCTTTTTCAACCGGGTTGGTTCCTTTAGCACAAAAGCAATGACTAACAAAAAGCAAACAAACGAAAATGGAAAAATATTTTATGCATAGAGAAAACTGAAAACACAAAGCCATATATAATAAGGAATAAAGAAGGTACAGAAGGCAAGAAAAATATATGCCAAGGAAAAGTAATGCCAATTGCTGATAAAAATTGACAGGTGTAAGTTGACAATGCGTATGAGCTACGCAACATAGCAAATTCGATTTAACAAAGTGCAGGAAGTGCTGCTGACGGCATTTGCAAAGCATCTTTACATTTATGTAGCACAAAGTCAGCTCATATCATGCCAATGCCAGCTTCAGTGGTATTGCAATTCATACATTTCACGTACGCTCAATTACGCATGAATGCTTTTGCTGCTCGCATCTGCCCTAGCGCCGTAAAGTATGCTTTGAATTATTGTTTGAAGTTGATGCAAAACTTTAGATGCCTTGCCTAAAACAAAGGCATTACGGTTATGGCTTTTAAAATATTTGATATTAAATAATTATAAGTATACTTATATTTTTGATTTCAAAACGAAGTTGATTTTATTTTAAAATTTGAAAGTAAATTCGCAAATTTTTTTTTTTAATTTCGAAAAATAGAAAAAATGCGATAAACCTTTACCGAATACCGATAAATTGATGAAACTTGATCTGACGAAAATCACGAAATCGAAAATTTCAAAGAATAAAAGAAATACAATAAATCATGAAGAAAGAAAGATAAATATATGAAGATTTAAAAAATGAAAACCACGCAAATTTTTTCGATATCGGAAAATTCCAAAATTTGCCATAAATCAATACAAAAGACCAAAAACTGAATGAAAATGTGTCGCCGATAACCACGCCCATTTTTTCGATATCGAAAATTTTCAAGAATTGAAAAATGTATTTATTCAATACCAGAGAAGGATATATTAAAGCTACTTGACAAGCGAAAGTCACGCCCACTTTTTCGATATCGAAAATTAAAAAAAAAAAAATACAGCGAAAATGTATCGGCCGATAGCCACGAACACTTTTTCGTTTTCAAGAATTTCTAAAAATTACAAAAATTTAATTTAGCATTGCCAATGACAGATATATTTATATAACTTCAAAGAGGAAAAATTTTGAAAAACTGAAAAAATTGGATTTACATTACCAACGACCGACAAACTAATAAAAATTTATAGCTGCCTACAGTTTCGATGTAGATGCTATAAATCATTACCAAATTAACGAAAATGTATTGGCCTCAAGCATGCCTACTTTTTCGATATCGAAAAATACAAAGAATAGAAAAAAATGCCATAAATCATTATGAAAGACCTATTTGTTAAAAAAAAAATGGACGCTAACCACGGTTACTTTTTCGATATCGAAAATTAAAAAAAAACAATGGAAGAAATGCGATGGATCACTAACAAGGTCAGATAAATTAATAAAGCAGAAATCGAAAATTTTGGAATAAAACTTTGGAAAACGGGCGAGCGGGGAGTGTTCATATTTAAAAGAAGAATATTTAAGAGACTTACATGTCGCAAATAAAAATTGTTAAATTTTGGCAGGCAGGATTATCATGCTTCTATATATGCCCAAGTGAAAATTTATAAAATCAATTTGATAACCACGCCTATTACATATATATATATATATATATATTTTTCTAAGCCTAATTTTAGGAAAGCCGGTGTTTTTTTCAAAATGCTATAAATTTAAAAAAAATTGACCGTTTGGGATCTGTTTTTTTTTTTTTTTTTTTGAAAAAATTGTTTTTAAATGTAGAAAAAAAAACAAAAAATGTTTAAAATTTTTTTTTTTCAATTAGAAAAAAAAAAAATCGGCCCACTCCGGGATTAGCGGGAATGATTGCAGAATTGATTGAAGTTTTTTATGAGAAAAAAAAAATGGCGAAATTCCAAAAATCTCGAAAAACTGACAAATTACAAAAAAAAAAAAGATCCCAAACGGTCAATTTTTGAAAAAGTTATAGCATTTTGAAAACAAAAACGGTGTTTTTTTAAAAATTCATAACTTTTTTTGAGTTAGATAAAAAAATTTGAAAAAATTCTGAAAAACGTCTTTCGTAAGCTAGAAAAAGAAGAAAAATTTTCAGGCAATTCTAAAGGGGTCGGGTTCAAAACTGGTCGAAATGGGATGGAATACCCCATATATATTAGAGCGGGTTAAATTGTATGGATGGATTTAAAAGTGGTACGATAAAAAACTATTTGAATACATATAAAAATACTAATTGAGTAATTATAATCGGCGAAGTGGATGAACTTTATTACGCAATATAGAAATTTTGTTAAATAGACGTAGCCCCCATTTATAGGAAAAATTAAAAAGTTGCTTTCAAGTTAATCTCGCGACATTTCTCCTCATATACAAATATTCCTAATAATATTGCAGCGAACACGAAAATAGCAGTGTCAATTTTTATTCAATTTCATTAATTATATTCTTTATTTTTATTTCCAATAACTAAAAAAAAAAAAATAATAATAATGAATTTCGTAGCTGTAACATTGTAAACCAATCTCAAAAATATTTTCGAAAAAAAATCGAAAACTCGAGAGCATTTTAATAAAATTTTGAACTTTTTGTTTTAGAGTCTTCTGCACTTTTTTGAGTTCGCAGTTTTGTAGGCCAATCTATTTCAGTATTACAAAGTGAAAGTTTGCAGATCTCGCGAAATTTGGATTGAATTAGGACAGTTCTTTTTTCGAAAGTTGTTTCAGATGTTCTTCTATATAAACAAGTAAGGAAGGTTAAGTTCGGGTGTAACCGAACATTACATACTCAGTTGAGAGCTATGGTGACAACATAAGGGAAAATAACCATGTAGGAAAATGAACCGAGGGAAACCCTGGAATGTGTTTGTATGACATGTGTATCAAATGAAAGGCATTAAAGAGTATTTTATGAGGGAGTGGGCCATAGTTCTATAGGTGGACGCCATTTAGGGATATAGCCATAAAGGTGGATCAGGGTTGACTCTAGAATGCGTTTGTACGATATGGGTATCAAACTAAAGGTGTTAATAAGTATTTTAAAAGGGAGTAATCCTTAGTTCCATAGGTGGACGCCGTTTCGAGACATCGCCACAAAGGTGGAATAGGGGTGACCCTAGAATTTGTTTGTACAATATGGGCATCAAACGAAAGGGGTTAATGAGTATTTTAAAAGGGAGTGGGCCTTAGTTCATAGGTAGACGCCGTTTCGAAATATCGCCATAAAGGTGGACCAGGGGTGACTCTAAAATGTGTTTGTACGATATGGGTATCAAATTAAAGGTATTAATGAGTATTTTAAAAGGGAGTAAGCCTTAGTTCCATAGGTGGACGCCGTTTCGAGATATCGCCATAAAGGTGGGCCAGGGGTGACTCTAGAATTCGTTTGTGCAATATGGGTATCAAACGAAAGGAGTTAATGAGTATTTTAAAAGAGAGTGGGCCTTAGTTCTATAGGTGGACGCCTTCTCGAGATATCGCCATAAATGTGGACCAGGGGTGACTCTAGAATGAGTTTGTACGATATGGGTATGAAATTAAAGGTATTAATGAGAGTTTTAAAAGGGAGTGGTGGTAGTTGTATATGTGAAGGCGTTTTCCAGATATCGACCAAAATGTGGAACAGGGTGACCCAGAACATCATTTGTCGGATACCGTTAATTTATTTATATATGTAATACCTGGCAAGATTTTAAGAGTTTTTTATTTCGCCCTGCAGAACATTTCATTTTCTTCTACTTAATATGGTATGTGTCACAACCATTTTGAAATTTTTGTTTAGTTTTGTATTTTGTTGCACCATATCATTACTGAGTTGAATGTTGACATAATTTACTTATATACTGTAAAGGTTTTCAATTTTTTGTTAAAATTTGACTTTAAAAAAAAATTTTTTTAAAGTGGGCGTGTTCGTAATCCGATTTTGCTAATTTTTCTCTAGAACACATATAGTAATAAGAGTAACGTTCCTGCCAAATTTCATCATGATATCTTCAACGACTGCCAAATTACAGCTTTGCAAAACTTTGAAATTGCCTTCTTTTAAAAGTGGGCGGTGCCATGCCTATTGTCCAAAATTTTACTAATTTTCTATTCTGTGTCATTAGGTCAACCCACCTACCAAGTTTCATCGCTTAGCCATCTTTGGTCATGAATTATCAAACTTTTTCTGTTTTTCGAAATTTTCGATATCGAAAAAGTGAGCGTGGTTATTTTTCGATTTCATTCATTTTAAATAGCAATCTGAGATGGGTGCCAAGGAACCTACATAGCAAATTTTATCAAGATACCTCAAAATTTACTCAAGTTATCGTGTTTACGGAATGACGGACGGACGGACGGACATGGCTAAATGAATTTCTTTTTACGCCCAGATCATTTTGATATATGGAAGTCTATATCTATCTCGATTAGTTTATGCCGTTAGGGGTTGCCGTTGTACGAACAAAGTTAATATACTCTGTGAGCTCTGCTCAGCTGAGTATAAAAATATGCAGTTCTTAGTTCAGTTAGAGTAACGCGCGGTTCGCTGAGGAGGTTGCTATCCTCAGTGCAAGGTATTTGTTTTGAAGAAATTGGGTGACCAAACAATCTCTGGCATAGTATTCGGAGGACTTTTTGTGTATGTCTCTTAGGGCCTTATCTCGCTCCTTTCCCTCATCCGGCTGAATTCTTAAGTGCAGGAAGTCATCTTCATAGGCACTAAGTTCCGGAGCGACGTGGCAATTTTCTCGACCAACGGCTGTCATATTAGTGTAACTCCATTTAATTTCTTGCAATCTCTCCCACATATATTATATTCTAGATGAGTAAAGCGACAAGTCCTTCGAGTTTTTTTGCTCTACCCCAATATGTCGGTATACGCACGTAAATACAACTTCAAGGGGCGTATACTCGTATTGAAGGCGGATATTTTGCAATTGCGGTATTACTTACTTGCTTCCTTTGCTGACACATTTGCAGTTGTTGTTTTGTTTTTTATGTTCTTGTTATTTTAGCCGCGATATCACGTTGTCAATTTGCACGCACGCATACACTGATCTGTTTGCCTTTCATTATTTGAATACTACTTTACTTACATTTCTGTGCAGTCATGTTCGTGTGCCAGTGTATGTGTGTGTGTGTGCGTGTGTGTGTTGCGTGCTCACAGTTGTTGTGTTATACTATAAATTGCTGCTGCTGTTTATTTTTGTGAAGTGAATCCTTATCAGCCCCAATAACGCTGTTACGCGCTGTTACACAGACTCCTCGTAACGTTCATTTGCTTGTCATTGCTGTGCATGTATGACGTATGTATGTGTAGGTATTTGTATTTGTTTCCTGTGTCAGTCTTTGCCGCAGTCACTTGGTTATTTGCATTACAAGTATTTTGAAGAGTATTCCTGTTCCTGTACTTAACTACTTCCCCACTGCCTGTCACCCAATTTTTTTGCTGCCATTCATATCCACTCCTTCTTTTACGTAATTTTTTATAGTGATGTAGGCGCAACTTTGTGTGTACCGCAGTTGCCCCTAGAGCGATCCAGAGTGCGAGCAGTCAAGTTTTTTCTCATTTGTTTCATATTTGGACATGTCTTTATTTAGCATTCGAAACGCGCATTCATCAAAGTGTTTTTCGTGGCTCTCTTTGTTTATCGCTATAATTTTCGCTGCGCAACTTCCATTTGCTGCTTTGAAATTCTTCGTTTGTGCGTTTTAACATGTTCTTTTGTATCAAAAATGTGTTAAAAATTTATTTAAAGTAAATGTAATAAAACACTTTTTCCTTTTTTTTTATTTCGTGTTTGTAAATTTTCCGTTTTTTTTTCTGTATGTTTTTAAAAAACTGATTAATATTCTTGTTGCATTTCCAGTGGGCTCATTATATTAGTGCAGTGGTGCACTCGAGAGCTTTGTAGAGCTTCGGAAAACTATTAGGCATTCGCTTGCATATCGTGTGAGCGCAACGACAAATATTCAGGGAAGCACGTCGTCAATCAGTTTAAGCTTGTACTTCATGCAGTGAGCATCTCATGCGTTGACTCACATATACCACTACAAAAAAAGTTGCGTTCGTATATGAAATGGCGCCGTAGTTGTGCACTACTGTATTAATAATTGCAAGAAAAAATTCTTGAGGTCACGTTTTTCTGCAAATTGCGCTAATGGCTAAAAATTTGTGATGATATTAAATTATAAGCAGGCAAATTTTGATTGAGAAATTGACAAAGGGTTTCATAGAAGAAGAAAAAAACACCATGAGTGAAACAAACACCGAAAAGTCTTTTCTTGAGCGGTAAAGCCCTGCAGCTGGTATTATTATCACCAACATAAAATTAAAAAAATTGCACTTCAGGGGGTCACACAGTCTGAGGCTCTCTTAAGTCTCGGAGAGGTTTTCCCCAACTCTGGTTGAGCTGATGGTGTTGCAGACCGTCGTTTTGCAACACCGTACAAGTTTTACAGGGAAACCAAATAGCAGCATATAGGCGACTCCTTTTCCGGCTATCCAAGGCGGTTTTAAAATCAACGAAGAGGTGATGTGTGTAAATTTTGTTTTGCGAATTTTTTCCAAGATTTGGCGCATATTGAAAATGTATTCGATGGTATGTCTGAATCAGCACTTGTATGGATCAATTAACCGATTCACGGCAGTGGGATTCAATCGTTCTCACAATACACTTGACCTGACCTTATATACGATATTACGAAGGCAGATTCCGCGATATTTAGCACAGTTTTCTAATCCCTCTCTTATCTTTGGACTGGTTAAAGAACACTAAGATTCAAATCATTACGCAAGCACTTGTTCGTTCAGAAGGTGATACAGGTGCCACATTAACCCCTCGCCGTATTATTTGAATAGCTCCGCAGGCAATCCATTATCGGCTTCATAATCTGATTATTGCTCTAACTTTTTCCTAATCGGATGAGGGGACTTTAATTTCACCGTCACCAATTGCAGTATGTGGTTCATCGTCTTCCCTGAGCAGTACATCGGTTTCTTTATTTGAGAGAGCTTTGAAGTGTAATCTCCATAATCTAAATACCCTCTGGACATCGGTTACAAGGTCGCCGTTTTTCGTTCTTACAAGAGTAAACCTTTCGTCTGTCGCCAATTTTCTATAAAATTTTCGTTCGTTATTCATGGTGGCTAGCCATTTTTAGCACTTCGTCCTCACGCCTTTCTGCCTCAGCTTTTCTCTTCCTGAGAAAGGCGTCTCGCTCCCATTTCCAACTCGCGATATGTACGTAAGCCAAATTGATATAGACGTTGTTGTTCTCTACCAACAAAAAAAAAATATCTGTAGCGCACTTTCATGCAGACTTTCTTATAGAGTGATTGATAAATTTGCGTACACTTGTTGACACATTTTTATACTCAGCTGAGCAGATCCCCCAGAGTATATTAATTTTGTTCGCATAAGGGTACCCCGTAACTGCATAAACTAATAGAGATAGATATAAGCTTCTATATATCAAAATGATGTGGGCAAAAAAAGAAATTCATTTAGCCATGTCCGTCCTTCCGTCCGTCTGTCCGTAAACAGGATAACTTGAGTAAATTTTGGGGTATCTTAAATTAAATAAATTGAAATTTGGTATGTAAGTTCCTGAGCACTCATCTCAGATCGCTATTTAAAATGAAAGAAATCGAACTATAACCACGCCCACTTTTTCGATATCGAAAATTTCGAAAAACCGAAAAAGTGCGATAATTCATTACCAAAGATGGATAAAGCGATGAAACTTGGTAGGTGGGTTGACCATATGACGCAGAATAGTAAATTATTAAAATTTTGGACAATGGGCGTGGCACCGCCCACTTTTTAAAGAAGGTAATTTAAAAGTTTTGCAAGCTGTAATTTGACAGCTGAGTATATAATGTTCGGTTACACCCGAACTATCCTTTCTTACTTGTTTATGTAGAAATTGTCGTTATGAGGGCATAGAATATACCCGCGGTAGGTGTGACTATCGTAAAAGGCATACCATCAAATTTCCATTCCTGGTTTGTGCGCTAGGTCTGGAATCTACCACGTTAAAATGCTTTCAAATGAAACAATGTAATAAGATCACGATTTGAGGGCATGTGCTTGAAACGTCCGACCTCTCACAGGAGAAGCTACCGATGCACGACTGTTTCAGTTGGTTGATGTCATTGTCAAGACAATGGCCGACATCAACGCCATACCGGAAGCACGATGGACGGGGCAACGCATGAATAAATGCGTAATTCGGAGCGAGTGTGTTGGGTTTGTGGTGGAAAAGAAACTTTGCCACCAAGTTCCTTCGTTTCGATTTCATTTATATATGCTTACGCACCTATAGACGATGCGAACGAAAAGAACAAGGACAACACCTATGAAAAACTACAAAAGACGATGACTGCCCGCCATGATATTAAAATAATGCTGGGCGACTTGAATGCCAGTTTGGGCCATTAAATTGCCTTTGGTCATACAGTCGGAAGATTTAGCCTCCACGACGTAACATTTCCCAACGGATTGAGATGGTAGATTATCGTGAATGAGGATTCCAAACATTCTTAATTTTATAAACATAAAATATATAGCTCTCAGTAGGTTTAAATTGGTTATATGGCATCAAAATGGGTTTTCATTTCCTACTTGAGCTACCTTGTAAGCAACCATTATACCTGCTTACATACCTTCACACATATATACAAATATTAGTTTGACACTTTTGTGTCAAGGTAGAAATAAGCAACAGCATCAGCAGCTAAATTAAATTCTTGTGACATAATTTATGAGGACAAACAAGTGTTTGCATGGCCCACAAGGTAAAGGGTACAGCTGAACGAAAATATTGAGAAGTAGGAGCACGAATACTAGTACTAAAACAAAGGTGTGAGCAAAAGAACTGGTATGCGAAGGTGTCGTGATGTGGCAGTAAATATTGTTACTTCACTAATGCCGGCGCAGTATGTCATCAAACGCAAAGAAGAAAAAACTGAATAAAAAAAACACCAAATAAAGAGAAGTTATAGCAAAATGAAAATTACAAAATTTGCCACCTACAAGAATTTGTCACCATAAATGGCGGCCGCTGTAGTGCGGTGTTAGCGTGCTCTGCCTACCACACCGAAGGTCCTTGGTACGGGTCGTAGGCAAACATTGAAAATTTGGAAACAAATGTTTGGCACTGATTTGGCAAATACGTCGAGATTATTTCTGTCACGAAAAGCTGTTCAATGAAAACTCATCTGCCCTGCGGATGCCGTTTGCAGTCAGCATAAGATACGTAGGTTCCGTCTAGCCCATTAAAAGGAGCACGACGCAAGTATATATATTTTAACTAAGCAAAGAAATATGTGTGGCGGGAGCAACAGCTGTTACAGTAGCTTTAATTTGCTAGCGTGCGCCAGCCAAGCAACGAGGCTAAAATGAAAACCTCTATGCTGCAACAACATAGCGAAAAGCGCTAAAAAGTCACCAACACTTGCTACAGCCAACGCATTCGCAGCTGTCTATTTGTGTGTGTGAGTATATATTGCATAGCACATATTTCAATATGGTAGTGAATAAAGGTGAAAAGCCAAGTGGCAATATATTGCATAAGTAACTTAAGCGTATGTATGTTACGTATATTTGTTTTTGTTACAAATATACATACCTTTATATCATGCAGCTTTAGCACTTGCAACACATGCCACATTGTTAAGCGCCACACCACTTTGTTAAAGTTGCTACAGCAATTTTCACGTGATACATTATAGCTTGTTTTGGTTGCTCCAACTTACCACCAAGGTAGGTAACAATGATAGCCCCAAATGCCTGTTACCCTAAAGCTTTTATTCCAAACAGTGCATACAGCAGTGAACAGAAAAAAAGCGGTAGAAATTTTAATTAAATTTCATCAGTTAGCTTCTTCCGTTAGAGTTCTATGAATATTTTTGAGTATTCAGTTCTGTAGTCCAATCAGTTTTAGTCCAACAAAGTACATATTAAAGTCTCTCAAAGCTCGTTGGAACCTGCAGCAGCAAGGAACTGAGTCTTCTTAGATCGCGTAAAGCGGAGCGTACAGGAACGGCTATGGCCATATGTTGAAGATTTAGAAGCGGGAAACTGCCAAGGTAAAGAGAGTCTCTAGCAATTGGAAACATGGTTCAAGGAACAATAAAGAAAGAGAATCGGGAATGAAGCAGGGAGCAGACTACGATCATGGAGCAGGCGGGCTTCGTGACTGATACCAAGATTTAAAGAGTGGTTACGACTTTCTCTAAGTTTAAATCACCGGTTCTAAATGATATATTACCTGCAATGCTATAAATTTCAAGTAGTGCGATCGTGAATAGGATTAAAATAAAATTCGATGGGTGCATAAGACTGATTCATGCACCGCAATTCTGGAGAACTGCGCTTGTAACTTCGTACTTCAAAAATTTTGAGTGGATATGTCGGCTATCAATGCTAAGCATAACGGGAGCCCTAGAAACAACCTCGACGGCTGCACTGTACGCCATTCTGCACATTCTACCTGTAGACCTGGTGGAGCATAGTACTAAAAACTCTGACGAGATTCAATGCCTTGGAGCAGCTTGGACCCAGATCAAATAGTAGTACATATATTGTCATCAAAGATCTAAAACGTTCAGAAAAAATAACGACAAAAACAGTACATATTTTGAGAAACCTTATGGCTTGCCAGACTAAAATTGAATGGTCTAAAAACCAGGGCTGCAAACCGGTTCGATCCGAATCGATTCATCAAACGAACCACGAAACGAACCGTTATTTTTCTTAACTCCAAAAACCGAACCGAAAACCACCGAAAAAAATGATTCGGTTCGGTTCAAAATAAAGTTTCAACAAAAATCATTGAACTTATTTAATTCACCACTTTGCTTGAAAATACAACTTTAAAATAAAATTGCATATGTTTTTTCTCGATGGCAACGCCGTGAGTTGTCACTTTTGGTAGTAATAGGGTCTACTCTTTGCGCCTGTGGTCAAAAGCTTGTGAAAATATAAACAAATTTACGTAATGAGTTCAAACCACGTGCATAACAACTTGTATATGAAAGAGCTTTTTCATTTTTTCATTTATAACATAGTCCGAACTATAATACTTTTTACTAACAGTTTTTAGAAAGTGTCTGAGTGTAATAGTGTGCAAGTTTCAAGTAGATGAGAATTACCGTTAATTTTTAAAATTTTTTTCCCCGAGGGTGTTGCCCATGTCTTCAATATAAAAACAAATTTTTCTTCATGCGATGTATGGAAAAAAATGCGAGCACCATCTTGAAACTTGCACATTATTACACTACAGTTAGATGAGCTACAAAACTACACACTCAGAAATTTTTTGAAAGTTTTTAATAAGTCTGGAAAACTGATGAAAATTTGATTAATTGTTGGGAGCTTTGTGTAAGCTTTGAAATGTATATATATATAGTTTGTGTTATAGTTAGAACGATATTTTAAATTGGAATTATTAAAAACTAATAAATAAACATAATTTGGGAACAATACCATTCTAAAGGGCGACTATATTATTTTTCGCATAACCGTATATCAACATTTATAAGCTTAATGCCTAAGAAAAGCTAAGAAGACATTTACATTTTCATGAATATCTTTTAGTTGGTGTAGTAATCTCGCATCTAAAATTTAGTATGTATGTTTAAATGTATAATGACAGCAGCTAATTGAATAGTTTTTCTTCTCTTAAAAATACGACTACTTTCTTATGTGCAGAATGTATGCGTTGTAAATACTCCCCATAGGTACAGTCATGCATTCTACCATTTTAGTTCCTTCCATTCTATAATAATCAGCAAACCGTTTTGATAAGTTTTATAAATAAATAAATGCATAAATTTGATCACAATAACTGTATGTTATTTGTATGCTTAGTTGGTACATATCGATGGTTGGTTCACCAAGATCCCAAGTGATGAATTTCAAATTTTGCAAATTATCAAAACTTAGTATTAAACGTTTGAACCATTTCAACCGAACCGGTTCGGCGGTTCAGAGGTAGTCGATAACCGGTTCACGAATCGGTTCAAATTTTACCTGAGCGGTTCGAACCACTGAATCGAACCGCTTCGATTATCGACCCGATTGCAACCCTGCTAAATACAGCAAAGCTCGAACTTTTCGCAAAGTTTTTTCGAATAGCGTTGCATAGTTTCCGCTAAAAAAGTCATTGAAATTTTTTTTTTCTTTTTAATATTAAACATTAAGCTGAGTCAATTTATTAACCTATATCGCGCCATCAATTTTTCGATAGGTCTTGGGCTCAGGAAAAAAAGTTCCAATAAGCATACCCCAAAAAATAATTTCCGAGCCTGCAAAATTTGAGTTTTTTTACTTTTTTCTTTGATTTTTACGGTTTTTTTTATGACCTACTTAAAAAATTTTCATTTGATTTTAAAATTTTTATGTATACCCTGTCCGACTCAAAATTGTTCGCTAAAAACTTTGGCGATAACAGTCTTTTGAAAAAAAAAAAATATTTCCTGGGTTTTGAGGAGTGTTTTGGTGAAAAAATTTATTTTTTCGCCATTTCTTTTTTAAGGGGTTATCAGAAACGTGCAAAAGTGTTGCCGATGAAAACGAGTTTGTCTCATAGTTCCTATCCCACTTAAAATTATGCGATAAAAACGTTGGCATTAACAGTTTTTTAAAAAAATTTTTTTTTTGGTTTTTGGGACTTGTTTTGGTCGAAATCGATTTTTTTCATTTTCAAGGCTCCAAATAATTTTTTTATATATATGTTTCCTTTAGACTCACCAATAAGTATACCAAAATGATCAGGAGATGAGCTGAGTTGATTTAGCCACGTCCGTCTGTCCGTCTGTCATTTGTTTGAACGCAAACTAGTCCCTCAATTTTTGAGATATCTTGATGAAATTTGGTAAGCCGGCATATTTTGATGGTGGATTCGACACTTGTCAGAATCGACCAGATCGGACCACTATAGCATATACCTCCCATACAACCGATTGTTCGGTAAGAGTGTTTCATCATTTCTGCTCCATTTCTGCCTCATTCTAATAGCTAGAAACATAAAATTTTACCACAAGCTTACGTATTGGGCATAGATGGTTGTCTATTTTTGTCGAAATCGATTTTTAGTCCCCAGTGAATTCATGCGCTAAAAACAGTGGCAAGTGCAGTTTAAAAAAAAAAAAATGTGTCCGATCTTGGCGATTATTTCAGACAACCATCTATAACCAATACGTAAGATTGCTGTAAAATTTGATATTGCTAGCTGTTAAAATGTGGAAGAAATGGGGCATAAATGGCGAAAACCCTCTTATTGAACAATCGGTTGTATGCGAGGTATATGCTGTAGTGGTCCGATTCAGTCGATTCCGACAAACGTTAAATCCCCCATCAAAATATGCCGGCTTATCAAATTTCATCAAGATATCTCAAAAATTGAGGGACTAGTTTACGTTGATACAAACGGACAGACGGACAGACGGACGGACGGACGAACAGACGGACATGGCTAAATCAACTCAGCTCGTCCCCTGAACATTTTGTTATACTTATTGGTGGGTCTCACGGAAACATATACATAAAAAATTATTTGGAGACTTGCAAATGAAAAAAATCGATTTCGACCAAAACAAGTTCCAAAAACCAAAAAAAAATTTTTTTTAACTGTTAATGCCAACGTTTTTATCGCATAATTTTAAGTGGGATAGGAACTATGAGACAAACTCGTTTTCATCGGCAACACTTTTGCACGTTTCTGATAAACCCTTAAAGAAAATGGTGAAAAAATTTATTTATTTATTTATAAAAGCACTCCTCAAAACCCAGGAAATATTTTTGTTTTTTTTTTTTTCAGAAAACTGTTATCGCCAAAGTTTTTAGCGGACAATATTGAGTCGGACAGGATATACATGAAAATTTTAAAATCAAATGAAAATTTTTTAAGTAGTTCATGAAAAAAACCTTAAAAATTAAAGAAAAAAAGTCAAAAAACTTAAATTTTGCAGGCTCGAAAATTATTTTTTTGGGTATGCTTAGTGGAACTTTTTTTCCTGAGCCCAAAACCTATCGAAAAATTGATGGCGCGATACGCCTTAACTTTCGTCCATGCAAATCAACCCAGCTTATTAAACATACAAAAAAGAAGAATGTTGTTGATGAAATTTTATAAAAATTGCCACTGCTGTTTTTCTGTTTGCTGCTGTATGTAGCACATACACATACACACCTACAAATGTAATGCATATATCTACCGTCATTCCGTCATTTACAATAGAGCTGCGACAAAGCGTTCCCTTGTATTATTAGCGCTAGTGCGCTCACATACATACATACATATATGGTTACACGTATACGCACAAGGCTGCTTTTTGTTTCGATATTGCACAGGTGAGCTCACATTGCTACGCTTGTGGCAGCAATTGAATACAAAATCGAAGTTAGAAAGAAAAATTAAAACTGGCATCAGTTTGTCGCATTCGCAATTGTTCTTCATCTTGCCTGCATCGCATATTTATTTGTGCAAGTATTTGTGAAGCTAGCATATTGCTGCATTTTTATTTGCTGCAATAATATTAAAATTGTTGATGTTGTAATTGTTGTGCTGCCTGCAGCGGTTTTTCACCTTTTCATGCTCGAAGCAATCTGAATGCGTGTTTTTGTGCCGGTAGTTACACGTAGTCTTACGTATGCTCAGAACCATATACATACTTTCATAGAAGTGAGCATTATAAAAGTTTAGATTTAATTAAAGTTTTAAAATCTTTCAGTGAAACATTGTGTATTTAAAATTATCAGAGTAAGGACGTATTATTGATTTTAGTTTTCTTGGCGAAATTTCGTTACTTTCCCCTCCTCCCTTTCTCCCTTACGCGTTTCTTGATTCTTCTTCTTCCTAGTTTCCTGCACCCTCCGCTACTTCTTCATCATCTCTTTTTCACTTTTCATAAAATTAATCAGGGCCCGTATTACGTGTTACGATCAGTGACTGAAAACCATTTTCACTGAAGCGATAACTATGCAACTGTCAAACTTTTCTTAAAAATAATAATAAGTTATGGATCTAACGAGTACTATTTGTCACTAGTTCAAATATGCCATTAATCCGATCCACCATTTCAGAGCTATTGGGATCTAAAAAATGAGTTTCGATCACGGATCGTAACACGTAATACGGGCCCAGATATCTCTCCCTCCTATCACGAAAACAAAACGCAACACGCAACAGCTGCATCGGCAATTATTCTAACATACTTTCAGGCTGAAAGGCTTGAAAGAGAGGGCAAGTTTTAGCGCAAGAACTTTCACATGTGTGTCTTCTCTTAAATGCTGTTCACCCTGTCAGTAGTATGTTCGAATAACTGGCCATGCAGCTATTGCGTTTTGTTTCCGTGACAGGAGGGAGAGATGTCAGATAAATTTTATGAGATGTGATGATGCGTAGGGACAAGTAGAAGAAGAAGCAGAGAGTGCAGGAAACTAGGAAGGAGAGGAATCAAGAATTTTTAAAACTTTTCTGTGTGTGCAGTTTTGTAGCTTATTGATTTTAAGTATTATAACATGTTGATCCTAAAGAGAACGGCAGACTTTGGGCAACCGTCTTTCCAGCAACATTGAGAACAAAATTTTTACATCTTATAAAATAAGTTCGCTTAAAACATATTTAGCTACGTTTTCACCAACATCTTTAGCCAAGTAAAAGTTTATCTGGAGGATAGCAATCCTTCAGATAGCTTCATTTAACATTTTAGTTTTCACCAACATAAGGTGACTAACCCTCCACTTAATTGATAAATGTGACTAATTTTTTGAGCAAATCTATTGTAAATAGACGGAGACCAACAAAACAGCTGATTTGCGTTTACACTTTTTCTAGGCACTTAACTCACAACCAGTGCTCCAGTTTCGAAAACTTATAGATAAGGCTCTTCCACCCACACTCAGCTGATTTTGTTAAAACTTCCAAAACAGCTGTAGATAATGTTCCTGTTAGTTTTATTTGGGTATCTAATTGCGTAGATGAAAAGAAAGAAGGATAATAGGGAGAAAGGTGAATATAAAGCTGGCAAAGTTAGAGTGAGCGATGGAGGAATAAGGATAGGAAAGTAGTTAGGCAGATGGAGAAACAGAAGGAAAAGAATGGAGAGATAAATACGGAAAGGGAGACATTAACGCAGAGAGAGTGAATGTCAGAGGGATTAGCGAGGAAAACTAAGAGGAAAAGGAGAGGGAGCTGTAGACCTAAAGAAAGACAGGGGTAGAGGTAAAGATATAATAGTTCTAAAAAGTAATGCAAATAAACAAACTGTATATATATTGACATATAAAACAAGAAAGGAAGGCTAAGTGCGGGTGTAAGCGAACATTACATACTCAGCAGCCAAATTACAGCTTGAAAAATTTTTAGACTACCTTCTTTTTAAAGTGGGCGGTGCCACGCCCATTGTCTAAAATTTTACTAATGTTCTATTCTGTTTCATAAGGTCAACCCATCTACCAAGTTTCGTCGCTTTATCCGTCTTTGGTAATGAATTAATGCACTTTTTCGGATTTCGAAATTTTCAATATCGAAAAAGTGGGCGTGGTTATAGTCCGATTTCGCTCATTTTAAAGAGGGATCTGAGATGAGTACCCAGAAACTTACATACCGAATTTCATTAAGATACCTCGAAACTTACTCAAGTTAACGTGTTTAAGGACAGACCGACGGACGGACATGGCTAAATGAATTTCTTTTTTCGCATTTTGATATATAGAAGTCTATATCTATCTCGAGTAGTTTATGCTGTTACGGGGTACCGTTATGCGAACAAGATAAGTATACTCTGTGAGCTCTGATCAGCTGAGTATACAAAATTTGAACTAGCTACTATAGTCTCCACCTGGGTTTATAAAGCAGGAAGACGTTCTTATTTCTGATGTAAAACCAGATTTTGTTAGGATGAGTTCCCGCCCATCAGTGACATGAAGGTAATCAATAAGCAAACTTCCCAGCCAAGCAGGGTGCTATAGCAACATTCTATGGTCCAGAGCATTTCTGTGAACTCATAAAAGCACACATAAGTTACTGGGAAGCAAAGTATTTAACACAACACTGGATTGAATGTCCAGGGCAAAGATAGGTTTAACCGTTTATACTCCCAGCAATGAGAGTATCCAAGACGTGCACAGAAGAGCGGTGCTGCAAATTTTCTCAAATATTGTTCAAATTTTACGACGTTAGACCAACAAAGTTGCTTATATCTCAAAAGCGAGATGACTTAAGGCTCCCAATGGGCGTACTAACTACACACCGCCTTCTGGCGTCACATGCTTATAAGTTAGGTCCCTTCAGTAACAGCGGATGTAATAAGGGTGACCTGTAGGAAGAATCTGTTGATACCGTTCTGTGTCCTAGTACTTATCCTGAAGACGGACCTATTTTATAACATAAGTTTTGGTGCCTTATGAAAGTATTCCATTTAGTCGTCAAATAAATTCAACCATTTCAACCTATCTTTGGGTAAATCCTGAAAGTAAGCAGTACAGAATATGTGCGTAAGGATAGTTACTACACTGAAGCGTAATGTGGGATCAATATACCGGAACCGAAACCGGACGGCGTGTTATCAATTTGTTATCGGAATGCTTGCGGTTCGTTATCGATGGACTATGGGCGTATTATCCACCTCTTATCGACGACTCATCGCTATAAACGAGTTATAGATTGCTTATATAGAATATCTTATGAATTTGGTATAGATAGCAAAGATTGTCAATAAGTTACATTTTTTTAACGTCGACTGTTATCAAAAGTTTTTGAAGCGTGTTACCAATTTATTATCGGTACTTAATCGAAAATTTTTTATTTACTCTAGAAGAGTTGTCGAATTTGTATCAAAAATTATCGATTTGTTGTCAAGAATTATCGTTATAATTTTTTTTGATAAGTTATCGGCATGTTGTCGAAAAGTAATCAAATATTTATGGAAAAGTGATCGATGTTTCATAGAAAGTTATCGACTTGCTATCGAAAAAATATAAATTTTTTATTGGAATGTTATCGATTTCTTTTCGTTTTGCCAATTTGTTATGGGAGTGCTATGGATTTTCTATCGAAAAAAATGCAGCGGATATAATTACACTACAGCTAAATTTCCAAAAAAAAAAGCCGGTATATAAACTTTTGTGATTGACCATATGCTGGTATTTCTAATTAATCAGCATTCGATTGCACTCAAGTTGAAAGGCCAAACACGTGTTGAAATAAGTGTCAAATTTTATATTCTTTAAAATCGTGTTAGCGATAACAAAGCCGTTTGTCTTTGAACTTTAAACTAAATTTAAAGAAGTTTTAATGGAAATTATTTGCTTAAACACGAGCTTCTATATGAGTATGTGTCGCACGCCCACACGTGTCACTGACGCATGCAACATACCACAAAACGTACTTAAGCCTTGTATTGCCCTAATCTATTTGTTGACGCGGCCGGATATCATTGAAGCAAGCACTTATGCTAAGATTGGCGTAGCGGAAAAAGGTCAGCAATTAGTTGTTTAATATTTGAGTTAGAGGAATTTCAATTTGCGAAAATTTTGCTTAAATTGTTGACAGTTTTTAAAAACCATTTCTTTTAATTGCGTGGAAGTTTTCATTTCTTAGCTAGCGTTACTGCCCACGCTATGAAAATATCGATTCGCTCTTTGAAATATCGTTTTCTGCAAATCAAGTCAAATGGAAAACTGTTGTTCAAAAGAGGCGCATGTCTTTTTTTTTTTTGCACTTGTAGCTTTGTCACTTTTGCTTTTTTCCTCCCTTTTTATTTGTTATTGACAATCTTGCTTTTTTTTGTTTTTCTTACTTCAACCCAATAAAAGCCTCTAAACGCCTATTTGTTTCTACTACCCCACTTTATTTACACGGAGAGAAAAAACTGGTAAAATCAACCGAATCATGGGCGTATTCAACCGATAACGGTTTCAACAGTTAAATTACCAAAAAAAAAAGATCATCAAAGCAAAATTTGTTCGAAAAGATTAGTCCTCGGTCCACTTCCCAGAAAAAAGTTTCGAAGATACTAACCTAGGCAAAGGGCTACCTATTTACCAAATTCCAGGCAAATCAAGCTATGAATAGAATTTTTTCGAATAAATCGGTCCCTGGTCCACTTAACAGAAAAAAAGTATCGTACATACTAATCTGGGCAAAGGGTACATATACACGACACTTCAGGCAAATCGAACCGTGAGTAGAATTTGTTTTGGTACATTTCCCGGAAAAAAGGTATCGTAAACACTAATCTAGTCAAAGGGCTACCTATTTACCAAATTCCAGGCAAATCAAGCCATGAATAGAATTTTTTCGAATAAATCAGTCCCTGGTCCACTTAACAGAAAAAAAGGTATCGTGCATACTAATCTGGGCAAAGGGTACATATACACCACATTTCAGGCAAATCGAACGGTGAGTAGAATTTGTTCGATTAGATCGGTCATTGGTCCATTTGCCGAAAAGACGTACGTAAGATCATCGTATAAGTAAAATAGGATACGATAGCAAATAAATCTTGATTTATTCTGAAAGAATTTTAAGGAAGAAAAGTATGTTGGAAAATATTTTTATGTCATAATAAATACAAAAACGCGTAGTTACTTGTAAAAAGTTTCAAAAAATAATGAATTCAGCGATTACATTCAATTTTTCATTTACGTAAATCATCATGCTGAATACGAATGAAGTAGTACGATCACGTATGCTACAATCCGAAAATCACGCTTTTACGTGACGAGTTATGCGATCAAGTAGGTCACGATTCCATAGCTGATATGAAATGAAAATACATACATACATTCATCGATACATATTGTCACGGATATTAGCATCACTAAGCTATACCATCACTAAGGCGATGCTAAGGCCATGCTAAGCGATATTTACGTCAATAATCAAATCATGTATACACATATATAAGGCAGCCGAGAGATGTCACACACAGATGCATTTACTTATACGCCTATGTGTGCGCGAGAGACTGTAAACTAAAAACATTCACATCAATAATTCAATCATTATGTCCACACATATGTAGGTACACGCAGCTGAGAAGCAGACATCTTATTTGAGATGCTCCTAAATGTAGGCAATTATAATTGTGGAAGTGTCTCTCACACATGCAAGCATGGGGTATGAGAGAAGCTATAAAATCGTGCAATTTTAGTTATAGCTGAGAAGTTTGAGAGCTCATGGACAATGTTATTAGATTCTAGAAGATGCGAACGAGGAAACCAGAGTGTATAAAAGGCCGCAGATGTAAGCTGGAGACATTGGTGCTTTATCGGTAACCGTACCGGTAACCTTATAACAGCTGATTCGACCAACCTTATGAGAATCAATGCAATCGATTATTGGTGCCGCTAAGGTCGTAACCGTATCGTAGCCAACCAATTGGGTATTGGTTTGCCGTCGTAACGATAAACAGCTGATTACGTTAGGGATACGGATACAGCGATACGACATACGGCACCAATGACTCCGGTTGTAGAGGCGCTGGAATTCAGTTTGATTTGAGTTGTCAATCAGTTACGACTAAGACGATATCTAGCGAGCAATAGCAGTATTATTTTGAAAGTTAGTTTCCTTTAAGCTATCAGTTTGGTTATTAAGCTATTCGTTGCACAGTTGAGTGTTATTGTGAAGTATTTTAATAAAGGCCATTTTTCCATTATTCAATATTGGAGTTATTTATTCAACAGTTTAGCGATACGAACCTAGCAAAAGGGCAAATAAGAGGATTGCAAGCAAATTCGTTACAATATCTATAAATGCACTCCTGATGTTAAATAACGCTAGCGAATGCTGGCTTTTTTCACCATTCAATCTAATTCAAGATGTTTATATGTATGTGATGCATAATGTGATGTGGTGCAAGTCCTACTCAAAGAAAGTTTGCTCGTACAGTTCACAGCGAACATACACACGAACTGTATTTTCAATCTACTACTTACATTTTTTAAGATTCCACTCTTATCATTATTTCATAACGCGCCTAAAGAAGTATAACTTCAAAAATGTGAAGAAAAAACCAATAAAAAACTTTTCTCTAAAAGTTTTGATGGTGCTTTCTCCCGGCCTTGATTTCAGGATTTTTGGCTTTGTTAATGTCACTCTAAAAATACTAAAGAAAACTGTTTAATATAACAGAGATTTCTCTGCTACGCTAGTCATTACAACATAGTAGTAGGCGCCGTGAGCGTAAGTTTCTTTTTAAAATTAGCTGATGTGTTTGTATAAAATTGACAGTTGTTTGCTGTTGATATGACCACTGAAAGCAGCTCTTAACCAGAAAATCAAGTTAGATTAACTGAGATTCTGTAATTTTATCAGAATATTATTAACTTGAGGCCAACAGTTTTTATTCTGTTGAAGTCACAAAAGTTTGTCCTCTTGGCAAAATACTCAATAACCGTCATTCCAACAACAACAAACCTGATATGTTGATTTTACTAGCTAAATTTTAATAACTAGCTGTACTTGTACACAGGGTATTATTTTTCTTGGTGTACTTTCATCCCCTTTACGGTTTTCTCTATAAATGTTTGAATTCTTTTATTTCGCATGCTCTGACATTTTTTTTCTACGATTTCCCTTAGCGCTCCAGCGTAGTAGATCGCCCTATTTAAATTTTTTTTTTTCATGAAAGTTACTTGTTTTTTCTTCAATGCATTCGCTTTTAAATGTTTATACTCAGCTGAGTAGAGCTCGCAGAGTATATTAATTTTTTTCGCGTAACGGTACTCCGTAACGGCATAAACTAATCGAGATAGATATAGACTTCTATATATCAAAATGTTCTGGGCGAAAAAAGAAATTCATTTAGCTATGAACGTCCGTCCGTCCGTCCGTGCGTCCGTCTGTCCGTAAACGCGATAACTTGAGTAAATTTTGAGGTACCGTAATGAAATTTGGTTTGTAAGCTCCTGGGCACTCATCTCAGATCGCTATTTATAATGAATGAAATCGGATTATAACCACGCCCACTTTTTCAATATCGAAAATTTCGAAAAACCGATAAAAGTGCGACAATTCATTGCCAAAGACAGATAAAGTGATGAAACTTGGTAGGTGGGTTGACCTTATGACGCAGAATAGAAAACTAGTAAAATTTTGGACAATGGGCGTGGCACCGCCCACTTTTAAAAGAAGGTAATTAAAAAGTTTTGCAGGCTGTAATTTGACAGCTGAATATGTAATGTTCGGTTACAACCGAACTTAGCCTTCCCTGTTTGTTTTGTTTTATAACTACATTCGATTGCAACTTTTTTCTTCCTCTCTTTCTTGACTTTCTTTTCATGCCAAGAATCAAATGAAGCAAACAATTGTATGTTATTTGAGCTGTTGCCGTACACTAATCAAGTGGCAGTTTCAATTTCAATTCTTTTAAGTTTTGAAGGGATAATGTCAAAGGTCGAAGTAAATACATGTTTGTCACATACATGGGTACATAATTTATTTGATACTTTCAGATATACATATGTACATATATTTCCTTATTCTTTACCTAGCCTTGATTCAATTAAGTTCTGTTGACGTTTTATACTTCAAAACAAAGAAAAAATCAACGCTTTCATCGACCTAGGAGGTTGGGGTCGGAATGGCCTAGAAGGTTCAATGTGGTCTATTGTTTTCAGCATCATCTACCTTGCACTCTTTCTTGACATTATTTCTTCAAAAGTTATATGTCCTATTTTCGAGTTTGCTCATATCTTTGAACTTTCTGCGTTGTGGTATGGGCCGCCACGTGTGACATAAAGTTCCAATTACAGTAAGAATTAAACTAGCGGTTTCTCATCGTTTTCAAAATTGGTAAACTTAGTCTCAAGAACAGACCAACTATTAATAGTTTTTTAGCCGGGTGGTGCCTCATTCTACTACGAGGGAATTCGATGTGATTTGAATATAGCAAGTAGGTCATTAACTCGGCAGTATGCCTTAAATTAACTACATAGTATAATATGAACATTGTGCATCACTGCCATCAACTATGGCGAGTTAGGTTTAACATATTCTCTCCAGCTTAGACCATAGCCTTTAACGTAAGAGAATTAAGTTTTATCACCATTGTACTTTCCTCATTCTTTAGCAGAGGGCGCGAGAATGATACATGTTAATCGATGGTTTCAAATTAGCGGAGGGGGTCGCGTCTGCATTTTACTGGAAATTTGGCAGGAAGCGTGCTTAAGTTGCAGTCGCATCAATTTATATATTGATGGAGAGTACAGTGCTTCATCAAAAAGTGTCCTTCAATGCAAAAAGTGACTTTGCCCAGGCCGGAACATACAACCATACTGTTTTCATGGACGTAAAGGACTTGTTGACTCAACGGTAGACGTCACAATTTGTAGGGAGAAATCAAAAAGAGACAGGAGCTGTATATGATTAATCA
This sequence comes from Eurosta solidaginis, assembly GCF_040869045.1. Lineage (NCBI taxonomy): Eukaryota > Metazoa > Arthropoda > Insecta > Diptera > Tephritidae > Eurosta > Eurosta solidaginis. Next base: position 29,524,712 of record NC_090321.1, read on the forward strand.
AGCAAAAAAAGGATGGAAATAAGGTCAGGTCTGCAAAATTTCTAAGATCGTGTGCAAATCCTACGATATGAGACGTACGAAATTGCTCATGTCTCTAAAGAGAGAAAACTTAAGGCTCATGATGGGCATACTAGCCGGACACTCTCTTCCACATGCATATAAGTTGGACCTGGTGAGTAACGTGGTTTTCTCAAGACATCTTTTAAGCTAGGTCGCAAGAAACTTCTAATGTGTGCCAAGAGAATGAACTTATTTTGTAACATGGGCCCTGGAACCTCTTTGAAGGCTTTCCGTTTGGTCATAAAACAAATACTGCTAATACTATGGACATATTCCGCCTAAGTACGGCCGTTTTTGGTCATCCTCTGGAAAATAGAGAATTCATATAAGGACCATGCCTTGGAGATATGCTATACGGACGGAGGAAAAACGGTTTCTGCTAACATGTTGGCTTACATACGTTGGTTAGTCAAGTAGTTTTGAATGAACACATTTTATGCTCGAGGACATGGCAATACTACAACAAAAATAGAAATTTCATGACGAGAATGGATAGCCTAAAATTAATTATATCCGTAATTACTGTTAAATATTGTAGTTTGATTGTACTTTGATTACATGGAAGACGTAATATTAATTAATATTTCCATAATTTTTCGCATAAAAGTCTCTTTGTTTAGCAGCGCTTGGCTATGTGAGCTTAAAAATAGATTTCCAAATATTTTCAGCTAATTAAATGCGTAAATTTTCTGCCAGTCAAGCAAAGCGTCTGAGCTTTGCTAATATCTGTGATGTATTTGCTTGTTCATTTTTATGGAATATGTATTGTTTTGCTCAAGTTTCCTCACTGTTGTTGCCGTCTATCAGTTGTGTCTGCTGCCTTTGCTGCTGTTACGATTGCTGCGTCATAATATTGCCCCTTTGCACTTTTGCATGACATTTATGAACTTATGATTTTGTCCTCATAAATCATATCATTCGTATCGTGCAACAACCGTTGTTGAAGCATTGAATTAAATTGGAGATATCTACATTAATTGCAATCTTTTGTGAACAGGTCGCAATAAAACAACCTGTCATCATTCATCAACAAGACACGCCATCTTTCCCTATTTGGCGATAGCTGACGCAAATTGAGAGCAAAAAGGGAGATCAAATCTTTCTCTGCTTTCAAACTGCGATGCCGACTGAAATACTCTCTTGACCGGAGCATCCATTAACATAACATGTTCTTCATAATAAAGCTCATACAGCTCATTTGTCTGCCTCCTTCCATGCTCGCCGTCGGCATCACGAACAGCACCTTAAATTTTCCAAAGAACTTTTCTCCCGCACACTCCAAAAGCCATCTCATCTTCTCTCAACAGCATCTATGATTCTGGAACATATACAAGAACAAGTATGATGAGCGACTTGTAGAGCGTGATTTTTGTTCGTCGAGCGAGAGCTTTACTTCTGATTATTTCGTGAATGACAGAGAGTACCTCGTCTTGTCCTCATTTATTACAAGACCTATTTCTTTGCCTCCTTATCTTATCTTAAGCTAACGACGCATTTGTTAAAGATAATGATATCAATATCATCAACATATGCCAGTAATTGTATAATAGATTGAGCCATCACGGTTTAGTTCATCTCCATGAATTGTCTCCTCCAGCACTAAGTAAAAAAAATGTACGAGAGAGAATCGCCTCGAGGTGGATTTGCAAGTTGTGAAGCCACACTGATATAGTTCAATCAGTTTGTTGATATGGGCTCCAGTCTTTCTCACAGTACGATAGATAAAACGTTGTACGCTATATTACGCAGGCTGATTTCATGGAAATTGACGGGTTTAGCGGAATCTCCTGTCTTGTAGATTGGGCAGATCGCACCTGACTTCCAATCTGGGGGCATGTGCTCATCCGACCATATTTTACATAGGAGTTGATGAATGCTTTTTTACAACCTTTTCGTCTCCGTTTTCGAATAGCTCTGCGTTTAGTCGGAGAGTCCATCATTACCTGGCGCCTTGTTACAAATTAGCCGGGATTTTGTCATTCTCACATCATTATAGTCGGGTGTTCGAATTTGTTTTCCTCTATTGGTGATTACCTAGCTAGCTAGCAATGAACAGAACAACTTAAGCACACTTTCTATGTCAGTAACCCGGTCGCCATTATCATTCCTGCAGGAATATGCACCGATTTCTAAACCCTCCGTCATCCACCAGATTTTTTGGTAGAATCTTCGATCGTCATTACTATCAACTAGCATCTGTAGCTTTTCGCTTTCACGCCATTCTGCCACACATTCTTTCTTTCTAATAGGCGTCTCTCTTCTTTCTTTCTGTCACGATAACGCGTTTCCGCGCCCCTATGCAGCCCTATGCCCCTATATAACCCTATAATTAGCGTGTTCTCTTCCGAGCCAGCGCGACTTTCCTCATCGTACAATTTATTTTTGTAGGCTCGATGAAAACGTTTGTTTCAGCAGCGGCGGCACGAAATGAGAGAGAAATACGCTTGCACCGCACAGTCACATCTCAGGGCGTAGATTGTTGTTAGTGTGAAAAGCTGCAACTGGTTATCATCTGCTCCCTGTTTCGTTGGCAGCTTTTCGACAGCAAACTTTTCCTGTGTCATTGAGCGTACTTTCTTTGCTGCACAAAGGCGTACACGTTGGCTGTCACAAGGTGATATTCCGAGCCAATATTTGAACCTCGTAGTGTTCGCTTATCCAGGACATTGCAGTTATACCAGCCGTCACGACCAGGTCAATTTGTTTTCATGTGCGTCGATCAGAAGACAGCCAAGTCTCTTGGTGTTTCTGTTTACGCTGAAGCCTTGTACTGCACACGACCATATTTCGACCCGAGCAGCCTCAACCCGATGATAGATGTTACATCGTGGAAGCTAAATTTTCTTAATTTAGCGCCCCAGGGCAACTTGGCGTTATAGTCGCCCTGTATGATTTTTATATCAAACAAACTATAGTAAACCGTTAGAAAGCATATTAAACAATAGTACTGATTCGAGCAATCGTAAGAAGTTAGTATATGGAATATTTTTTTCTTCTTTTTGCACCTTACTTACGGTAGAATACGCCTAGTATAAACACATTTGCACTCGTTCGTATAAATAAACTTGATGAATTCCTGAAGACACTTTAGCCACAGTCAGCGGCAGCCAATATGGCTGCAACGGTGCAGAGCGTAGCGAATTTCATAAAGTCTAGCGTAGCGTCATTTGAAAGATTTTTTTGCATATATTTGCTCCCACTTGCTCCTAGTATGTTGTTGTACTCATGACTACCACAGTCAGCACAAATGTGAAGGCATTCCAATTCATTTTCACCAATTCTCTAGCCGGTGCTGCCATCCATACGACGATGTCACTGCATTAGTTTGTTGGTTTTCATAGATTTAGGATTTTTTTCCTTGCTCTCTTAACATCATCAGTCTGGTGTGTTGCAAATATTATTTTGTTTTACTTCCCAATACTCAGCGCATAATCAAATCATAACTTCAGCAGCCACAAGAAACATCGCCGTCTTCGTTTTCGCGCACCCATTTTTGTTGTTCTTGGCACACATGTGGCATGTGTGCCATATGATATTCATCTAATTCGTTACGCTACTGTGGGGATCTCGCTACCGCTTCTTTTATTTAGCTCTAGTACCAACTGTCGCTGCGCTCCTCTCCTTCCTTTCTTTATTTGCATCATCTTACCCTTTTTTGCTTGAGACAGCAGTGTTCTTCTGGTTTATGGTATATTAATTTTTCATTAAATTCTACACGGTGTACTTCTTTATAACGTTTTTTCTTAATACATATATTTCACGCATTTTTAATATGATTTTACAAGTGTGGAAGATGTCAAAAAGTGCTGTGATTTATCTGTGCAATTTCGCGCCTCTAATGCGTTCTCAATGTTGTCTCTGTTTCTGCTTATGACTTCATATTTATAACTCGTTTTGTTTTTAATTTGATTATAAAATAAAAAATTTTCACATTTGAGTTATGGCAACAGATGCAAACAATTTTTTTTTTTTTTTTTTGAACACTCCAATTTGGAACTTTAAATATAACGCTAGAAAGACACTTTGAGAATGAATTCACATGGCTAGACGACAGTGAGATCAATTTAGGCAATGTTCATTCATACATGAATGTAATCAAGCCTCGAATAAGGTTTATTTTCGATCGTACGAGGGCACAGCAATATTGAAAGGAATGGCTTTGTAAATGTGATGCCCAGGAAAGGTTCCGAAATTGACAAAAATGAGGCGGAGAGCTTCGTACAACCAACGCTGGGTTAGGTGTTTATGGCCATGTTTAGATAAGAAAACAACTAGCTTGCTTCTCAAGCTATCAGGATTAGGGGGATGGGTGGGGGAGGAGTAGGGTCCATTGAGGATAATTTGAAAGTGATCTGCTTAGACGAAGGTGTGACCACCCAACAATCACTGAGGGTACTTACAATCGAAACAAGTAAGAAAGACAAAGTTCGGGTGTAATATACTCAGCTGCCTAATTACAACTTGCAAAACTTTTAATTTACCTTCTTTTAAAAGTGGGCGGTGCCACGCCCATTGTCCAAAATTTTACTAATTTTCTATTCTGCGTCCTACCTACTAAATTTCATCGCTTTATCCGTCTTTTGTAATGAATTATCGCACTTTTTCGATTTTTCGAAATTTTCGATATCGTGGTTATATTCCGATTTCGTTCATTTTAAATAGCGATCTGAGATGAGTACCCAGGAACTTACTTACCAAATTTCATTACGATACCTCAAAATTTACTTAATTTATCGTGTTTACGGACAGACGGACGGACGGACGGACTTAGCTAAATGAATTTCTTTTTTCACCCAGATCATTTATATATATATAGGTCTTTATCTATCTCGATTAGTTTATGCCGTTACGGGGTACCGTTATGCGAACAAAATTAATATACTCTGTGAGCCTTGCTCAGCTGAGTATAAAAAATAATGTGTGGAAAATTTCCACCTACGCTTCTTAACGTAACCTTACCTAACCTAACGCTCCTTACGCAATCCAGAGTTGAAAGTGAAAAGATCGATTAAAAAATCGACTCACTTAAAGGCCTCGCTGAATTCACTATTATTTGTTATATAAATATTTATTCCATTTATACAAGATAAATTGATGGAAATAATTTGCAATTGTCTGAGAAGAGCGCGACATTGTTAATATTCTAAATCTAGGGCTGGGCATTCACATATGTAGGTAGATTTCGACTTTTTCTTTGCTGCCTTCCTAGTCGCAGTTCCTGCAAATGCTGTTGAGAGGGATTCCATTCTCTCACGGAACACCGGTTGCTCAGTCTGTATGCTGAGGGAATGGGGATGAGGCAGTGATCCTAAAGATTTATTTCCTGAACCTATTAAGTAGGTGCTCTTTCTCCTCTTCTCGTAATTCGATCAGGATTGCTTGGTTCCTTGTATGTGTTCGAGAAGTACCTGTTGGAGACCGATAACTCCTTGAATTTGCCACACACTTCTATTTTGATTGCTGTAAATGGATTCCGAATTTGGACCGCCTTTGCTTAATTCAGCACGATCCATTACCTTTGCAAATTTGTCTGCTTTCTCGTTGCTTTCAATGTTTCTGTGACCAGGTACCCATACAAAAATAATATTTGCGAAGTTAGCGGCGGCTTGAGTGGAAATCTTGCAGCTGCTGATGGCCTTAGACAAAGTGATGTGGGAGTTGACCGCCATAAGCGCTGCTTGGCTATGGTTGAGCAAATGCACAACCCGCTCCCATCTCACCGAATCCTTCGACAGGAGCGTCGCGCTCTCTTTATATCCAGAACTTTCGCGGGAAAGTACGGATTGACAGTAGTACCTCAAGATGCCCACAGAAGACACCCGCTCCCATACCGCAGCACATTTTGGAATGTCCGTGTAAAGTGAAATTGAGTCCATCCCTTGCACTCTGTCTCCTTTTCAGGTGAACTTAACCTTATGTCCCTGTCAAAACATGTTGATGGCGTGTGATGATGCAGCCACAGCGGGACTGTTCCAGCAGTCAGACTCACGGAGGTTTACTGTCTAGCAACTTGCGGTTATGTGAAGGTCCAAAAGTAGTTGGTTTAGGCGCAGATTTATTGCATCATTATGACACTACCTTACTATATCCCTTACCCTTCCGAAGGCTGTCCGCTTACTATTCATCTGTCTTGTATATTTGATATATTCTGATGATGGCCGTATATAACCATATCACAAGTTTTTGTTTGATATCCCAATTTATGCTAACGATCCTTTTACACGAGGTGAAGGCTATTTTTCAACCCTACGTTCGACATAGGATTTCCAGTTAAGCTTGCTGTATATCTCGACGCCCAAATAATTTACTCTCGTAGAAAAAAAGAGTGAGGTCAGTACGATTAAGAGTGGGCTGTAGTATTTTTTCTTGTCATTAAACAATATCTGTTCTTCCTTACTAGGGTATACGTAATGGTCGCTTATGCCTGCCCAAACATACCGCCTTCGAAGCGCTCCTTCTAATTTTTTACTTAACGTTGAGTGCTGTTGAAAGATACACCTGAGATCTTTGGATGACTGACACTTGATAGCGTAATGCTATCGACGTTGTTGTCCAATATTTTTGTCATCTTTTTCTTGCACGTCTTAAACAGAGTGGCTTGGTCGGATCGCTTGAGGTGAAAAAAAAACAGAAAGACAGGGTAGATAACTAATTATTTTGAAAATTAATTCGTATATTGAGGTGCCACAACCTTATGGCACTATGGTGCAGCTGTTGGCATAGGAAATGTTTGCAACTCGTCCTGGTGATGAAGGGAGCTTTGATATGTATGTATAAATTAAGCAGAATCGCGATTAGGACAAGACCCTTCGCCACTCACTGTTCAATTCTCCTAGGCTTTGTGGTTTCATTCTTACATAGCACCGACGCTTGCTGGCCACTCAGATAATTTTTGGTGATGAAGTGAACTATCTATGTCTGGGAGTAGTGCGCGGTGGTTGACTGTGTTAAACAGGTGTTTTTGACAGGTCAAGTACCACGAACACCGTACTATGATGAAGTTTTGGGTGGCTCAGTTCGCAATTAATCGGGGTGTTAGTGGCGTTTTGCGCTTTGGTAGTGATATGCATGTTTGGCAGCAATGCTGATAGGTCGCTAGCCGAAGACTTACGTTTAAATCAGGGAAGCAGAACGGTTACCCACGGCTCTATACTGACTAAAGGAATGGAAGCGGAAAATTCCACTCATCAGCGTTAGCTGGGTTTACAGGCTTTTGTAGTGGAATTATCCATCATTGTTCTGGAATAACAAAAGGATAAAACGATAAGTAGAAGTCATTCTTTAGGTAGCTGACGCCCTTACGCCCAAGATAATTTTAGCAACCTTTTCCGTCTGGGCCTATTTATTTAGAAGGCTTGATCTTTTCATTGGCTTCTTTAATCTGCAGAGGTAACAGTTACTGCTATGTGCTCGTATTTGTGATTATGTGCCCGTTGATTTCTATGATAACTATCCTTATTAAAGGAAGTATGCATTGCAAATTGAAGCCGTACGCGTTCGAGCATTCTTTCAAGTCCAACAGACAAAATTTTTCTCAATGAAATATTCAAATACTAACTAGCATGATTAACCCCTACAAAATTCTAGTCAATTAACCAGAATATTTGCTGACTACTTTGGCTTTAGACTGTAGAGAAATTATAGCAAAATTATATATTTTGTTTAATTAATCGAAAATTAAATTTCGTAGGACGAAGTGCAAAATATTGAAAATAGAGGCACAAAAATATCTGAATTTACAAAATAGAGCGGCAAAAATAAATTAAGTAAAAACAAAATTGAGTTAACGTCAAAACATCACGCCCCGGAACTAAATAATTTGTGAGCAGCGATTAAAATGATTGAAAAAAGGTTGATAATTGCAATAGAAACCAAATAAGAGTGCAAAAATAATAATAATAACATGAAATGACTAAACACAAAAATTAATGTAAAACAAGTAAGGAAGGGACTTGATACCTTTCAGGAATGTGGCTGAACAATAATCTTATCCCATTCGTAACCTACAAATAATCGGATGTATAAGATAAGGAATATATAGTGAACAGATGTACATACCTAAACGATTCTTAAGATAAATATAAAATAAAAAATGGCAAAAAACCGCCTTATCTGAAAGATCGGTTGTATGGGATATACTATATATAGCTCCGATCAAAGTGATTTTTTCAGAAAATCTTCTATGATATATTAAAATATATCACCGAGTTTCACGTGTATACTTTCTAAATTGCGGCAGGAATAACCAAAATCGTCTTATCTGAACGATCGCTTGTATGGGAAATATATGCTATAGTGGTCCGATCCTACCGGATCCGACAAATGTCTAATATAATAAAAAAATAAATCCTTGTGCCAAATTTCATTGAGATATCTCAAAATTTGAGGGACTAGTTTGCGTTCAAACAGACAGACGGACGGACGGACCGACGGACATGGCAATATCAACTCAGTTCGTCGCCCCGATCAATTCGGTATACTTAATGGTTAGTCTTTCTTCTATATTTCTCAACGTTACAAACATCGGACCAAAGTTAATATACCATTTCATGTTCATGAAAGGTATACAAATTACGCGTCCAACTCGTTTATTTCATTGTCTGATCAACGCCCTAGATTGAAGAGGAGTGTGATGACTAGTACCTAGGACCTACCTAATTCTTTTCTAGCTTTTAGTAATATTATTACTGAATGTAAGTATTGTTTTCAATAAAACCGTCTAACATCAAAATTGTTTTTAATTATGTTTTTAGTTTTTATTTAATTGCTTATTATTTCTCATTCTATTTAGTTCATTTATTGGCTCAATATTACAAGGCCCTTTCCTGACAACTTGTTACAATCTAAGTCCTCAATACTTAATCCTTCCAAAGACTTTACTCGACTCGGCGCCACGTATGCTTGTTCCTCCTCGAACTCCAAAGTATTTTGGTGTCACCGGACTGTATGTAATATACTTTCCAAATATGAGCCAAATCGGACCTCAAATACCATTTTATTAAATATTTCGTTCCATGTGCCACCTATGGCAGTTTTTTTTTTCTTATCAGCAGGTTCTGAACTATATTCCAAGTTTCAAGCCTGTAGCTTATCGGGAGGTTACTTGAATTTTAATTAGAAAATTGATTCACCACGGATGGCCTGTCAAGTCAAGCTAAATAAAACCGTTTAAAAAATAGGTAGGTACTTTGTATTAGGACGAAAAGTTTCACTTTTTTTTGTGGTCTGCATGTAAAAACTTTGACCACGAATCACTTATTTCAACAATATATGACGTAAGCGTAAGTATTTGATGAAATTTGAAGCTTCTAGCCGTAAAAAGGGAGCAAAAATTACAGTTTATATGGGGTATATAATATATATACCACCGATTTCCGACAACAATATCTGCTATTTCCGACAGTATATGGCGAAATTTGAAGGTTCTAGCTGATAAAATAGAGCAGATATTAGGAAAAGTTCCTTATCCGAACAATCGGTGGTATCAGATATGTACTATATATACCACCGATCTATAAAAAGGTTTCAGACAAAAATGAATGCTCTATACGTGAGCATTCGGTGAAATTTTAAGCCTCCAGCTTTTAAAATGGGGCAGTAATTACGAAAAGGTTCTTATCTGAACAATCGGTTGTGGGGGATATATGCTATATATAAGACTGATCTATTCCATTTTTTCAGGCAACAATATGTGCAATATACGAAAGCATATGGTGAAGTTTGAAGCTTCATTCTGATAAATTGAGGAAAATATAACAACAATCCCCTTTTTCTGAAAAATCGGTTGTATGGAGGATATATGCTATAGTGGTACGACAAATGTGTAATCGAACACCTAAATACACCCGCTCGCCAAATTTTATCAAGATATGTCAAAAATTTAGGGACAAGTTTGCATACAAACAGACAGACGCACAGACGGGTATGGCTAAATTAACTCAGCTTTTCATCCTGATTATTTAGGTATACTTATTGGTGCGTCTATCTATTTTCTTTTAAAGACTAACAATTTTGAGATTTGTCACGAAATTAATGTATTTCATGAAAGGTATAAAAAATGTTCCATACAATGATTAATACGAATTCAAGCACACCCATTTCACTATAAATGCGCGCACATCACAGCTCTTGGGCAAATCGTATTCAAGCTTTCGAAGCGCAATAAATTATTAACATTAATTGGTTAAACCAACAATGTATATATATATTTCAAAAATGAGAGCCTTTATCATCATTGTGCTCGTTTTTTCGTTCGCCGTTGTTGGCATGGTAGGTAAGAACTTGTGTACTTTCGGAAAGAGATGTACAACATTTGATTTCAGTGCTCAGCATCCGAAGCAGAGATGCGCAAACACATTGAAGATTGCGCTAAGGAAAGCCATGTATCGCCTAAGGAATTTCACGATTTTATGGAAGGCGCTTTGCTTTCTGAACCATCGGAAAATCTTAAATGTAGCCAACTTTGCCTTATGGTCAAGGAAGGTTGGATGGATCAATCAGGCACATTTAAGGCAGATGCTGCAAAAGCTAAAATGGCAGATGATGAAAAGTTTACTGCCGCTGTTGATGAATGTAAAAGTCAGGAGGGTTCATCACCCTGCGATACAGCCATGAAAATAACGCGGTGCATGATCAACCACAAATCATTGTGAAACGTGGCTGCAGATAATTTTTTGAAATGGTTGAACTTAAAACTGAAATGAATGTATTGCGTACAATTTTGGCCAAATTTTAATATATATTTATAGTTTGCAATACCGCTGAAAAGCAATCACAGTGGCTGTTTTATTTAAAATCCTTTAAAGTGCTAAACCAACAAGGGAATGTTGTTGTTGTTAATGTAGCGATCTAGACGCTCCCCGAAGATTCTGGGGCATGTTCAATACCAGGTTCCAGCATAAAAAGATACACCAAGCTACTTGGTTGTCTCTTAATCGAAGGACACGAAATCGAGCCGATCACGTCGTGATCGACCGCAGACATAGTTTCAGTATCCTGGATATGCGTACTCTGCGAAGTCCAAATATCAAATCGGCTCACTACTTTGCGCAGCAAGAAAAAGCAATGGCACAAGGAAAGTTGGCTGTCAAAAAGATGCTCATGAAACATACAGCTGATGATAACTCCACTCGACTCTCACAACTTAACACTGAGAACAAGCTTCGACCTGACGATTTGAGCGAGTAGTGGGAGTATGACAATATTGGTTTATATAGAGCCCGTAAAAATATCTGGTGCAATGGGGAACCTTGAGCTGAGTCTGTACAAAGGACGCCGCCTATAGGGCTACGCTGCTTGCGGTATATTGGAGCTTAATCGTGAGGCGAATAGGGAAGAGAGACGCCTATTTAGAAGGAAATAAATAATAGTTTGAAAAAACTAAAAATCTATGCTTTTTAAGCTAACCGAACTAAAAATTAGAAAATAATTTTTAATCACATGGAAAAATTTACCATAAATAATTTACTCAAAATAAAATTACACTTATTCAAATTTAAGTTGTCAACAGAATATTAAATTTTGAGTAAAAAAGCGTGGGGTGGTTCACCTTCTACTAATGTTACTTAAAATCTTTGTGATTAAAAATTATTTTCTAATTTTTAGTCCAGTTAGCTTTAAAAGTGTTAATTATTAGTTTCTTGCAGTTATTTTTTTTTTTTTAATTCGATATATTTTGTTTGTAGATTTCTTGGCTTTTTGACTGATTGATTTTGGCGCCTAGAGAAAATTTGGAATAAAAAATTCCAAGGCGTTTATTTATCTATATTCCTATTTGACTCCAATGGGAAACCGAGTAAAAGGCTATTGCAAATCAACATGAAATTAATCCTGCGGAGCTTGTTTGCTTTTGTGTTCGCCTCAGTTCAGTCAAAATATGGTTATGGTCTTTTTCTCGAAAGGGCCACATGTTCAAACGAAAACGTTCTACATGGTCACTACGCCAAATTTTTAAGGTCCCTTAAGTCAATAAAAGTGGTCAATTGACGTTATGACCAAATCAAATGTCTATAAGGTAAAATGGCCTTATGGCCTCATTGAAGTGGTCATAAGGTTAACTGACCTTATTTCCGTTGGCCTTATGTCACCCCAACATTAAATTATTGCATGGTTATCGGTCTTTGATACGTGTGCAAAGTTTCAATTAAACTTATGGCCATTTAAAGTGGTAATAAGGCCAATTGACTTTATGTCCTTTGAGCTTATGTCGCCTCACCATCAAATTGTCATCGGTTTTTGATACATGTGCAAAGTTTCAATTTAACTTATTGCCATTTGTTGTGGTAATAACGTCAATTGATTTTATGCCTTTAAATTTATGCCGACTCACCATCAATTTATTGTGGTTCAAAATTCCTTAGCGGTAGAAAGTCGATTTTTTTCCGGGCAAGAAATCATAACGCTCATGAGTAATTACCGACTTTCAGTTTCCGTTCCGCACTCTAGGCAACGGTTTGGAAGGGTAGCAGGATAGAAAGATTCATTCGCCAGTGAGGTGAATGACTAAGAATATTGTTGCGGGAAAACTTGCCTGCCATAACTATAAGGTGAAATAGCAATTGGACAATTAAGTTGTTGGCTTAAAGGTACGAAGTGTAGAACGCCCTAAACTTATGGGTATATCTGCTTTAACATACATACATGCGTCAGCGATTGCAATGAAAGTCACTTGCTGTCAGCACTTAGGGGAAATATAAATGGATGCTGCTGGGCACATATAAAACAATTGGCCGGCCGTGCTACACTTCCCAAAACTTCCTCCCGATCAATATTACCCCATCTGGGAAAAATTGCAGGCCTGATAATACTTCGCACTCAGATTTCCTACAGAATCATGATGTCCGATCACAATCTACATAACGAGGCGGAAATACGCTGGAAATGAGATGTTGATCAAATAGCGCCTACTGAATTGTTTCCTAGCGGAGCATCCATCGGTCAGCTGTTTGATACAACATTTCGGTAACCACAAAAGAACGCACACTTCCCAAGGAGATGCGTGTGGGACCATGGCTTTTTTCGATCTAGACACTGTCGGAAGTTAAACACTACTTATCCCGAATTATCCCTTCATTCATGTGTGTTCTCTCTTCGGTGTGGCTCCACATAACACCAACCACTTATTCAAATGGGAACAACCATCAACTTTTTTATGGTCCAAGCCTATTTTAACTGCTAGTTTCTTTGAGCTTCTCTTAAAGCTGTTTGAGGAAAATTTTTTAAGTAATTGGAACTAATTGGGCGGGCGACGAATTGTTATAAGACCAACAACAATACGATGGACGGACTGGAAAGATACTGAGCCGCCAAGCTCTGTTGACTTCTATAGAGCTCTTTGCATTATAAGCTAGAAAATACATAAGAACGCTGGTCTGAACAGGACATCAGAATCGTGCTTTCCGATACCGGGTCTACCCGGGAAAGTAAGCGTCTTTAGTATCTCAGTTGACGAGATGAATCGTTCATTGCAATAATGTTATGGGTTCTGTTGGTGACGGAGAGTGAGTCTTCTGGTTTAGGCAAATTATAGTCCACCGGGTGCCGTCAGCAACAGAAAGGTAAAGGAAGCTTCCAAGAAGATTGAAGCATCCAAAGTCACGAGAAAGCAGGAAACCTGAAATGATACTAATTCACACAATTTTTGATTGTTTTTATACACGCTGTACTTGTATTCAGGGTATTATAACTTTGATTGGATATCGGTTGGTTAGGTATAAAGGAATCGAGATAGATATAGACTTCCATAAATCAAAATCATCAGTATCGAAAAAAATTTAATTGAGCCATGTCCGTCTGTTCGTCCGTCCGTCCGTCCATCCGTCCGTTAACACGATAACTTGAGTAAATATTCAGATATTTTCACCAAATTTGGTACACGAGTTTATCTGTGCCCAGAATAGATTGTTTTTGAAAATGAGCGAAATCGGATGATAACCACGCCAACTTTTTTAATATATATAACATTTTGGAAAACACAAAAAACCTGATTATTTAGTAAATAATACACCTAGAATGTGGAAATTTGACGTGTGGACTGATATTGAGACTCTTGATAAACATTTTTTAAAAAATTTAAAATGGGTGTGGCACCGCCCAATTGTGATAAAATCAATTTTACAAATACTATTAATCATAAATCAAAAATCGTTAAACCTGTCATAACAGAATTCTGCAGAAAGGTTTTCTTTACTATAAGGAAAGCTTTGAAAAAAAATTAACGAAATCGGTTAAGGACCACGCCCACTTGTATATAAAAGATTTCTAAAAGGGTCGTAGCGAAAAGACCTTTGTATCAAAAGAATTTTACTTTCTAAATGTAATTATAACATTAAATTGAAAAACACTAAAATTTTTGAAAATGGGTGTGGCACCGCCCCTTTTTTGTGTAAGCAATTTTCAATGTTTCGGGCGCCATAACTCGACGAAAAATTTACATATCGTAACAAAATTAGGTTCATATATTTTCCTTATAGCAGGAAATATTTCTAGTAAACATGGATAAGATTGGTTAAGGACCACGCCCACTTTTATATAAATGACTCTAAAAAGGGTCGTAGGCAAAAATAATAAGTTAAGTCTTAGCGAAAAATATTTTTGTACCAAACGTATTTTTATTGTTCTGTTATAACTTTATTTCAAAATAAACAGTAGGGAAATCCCCATATCTGGAGGAAATCAAAATGTGGTATTAAAATTTTTTTAAAAATCAAAAAATCATTATGGCTGCCAAGAAGAGAGAACGGTTTTACCTTGTAATATTTTTATCATGATTTTTACTATAAATGCGCTCACATCACAGTTCTCGGGCAAATCGTTTTCAAAATTTCGAAGCGCAAATAAATAATTAATATTAATTGAATAGAAAATATTTTTTAATAATAAAATGACATCCTTTATCACCATTTTGCTCGTTTTTGTGTTCGCCGTTTTTGGCATGGTAAGCGAAAAGTTGTGTGCTTTTGGAAAGAGTTGTACAATATTTAATTTCAGTGCTCAACATCCGGAACAGAGACGCGCAAACACATTGAAGATTGCGCTAAGGAAAACCATGTATCTCCTAAGGAATTGCACGATTTAGAGCAAGGCACATTGCCTTCTGAACCATCGGAAAATCTTAAATGTAGCCAACTTTGCGTTATGGTTAAGGAAGGTTGGATGGATGAATCGGGCACATTTAAAGCAGATGGAGCGAAAGCAAAAATGCCACATGATAAAAATTTTACTGCCGCTGTTGATGGATGTAAAAGCCAGGTGGGTTCGTCACCCTGTGATACAGCCATGAAAATAACGCGGTGCATGATCAACCACAAATCATTGTGAAACGTGGCTGCAGAATATTTTTGAAGATAAAACTGAAATGAATATGTTGCGTACAATTTGTTTTTTGCCAAATTATAATGTATATACATAAATAGTTTTCAATACCATTAAAAACAATCACAGTGGCCTTTTTATTTAAAATCCTTTCAAAGGAATGTTTTTGTTGAAGCGATCTGTGCGCTCGCCCTAGCTTTTGTGTCTTCTTCAATACCAGGTTTCAGAATAAAAACTTGCACCAAGCTACTTGGCTGTCTCTTAATCCAAAAACATGAAATCGAATTGATCACCTGGTGATCGACGGCATATATAGTTCCAGTATCCTGGATGTGTACACTACGAAGTCCAAATATCTAATCGGGCCACAACCTTGTGCCAACGAGGAAAATCACATGCTCCTGTGCAGCAAAAAAATCGCGCGCAATGACACAAGGAAAGTTTGCTGTCAAAAATAATCAAGCTCATCAAACATACAGCTGATAATAGCTTCCCTCGACTCTCACACCTGGGCCCGTATTACGATTATTATTACGATTACAAATACAACAATTCCGGAATGCGGGATTTTGGCTCATTCGATTATGCGTATTACGTGTTATGATTCGTGATCTAAACTCTCTTTTTAAATCTCAATAGCTCTGAAATGGTGGATCGGATTAATGGCATATTTGAACTACCAGCAAATAGTACTCGTTAGGTCCATAACTTATTATAATTTTTAGAAAGTTTTACAGTTGCATAGTTACCGCCTTCGAATGGTTTTCAGTCACTGATAGTAACACGTAATACGGGTCCTGCACACTAAGATCAATCTTCGACCTGACGATTTGACCGAGCAGTGGGAGTATGAAACCATTGGTTTTCAGCGAACCCGCAAAAAATAACTGGTACGACGAGGAATTTCGAGCTGAATCTGGGAAAAAGAACGCTGCCTATAGGGCTACGCTGCACACCGTATATTGGAGCGTTATCTTGAGGCGAATAGGGAAGAGGGACGCCCATTTAGAAGGAAATAAATAGCAGCTTGACAGAGTTAAAAAAATAATTGGAAAGATTTACCATAAATAATTTACTCAAAATAATATTACCCTTATTAAAATTTAAGTTATCAAAAGAACAATCAAATATAGAGTAGAAAGGCGTGGGATTGTTCATCTTCTACTAATGTTACTATTTTCTAATTTTTAGTCCGGTTAGCTGTAAAAGTGAAGGTTTTCAGTTTTTTCAAACTAAACTCATTTTTAATTTTTTAGTTCGAGATAGTTTGTAGATTTCCATGTTTTCGAGTACGTTCAGACTACGAGCCTTTACTTGTTCATGAAGGACCTTCACTCTTTGACTAACTGATTTTTGCGCTGTGAAAAAATTTGGAATAAAAAAGTTCGTGGCGCTTATTTTCCTATATTCATATTTGACTCCAATGAGAAACCTAGTAAAAAAGCAATTGCAAATTAGCAAGAAATTAATTCTACGCAGCTTGTTTGCTTTTCTGTTCGTCCCACTTCAGTCAACATATGGTTATGGTCGTTTTATCGAAAGGGTCACATGGTCAAACGGAAACGTCTTGCATGGTCACTACACCATATTTTGAAGGTCTCTGCAGTCAATTTAAGTTGCCAGTTTACCTTATTACCAAATCGAATGGCTATAAGGTAAATGGGCTGTATGACCTCTTTGAAGTGGTCATAAGACTAACTGACCTTATTTCCGTGGACCTTATGCCACCCCAACTTTAAATTATTGCATTGTTATCGGACTTTAATACGTGTGCAAAGTTCCAATTAAACTTATGGCCATTTAAGTGGTCACAAGGTCAACTGACTATGTCCTCTGAGCTTTTGTTAGGTTAGGTGAACTGGCCGGTACATGAGGACCTCACATAGACTGAATAAGTCCGTAGTGCTACAAGAGGTTTGTTTTAACGACCAAACTGAAAAACCCAATCAAAAACCAGGACCTATGTTATAAAATAACTACGTCCTCTTGGCAAATACTAGAAGCTTCCTAGGATTTAAGCCACTTGCTGCTTCCAGATCTGACAACTGTATCTCTCCCAATAGCTGGAATCTTAGCCTGGCAAGCGCAGGGCAAGAGCACAGAACGTGCTTGATCGTTTCCTCCTCCAGCTGGCACTTCCTACATCTGCTATCACTGACCAAGCCAAATTTAAAGGCATGTGACGCCAGAAGGCAATGGCCGGTCAGAATATCCGTCATGAGTCTACAGTCCTCTCTTTTTAATGATAAAAGCACTTTTGTTAGATTAAGGTTGTAAGACCTGCACATAATCTTCGACACTTTACAGCCCCGCGCTTGAACCCACGCCTTTCCTGCTTGGTAGATCATGTGCGCCTCTCGCCTTCACTTAATTTCGCTCAGTTTAATTGGGACGTCTACGGAGCAAGCTTCAAGGGATGCGCCCTTTCTAGCTAATTCATCCACTTTTTCATTCCCATCTATTCCCATATGCCCTGGGACCCTATATAGATGTATGCTTCTCCCTGTCCCGATTCTCTCCAGGGACTCCTTACACTCTAGCAGGCATTTAGATGCTGTGGTATGCGAGATTATTGCCTTAATTGCTGCTTGACTCTCAATATAAAAGTTAACACGATTGCAGACTGGGCTATTTTTTCCAGGGTTTCTACTGCTTTGGTTACGGCTACTATTTCCGCTTGGAAAACGCTACAGTAATCCGGCAGCCAGTAGGGTCTGTTTATATACGGATCAGCACAGTACACCACATACCCTTTCCTTCCACTACTTTGGAACCATCTGTGTACACATGTATCGCCTCGTCCACCATTTGAGGACCCTTGCGCCAACCGTCCACCTCTATTGGGGCTTAAGATCGCCCTCGAAGCGCAGATAGGGAATCAGGTAGTATGTTCGTCTTATGATTGATGACGCTATACTACTATGGCCGTATGGTCGGCGCTCTTGCTTCCCCGAGGCACCAAGCCTGGTTGCAGTTATTAACGCTATGTTCTTTGCTATCAGGTCTACGGGTGGAATGTGCAGAATGGCATACAGTGCAGCTGCCGGGGTTGTTTTGAGGGCTCCCGTAATGCTAAGCATTTATAGTCTACATACCCCCTCTAATTTTTTAAAGCAGGTCGCTTTTTGTGTGGCTTTCCACCAAACAAGAACTCCATAGTATAGGATAGGGCTTATAATCTCTGTAAAAACCCAATGAGAAAGAGAGGGCGATAAGCCCCATGTACACCCGAGCATTATTTTACAAGCATAACGTGACGTTGAAGCCTTCTTCACCCTCTCCTCCACGTTGAGCTTCCATGACAGCTAACTGTCTAGGATGATTCCTAGATACTTTGTGCTAAATTTCTCCTGTAGAGTCACACCTCCTAACTTAGGCCTGATCCAAATTGGGACCTTGTACCTCTTTGTAAACAAGACCATATCCGTCTTATCCGTGTTGACTTTCAACCCGACATTTGATGCCCAGATATGAATATCCCGAAGAGCTCGATCCATCAAAGAGCTAATCGTTGGAAGGCACTTTCCACTTATGACAATTGCAACGTCATCCGAGTAAGCCGTAAGTTTTACGGGTCCCTCATCAAATAGCCTGAGCAGTTGGTTGTTGACCGGCATCCACAACAGAAGTGATAGTACCCCTCCCTGCGGCGTTCCCCTGTCCTCTGATTTCGTGGCCTCGTACAATCCCCATTGTGATGTAACTTCCTGTAATTTAACATGCAGCCGATCCATCTGGTTAAGGCTGGATGTACTTTAATGTAAGTAAGACCATCCATAATCGCCCATTTTGCAACATTATTGAAAGCCCCGGCAATGTCCGACTCCTAGAGCATACTCCTTATATTCCAGGGATTTCTCTATGCTTATTACCACCCTACGCAATGCGGTGTCTACCGACTTGCCTTTGGTGTACGCATATTGTGTTATGGAGAACAGCTTTTCATCCGCGTTGGACTTTATGGGTCTATAATCTTTGCCATACACGTGACCGATCTTTCCCGCCTTTGGTAGGAATGCTACACGAGCAGTTCTCCCAGAGTGCGGTACATGATTCAGTCTTATGCACCCATCGAATATTATTTTAAGACATTCCTGGACCGCCCTACCTGAGACTTGTAGCATGGCCGGGAATATACCATATGGGCACGGCGATTTAAACTTAGAAAAAGTCTTCACTGCCCACTCGATCTTGGTATCGGTCACCAAGCCCGGCACTACCCGCTCCGTGATCGAAGTGTGAGTGATGTCTGCTGGCTCTTCTAAATCGTCTCCCGATGGGAAATGTGTGTCGAGAAGCACCGCAAGGGATTCCTCACGATTACGTGACCATTCTTCGTTCTATTTCTTTATTAATCCCTGGACTATATTTCCCCTTGCTAGGGCTTTTTTCAAACGTGCTGTTTCGCTGGAGCACTCTATGTCCGTACAGAAACTTTTCCATGAGATTCTCTTCGCTCTGGAAATTTCACACTTGTGGATCCTCAGAAGGACCCTGTACTCGTCCCGACACGCTTCGCTTTCCGCGGTCTTTGCGAGCTTAAATATTTATTTTACTTGTCTTCTTGGAAGACTGAGCTCATTGCTCCACCATGGCGGATTTGCTTTTCCCTTGAATCTTCTTAGAGGGCAAGCTTCGTTATACACAGTCATAAGCGTCCTTGTTAGGAACTCATTCGACTCCTGCAGTTTCTCCACATTGGCAACCTCTTTGGGTTCTCCCAGTTTCGTTTCAACCTGTTTCTGGAATTTATTCCAGTTTGTTGACCTAGGGTTTCTAAATGTTCCTCCCTTCTCTACCCTCTTTAGGGGGATGCTGAAGCTGATATACACATGGTCGGAGAAGGATGGTCTATCAAGAACCATCCAATCATACCTTGATATATCACGTTCCGAGCTCAGTATAATATCCAAAACATTGCTGGATGTTTGATTAATGTATGTAGGGACATTTCCCCTCTTGGCTATCTGCAAATTAGTTTGCAGGATGTAACAAAATAGAGATTCGCCTCTCTCGTTCGTATCTGATCCTCCCCACGCATTGTGGTGCGCCCTTGCATCCGCACCTATGACCTACCGCCCTTTGCGCCCTTCCTCCTGTACTAGCCTTTTGCACTCCATCGGAGGGACCTCAGCAGCATGGGCCATGTAGCAGGACGCCAGGATAAATGCCTGCTTAATCCTTTGCTCAACGGCTACCACTACGAGGTCCTCAGTAGTGTAATTAGGCAGCATATATGAATGCAGCTATTTCATTCCCATTACTAAAGCTCGCACCCGTCCTTCCGTTTGCGCATAGTAAACGCCAAATCCGCGCATGCTAAGTCAAGAAACCTTTCCTCCCAATGAGAGCCATGGCTTCTGGATCAGCCCCATGTCAAACGAACTCTACTCAAGAGTTAGGGGGAGTTCGCTCGACGCCACTTTACTCTGTTGGAATTTTATCCGTAGGACTCACAGCACCATTGGGCTGTTTGTCCCCTCCAGCACCTTCGTCGTGACGTCGTCGTCCTCCCCTTGCTCTTTTGGTTTAGAGTTTTCGAAGCCCCCTTCAGCCTCTTGTAACTGTTGTGCCGGGTGTTCCTCTGTGCGACTCAGCACCACGTGGCTGTTGGTCCTCTTCTAACTTTTGAGGTCCTTTCGATTTCGCCCACTTCCAGCGTGTTAGGATTTTTATCCCCGGGACCTCTTTTCCTGAGTCGCATATAAATTTTGCCTGTACCAAAGGACATTTTTCCAAGCTGCGTGTACAACATATCCTTCGCCTGCTTGTTTATTTGGAAGATGTAGAACTGATCTTCCTCCGTTGGCCGATATGCAGTAAGTACCTTCCAATCCCGTGTCGGTATTTTTGGATTCTGATTCTGCAGAAGTCGCAGTGTATCCTCCGACTTCATCACGCATGGTATCCGTACCTTAACTTTTGGTACCGTGGGGATTTGCTCTTTATCCACCACCTCAAACCGCGCGTTCGCGCCTTCCCTTTGGATGTTTGGAAACACTTCCTATAGCCACCGCAAGCTCGCGATGTTGTCGCACGCTATCATCTTCACACCATTATACCATCCCCCGAATCAAAGGTTGGGAGGGGCTTACTTGGTTGTTCCCGCATCATCTTAAGCACTAAGCTAATAAGTTCCCTTTCTACAGATCTCCATCTTTCAGTAATGATCTGTCCGAAAGGACTGCTACAATCAACTAGCGCCACAGTCAGTGACTGCTTTGCCACATCACTCATCTTCTCGGTAAAAGGCGGAGTCTTAGTGCTAACTCCCTTTGGCACCTCCGAAAAAGCCGGAGTCTTAGCTTTAACTCCCTTTAGCACCTTCGAGAAAGCCGGAGTCTTAGCGTTATCTCCCTTTGGCTTATTTCCTATTTCCGTAGTTGGAACTTCCCTCTGAATCGCAGCTTTCGAGGTAGTTGCTACCTAGCAACTGGGGCCCATCTGTCTTACATCTTTGGCCCTACTTGTCTTGTCTATGTGACTGCCCTACCTCGCGGCTCTAGGACGGGGCCTTTCTGCCTCTTGAAAGCAGGCTTCCCGCCTTCCGCCGAACGTTGCCTCTTCATTCTGCCATACGACGCTTCTTCTTCCTCGTACCGGTTGCAGAACCCAGGGTTTCTAGCAGCAAACCTTTTGAACTGCCTTCGACCTATTTCTACCGCCTCATGGACCCATTCCAAGCGCTCGATCTCCACTTCTGTTGGGTCGACCACTGCTCCCAGGTATTGGACAATTCTTAGTGCTGCACGGTACTGCTAGAGAGCTCTTTTACTTCCTCTGCTCCGTACCCTTCTCCACTCTTCTACTCCGTTCTCATTTGTGTGCTTTTCCAACACGGAGTTCATTGAATCAACACTACTCTCGTCCAGTATTATATACGGGGAAAGAACCGTCAGCCACAGCACCGCCCCTTACTGTGGTAAGGCCATCAATACTTCCCGAGGTGGCCCGGTAACGATAAGGCTCCGTTCGAAAACAGCCGAATTTATCCCCTGGCTGCAAATCGTCCAATAGGCACGGTCCGCCTAAAACCCTGGATTAGGGGGTTGGCAGTTCTTGGTAACCGACATCCCGCCGCCCTTCCATAAGGCGAAACGGCGTAGACGCCAGTCCTAGACAGCTCCGCCTCATAGTCGGGCGCTATGGAGATCGGCTAAGCCCTCACACCCACGACAAGGTGCCTACCCTAGTGAGGGTTGAGCTTATGTCGCCTCACCATCAAATTATTGCATTGTCATTGGTTCTTGATACATGTGCAAAGTTTCAATTTTAATTATTGCCATTTGTTGTGGTCATAAGGTCAATTGATTTTATGTCTTTAAAGTTATGTGAACTCACCATCAATTTACTGTGCTTAAAAATTCCTTAGCGGTAGAAAGTCGATTTTTTGCCGGGCAAGAAATCATAACGCTCATGAGTAATTCCCGACTTTTAGTTTCCGTTTCGCACTCTAGGCAACGGTTTGGAAAGGTAGCATTCACCAGCGAGGTGAATGGCTAAGAATATTGTTGCGGGAAAATTTGCCTGCCATAACTATAAGGTGAAATAGCAATTGGACAATTAAGTTGTTGGCTTAAAGGTACGAAGTGTAGAATGCCCTAAACTTTTGGGTATATCTGCTTTAACATACATCCATGCGTCAGCGATGCAATGAAAGTCACTTGCTGTCAGCACTTAGGGGAAATATAAATGGATGCTGCTGGGCACATATAAAACAATTGGCCGGCCGTGCTACACTTCCCAAAACTTCCTCCCGATCAATATTACCCCATCTGGGAAAAATTGCAGGCCTGATAATACTTCGCACTCAGATTTCCTACAGAATCATGATGTCCGATCACAATCTACATAACGAGGCGGAAATACGCTGGAAATGAGATGTTGATCAAATAGCGCCTACTGAATTGTTTCCTAGCGGAGCATCCATCGGCCAGCTGCTTGATACAACATTTCGGTAACCACAAAATAACGCACACTTCCCAAGGATATGCATGTGGGACCAGGGCTTTTTTCGATCTAGATATTGTCGGAAGTTAAACCATACTTATCCCGAATTACCCCTTCATTCATGTGTGGTCTTTCTTCGGTGTGGCTCCACATAACACCAACCACTTATTCAAATGGGAACAACCATCAACTTTTTTATGGTCCAAGCCTATTTTAACTGCTAGTTTCTTTGAACTTCTCTTAAAGGTGTTTGAGGAAAATTTTTTAAGTAATTGGAACTAATTGGGCCGGCGACGAATTGTTATAAGACCAACAACAATACGATGGACGGACTGGAAAGATACTGAGCCGCCAAGCTCTGTTGACGTCTATAGAGCTCTTTGCATTATAAGCTAGAAAATACATAAGAACGCTGGTCTGAACAGAACATCAGATTCGTGCTTTCCGATACCGGGTCTACCCGGGAAAGTAAGCATCTTTAGTATCTCAGTTGACGAGATGAATAGTTCATTGCAATAATGTTATGGGTTCTGTTGGTGACGGAGAGTGAGTCTTCTGGTTTAGCCAAATTATAGTCCACCGGGTGCCGTCAGCAACAGAAAGGTAAAGGAAGCTTCCAAGAAGATTGAAGCCTCCAAAGTCACGAGAAAGCAGGAAACCTGAAATGATACTAATTCACACAATTTTTGATTGTTTTTATACACGCTGTACTTGTATTCAGGGTATTATAACTTTGATTGGATATCGGTTGGTTAGGTATAAAGGAATCGAGATAGATATAGACTTCCATAAATCAAAATCATCAGTATCGAAAAAAATTTAATTGAGCCATGTCCGTCTGTTCGTCCGTCCGTCCGTCCATCCGTCCGTTAACACGATAACTTGAGTAAATATTCAGATATTTTCACCAAATTTGGTACACGAGTTTATCTGTGCCCAGAATAGATTGTTTTTGAAAATGAGCGAAATCGGATGATAACCACGCCAACTTTTTTAATATATATAACATTTTGGAAAACACAAAAAACCTGATTAATTAGTAAATAATACACCTAGAATGTGGAAATTTGAGGTGTGGACTGATATTGAGACTCTTGATAAACATTTTTAAAAAAATTTAAAATGGGAGTGGCACCGCCCAATTGTGATAAAATCAATTTTACAAATATTATTACCCATAAATCAAAAATCGTTCAACGTGTCGTAACAGAATACGGCATGGAGGTTGGCTTTACTATAAGGAATGCTTTGAAGAAAAATTAACGAAATCGGTTAAGGACCACGCCCACTTGTATATAAACGATTTTTAAAAGGGTCGTAGCGAAAAAGACCTTTGTATCAAAAGAATTTTGCTTTCTAAATTGAATTATAACATTAAATTGAAAAACACTGAAATTTTTGAAAATGGGTGTGGCACCGCCCCTTTTTTGTCTAAGCAATTTTCAATGTTTCGAGAGCCATAACTCGACGAAAAATTAACACATCGTAATGAAATTAGGTTCATATATTTTCCTTATAGCTGGAAATATTTCTAGTAAACATGGATAAGATTGGTTAAGGACCACGCCCACTTTTATATAAATGACTCTAAAAAGGGTCGTAGGCAAAAATAATAAGTTAAGTCTTAGCGAAAAGTAGTTTTTTACCAAACGTATTTTTATTGTTCTGTTATATCTTTATTTCAAAATAAGCAGTAGGGAAATCCCCATATCTGAAGGAAAACAAAAAGTTGTATTACAGTTTTTTTAAAAATCAAAAAATCATTATAGATGCCAAGAAGAGAGAATGGTTTTACCTTGTAATATTTTTATCATGATTTTTACTATAAATGCGCTCACATCACAGTTCTCGGGCAAATCGTTTTCAAACTTTCGAAGCGCAAATAAATAATTAAAATTAATTGAATAGAAAATAATTTTTAATAATAAAATGACATCCTTTATCACCATTGTGCTCGTTTTTGTGTTCGCCGTTTTTGGCATGGTAAGTGAAAAGTTGTGTGCGTTTGGAAAGAGTTGTACAATATTTAATTTCAGTGCTCAACATCCGGAACAGAGACGCGCAAACACATTGAAGATTGCGCTAAGGAAAACCATGTATCGCCTAAGGAATTGCAAGATTTAGAGCAAGGCACCTTGCCTTCTGAACCATCGGAAAATCTTAAATGTAGCCAACTTTGCGTTATGGTTAAGGAAGGTTGGATGGATGAATCGGGCACATTTAAAGCAGATGAAGCGAAAGCAAAAATGCCACATGATAAAAATTTTACTGCCGCTGTTGATGGATGTAAAAGCCAGGTGGGTTCGTCACCCTGTGATACAGCCATGAAAATAACGCGGTGCATGATCAACCACAAATCATTGTGAAACGTGGCTGCAGAATATTTTTGAAGTTAAAACTGAAATGAATATGTTGCGTACAATTTGTTTTTTGCCAAATTATAATTTATATAGTTTTCAATACCATTAAAAACAATCACAGTGGCTTTTTTATTTAAAATCCTCTCAAAGGAATATTGTTGTTGAAGCGATCTGTACGCTCGCCATAGTTTTTGTGTCTTCTTCAATACCAGGTTTCAGCATAAAAACATGCAACAAGCTACTTGGCTGTCTCTTAATCCAAAAACACGAAATCGACGGCAGATATAGTTCCAGTATCCTGGTCCAAGTCGAAATATCTAATCGGGCCACAACTTTGTACCAACGAGGAAAAGCACGTCTTTGTGCAGCAAAGAAATCGCGCGCAATGACACAAGGAAAGTTTGCCGTCAAAAATAATAAGCTCATCAAACAGACAGCTGATAATAGCTTCACTCGACTCTCACACCTGCACACTAAAATCAATCTTCGACCTGACGATTTGACCGAGCAGTGGGAGTATGAAACCATTGGTCTTCAGCGAACCCGCAAAAAATAACTGGTACGACGGGGAATTTCGAGCTGGTTCTGGGAAAATGGACGCTGCTTATAGGGCTACGCTGCACACCGTATATTGGAGCGTTATCTTGAGGCGAATAGGGAAGTGAGACGCCCATTTAGAACGAAATAAATAACAGCTTGACAGAGCTAAAAAAATAGTTGGAAAAATTTACCATAAATAACTTACTCAAAATAATATTACCCTTATTAAAATTTAAGTTATCGCACGAATAATCAAATATAGAGTAGAAAAGCGTGGGGTTGTTCATCTTCTACTAATGTTACTATTTTCTAATTTTTAGTCCGGTTAGCTGTAAAAGTGAAGGTTTTCGGTTTTTTCAAACTATGCACATTTTTAGTTTTTTAGTTCGAGATAGTTTGTAGATTTCCATGTTTTTGGATACGTTAAGACCTCGGGCATTTTCTGTTCATGAAGGACCTTCACTGTTTGACTAACTGATGTTTGCGCTGTGAAAAAATTTGGATTAAAAAACTCCGAGGCGCTTATTTTCCTATATTCTTATTTGACTCCAATTGTAAACCGAGTAAAAAGGCAGACTTCAGTCAACATATGGTTATGGTCGTTTTATCGAAAGGGTGACACGGTCAAACGGAAACGTCTTGCATGGTCACTACACCAAATTTTGAGGCTCCCTGCAGTCAGTTTAATTTGCCAATTGACGTTATTACCAAATCGAATGGCTATAAGTTAAATGGGCCGTATGACCTCTTTGAAGTGGTCATAAGGTGAACTGACCTTATTGCCGTGGACCTTATGCCACCCCAACTTTAAATTATTGCATTGTTATCGGTCTTTAATACGTGTGCAAAGTTCCAATTATACTTATGGCCATTTGAAGTGGTCATAAGGTCAATTGACTTTATGTCCTTTGAGCTGATGTTAGGTTAGGTTGAACTGGTTGGTCCACGAGGACCTCACATAGACTGAATATCTCCGTAGTGTTACCAGAAGTTTGTTTTAACGACCAAACTGAAAAACCCTATAAAAACCAGGACCTATGTTATAAAATAACTCCGTCCTCTTGGCAAATACTAGAAGCTTCCTAGGATTTAAGCCACTTGCTGCTTCTAGATCTGACAGCTGTATCACTCCTAATAGCTGGAGTCTTAGCCTGGCAAGCGCAGGTCAAGAACACAGAACGTGCTCGATCATTTCCTCCTCCAGGCCGCACTTCCTACATCTGCTATCACTGACCAAGCCTAATTTAAAGGCATGTGACGCCAGAAGGCAGTGTCCAGTCAGAATATCCGTCATGAGTCTACAGTCCTCTCTTTTTATTGATAAAAGAACTTTTGTTAGACTAAGGTTGTAAGACCTGCACATAATCTTCGACACTTTACAGCCCCGCGCTTGAACCCACGCCTTTCCTGCTTGGTCGATCATGTGCGCCTCTCGCCTTCGCTTAATTTCGCTCAGTCTAATTGGGACGTCTACGGAGCAAGCTTCAAGGGATGCGACCTTTCTAGCTAATTCATCGACTTTTTCATTCCCATCTATTCCCATATGCCCTGGGACCCTATATAGATGTATGCTTCTCCCTGTCCCGATTCTCTCCAGGGACTCCTTACACTCTAGCAGGCATTTAGATGCTGTGGTATGCGAGATTATTGCCTTAATTGCTGCTTGACTCTCAATATAAAAGTTAACACGATTGCAGACTGGGCTATTTTTTTCTACTGCTTTGGTTACGGCTACTATTTCCGCTTGGAAAACGCTACAGTAATCCGGCAGCCAGTAGGATCTGTTTATATCCGGATCAGCACAGTACACCGCATACCCTATTCCTTCCACTACTTTGGAACCATCTGTGTACACATGTATCGCCTCGTCCACCATTTGAGCACCCCTGCGCCAACCGTCCACCTCTATTGGGACATAAGATCGCCCTCGAAGCGCAGATAGGGAATCAAGTAGTATGTTCGTCTTATGATTGATGACGCTATACTACTATGGCCGTATGGTCGGCGCTCTTGCTTCCCCGAGGCACCGAGCCTGATTGCAGTTGTTAACGCTATGTTCTTTGCTATCAGGTCTACGGGTGGAATGTGCAGAATGACATAAAGTGCCGCTGCCGGGGTTGTTTTGAGGGCTAAGTATTTATAGTCTACATACCCCCTCTAATTTTTTAAAGCAGGTCGCTTTTTGTGTGGCTTTCCACCAAACAAGAACTCCATAGTATAGGATAGGGCTTATAATCGCTGTAAAAACCCAATTAGAAAGAGAGGGCGATAAGCCCCACGTACACCCGAGCATTCTTTTACAAGCATAACGTGCCGTTGAAGCCTTCTTCACCCTCTCCTCCACGTTGAGTTTCCATGACAGCTTACTGTCTAGGATGATTCCTAGATACTTTGTGCAAAATTTTTCCTGTAGAGTCACACCTCCTAACTTAGGCCTGATCCAAATTGGGACCTTGTACCTCTTTGTAAACAAGACCATATCCGTCTTATCCGTGTTGACTTTCAACCCGACATTTGATGCCCAGGTACGAATATCCCGAAGAGCTCGATCCATCAAAGAGCTAATCGTTGGAAGGCACTTTCCACTTATGACAATTGCAACGTCATCCGAGTAAGCCGTAAGTTTTACGGGTCCCTCATCAAATAGCCTGAGCAGTTGGTTGTTGACCGGCATCCACAGCAGAAGTGATAGTACCCCTCCCTGCGGCGTTCCCCTGTCCTCTGATTTCGTGGCCACGTACAATCCCCATTGTGATGTAATCTTCCTGCAATTTAACAAGCAGCCGATCCATCTGGTTAAGGCTGGATGTACTTTAATATAATTAAGATCATCCATAATTGCCCTTTTAGAGACATTATTGAAAGCCTCGGTAATGTCTAAGAAGACTGCTGGAGCATATTCCTTATATTTCAGGGCTTTCTCTACGCTTATTACCACCCTATGCAATGCGGTGTCTACCGAATTGCCTTTGGTGTACGCATATTGTGTTGTGGAGAACAGCTTTTCATCCGCGTTGGACTTTATGTACACATCTATCAGCCTTTCAAATGTTTTGAGCAAAAATGATGTTAAGCTAATGGGTCTATAATCTTTGCCATACACGTGACCGATCTTTCCCGCCTTTGGTAGGATTGCTACACGAGCAGTTCTCCAAGAGTGCGGTACATGATTCAGTGTTATGCACCCATCAAATATTATTTTAAGACATTCCTCGACCGCCCTACTTGAGACTTGTAGCATGGCCGGGAATATACCATCTGGGCCCGGCGATTTAAACTTAGAAAAAGTCTTCACTGCCCACTCGATCTTGGTATCGGTCACCAAGCCCGGCACTACCCGCTCCGTAATCGAAGTGTGAGTGATGTCTGCTGGCTCTTCTAAACCGTCTCCCGATGGGAAATGTGTGCCGAGAAGCACCTCAAGGGATTCCTCACTATTACGTGACCATTCCCCGTTCTCTTTCTTTATTAGTCCCTGGACTATGTTTCTCTTCGCTGAGACTTTTTTTAAACGTGCTGTTTCGCTGGAGCACTCTATGTCCGTACAGAAACTTTTCCATGAGATTCTCTTCGCTCTGGAAATTTCACACTTGTGGATCCTCAGTAGGACCCTGTACTCGTCCCGACACGCTTCGCTTTCCGCGGTCTTTGCGAGCTTAAATATTTATTTTACCTGTCTTCTTGGAAGACTGAGCTCATTGCTCCACCATGGCGGCTTTGCTTTTCCCTTGAATCTTCTTAGAGGGCAAGCTTCGTTATACGCAGTCATAAGCGTCCTTGTTAGGAACTCATTCGACTCCTCCAGTTTCTCCACATTGGCAACCTCTTTGGGTTCTCCCAGTTTCGTTTCAACCTGTTTCTGGAATTTATTCCAGTTTGTTGACCTAGGGTTTCTAAATGTGCCTCCCTGAAGTTCGAGTTTATTGCCGGTTGTATTCAATCCACGGCTCTCCAACTCCTTCCTCAGTTGCTAGGTCTTCAATTCACTCCACTTTGCCATGTCCAAGTTGTATTCGAAGTCTTCGGAATTTATTCGACAATTCCTATTCTGACACCAATTGTAACGGATTTACTGCAATTCCTCTTATTTGCAACCTTCTGCTAACGTTCGAATCACCAAACTGTTGAATAAATAAATCCTCTATTCAATAATGCAAAATGGCCTTTGTTAAAGTACTTCTCAATAACACTACTATTGCTCGCCAGATAGCGTCTTAAATTAAACTGATTATCGTGCCTCTACTGTTGCTGCCTTTTTAACTGTCTGGTTTCCTCGTTGCATAGTCCTAGGCTTTTCTATTCTAGAATTTACTAGTTAGTTACCTGCTATAAAATTACTACGTTTTTAGCTTCTCATATGCGCGTGTATTTGTGAGTGATACTTGCACAAACCATTGCCTACTTTTGGGAGTATCTCAGATATATGCATGTGTTTGTGCGTTCTCTCTCCGCTGCTTGTAGACATAATGATTGAATTATTGATGTGCACACAAGTCACTGCTTAGCATCGGCTCAGAGATAATAGTATCCCTTAGTGCTTCTAATATTCGTTACACTATTAATCATAAATCAAAAATCATTAAACGTGTCGTAACAGAATTCGGCAGATAGGTAGCCTTTACTATAAAGAATGCTTTGAAGAAAAATTAAAATTAATAAAATTAAAATTAAAAATTGGCTTCATATATTTTCCTTATAGCAGGAAATGTTTCTAGTAAAAACGGATAAGACTGGTTAAGGATCACGTCCACTTTTATATAAATTACTTTAAAAAGGGTCGTAGGCAAAAATAATAAGTTAAATCTTAGCGAAAAGTAGGTTTTTACCAATCGTATTTTTATTTTTCTGTTATATCTTTATTTCAAAATAAAGAGTAGGGAAATCCCCATATCTGAAGGAAAACAAAAAGTTGTATTAAAGTTTTTTTTTTAAATCAAAAAATCATTATGGATGCCAAGAAGAGAGAATGGTTTTACCTTGTAATATTTTTATCATGATTTTTACTATAAATGCGCTCACATCACAGTTCTCGGGCAAATCGTTTTCAGACTTTCGAAGCGCAAATAAATAATTAAAATTAATTGAATAGAAAATAATTTTTAATAATAAAATGACATCCTTTATCACCATTGTGCTCGTTTTTGTGTTCGCCGTTTTTGGCATGGTAAGCGAAAAGTTGTGTGCTTTTGGAAAGAGTTGTACAATATTTAATTTCAGTGCTCAACATCCGGAACAGAGACGCGCAAACACATTGAAGATTGCGCTAAGGAAAACCATGTATCGCCTAAGGAATTGCAAGATTTAGAGCAAGGCACCTTGCCTTCTGAACCATCAGAAAATCTTAAATGTAGCCAACTTTGCGTTATGGTTAAGGAAGGTTGGATGGATGAATCGGGCACATTTAAGGCAGATGAAGCGAAAGCAAAAATGCCACATGATAAAAATTTTACTACAGCTGTTGATGGATGTAAAAGCCAGGTGGGTTCATCACCCTGTGATACAGCCATGAAAATAACGCGGTGCATGATCAACCACAAATCAATGTGAAACGTGGCTGCAGAATATTTTTGAAGACAAAACTGAAATGAATAAGTTGCGTACAATTTGTTTTTTGCCAAATTATAATTTATATAAATTCCATTAAAAACAATAACAGTGGCCTTTTTATTTAAAATCCTTTCAGAGGAATGTTTTTGTTGAAGCGATCTGTACACTCGCCCTAGTTTTTGGGTCTGCTTCAATTCCAGGTTTCAGCATAAAAACTTGCACCAAGCTACTTGGCTGTCTCTTAATCCAAAAACATGGAATCGAATCGATCACCTGGTGATCGACGGCATATATTCCAGTATCCTGGATGTGTACACTCTACGAAGTCTAAATATCTAATCGGGCCAAAACCTTGTGCCAAAAGCACACGCCTCTGTGCAGCAAATAAATTGCGCGCAATGACACAAGGAAAGTTTGCTGTCAAAAATAATAAGCTCATCAAACAGAATCACGTTCCGGGCTCAGTGTAATATCCAAAATATTGCTGGATGTTGGATTAATGTATGTAGGGACATTTCCCCTGTTGGCTATATGCAAATTGGTTTGCAGGATGTAATAAAATAGAGATTCGCCTATCTCGTTTGTATCTGATCCTCCCCACGCATTGTGGAGCGCATTTGCATCCAGGCCTATGACCATCCGCCCTTTGCGCCCTTCGCCCTGTACTACCCTCTTGCACTCCATCGGCGGAACCTATGCAGCATGGGCCATGTAGCAAGATGCCAGGATAAGTACCTGCTTATTCCTTTGCTGAACGGCCACCACTATGAGGTCCTCAGTAGTGTAATTAGGCAGCATATATGAATGCAGCTGTTTCCTTACCATTACTACAGCTCGCACCCGTCGTTCCATTTGCGCACAGTAAACGTCAAATCCGCGCGCGCCAAGTCAAGGAACCTTTCCTCCCGATGAGAGCCACGGCTCCTGGATCAGCGACACGTCAAACGAACTCTCCTAAAGGGTTAGGTGGAGTTCGCTCGACGCCACTTTACTCTGTTGGAAGTTTATTTGTAGGATTCACAGCACCTGTTTGTCTCCCTCCAGCACCTTCGTAGTGACGTCGTCGTCCTCCCCTTGCCCTTTTGGTTTAGAGTGTTCGAAGCCCCTTCAGCCTCTTGTAACTGTTGTGCCGGATGTTCCTCTGTGTGACTCAGCACCATCTGGCTGTTGGTCCTCTTCTAACACCTTCGAGGTGACGTCGGCTACCTCCACCTGTCTTTTTTCCCTTAGGCTTTTGAGGTTCTTTCGATTTCTCCCACTTCCAGCGTGTTAGGATTTTTATCCCCGGGACTCCTTTTCCTGAGTCGCATATAAATTTTGCCTGTACCAAAGGACATTTTTCCATGCTGCGTGTACAATATATCCTCCGCCTGCTTGTTTATTTGGAAGATGTAGAGCTGACCTTCCTCCGTGGGCCAAGATGCAGTAAGTACCTTCCAATCCTGTGTCGGTATGTTCGGATTCTGATTCTGCTGAAGTCGCAGTGTATCCTCCGACTTCGTCACGCATGGTATCCATACTATAACTTTTGGTATCTTGGGGATTTGCGCTTTATCCACCACCTCAAACCGCACGTTCGTGCATTGCCTTTGGAGGTTTGGAAACACTTCCTACAGCCACAGCAAGATCGCGATGTTGTCGCACGCTATCATCGTCACACCATTAAGGTTGGAAGGGGCTTACTTGGTTGTTCTCGCATCATCTTAAGCATTAAGCTAATAAGTTCCCTTTCTACAGATCTCCATCTTTCAGTATTCATCTGTCCGAAAGGACTGCTACGATCAACCACCGCCACAGTCAGTGACTGCTTTGCCACATCACTCATCTTCTCGGTAAAAGCCGGAGTCTTAGTGTTAACTCCTTTTGAAAAATAAAAAAAAGCCGGAGTCTTTGCTTTAACTCCCTTTAGCACCTTCGAGAAATCCGGAGTCTTAGCTTTAACTCCCTTTAGCACCTCCGAGAAATCCGGAGTCTTAGCGTTATCTCCCTTTGGCTTATCTCCTACTTCCGTAGTTGTAACTTCCCTCTGACTGGCATCTTTCGAGGTAGTTGCTACCTCGCTATTGGGGCCCATCTGTCTTACAGCTTTGGCCCTACTTGTGTTGTCTATGCAACGGCCCTGCCTCGCGGCTCTTGGACTCTCTTGAAAGCAGGCTTGTCGCCTTCCGCCGAACGTTGCCTCTACATTCTGCCACTCGACGATTCTTCTTCCTAATACCGGTTGCAGAACCCAGTGTTTACAGCAGTAAGCCTTTTGAACTTCCTTCGACCTATTTCTACCGCCTCATGGGCCCATTCCAAACGCTCGATCTCCACTTCTGTTGGGTCGACCACTGTTCCCAGGCATTGGACAGTTCTTGGTGCTGCACGGTACTGCGAGAGAGCTATTTTACTTCCTCTGCTCCGCACCCTTCTCCACTCTTCTACTCAGTTTTCATTTGTGTGCTCTTCCAACACGGAGTTCATTGAATCAGCACTACTCTCGTCCAGTATTATATAAAGGGAAAGAACCGTAAGCCACTGCAGAGCCCCTTACTGTGGTAAGGCCATCAATACTTCCCGACGTGGCCCAGAATCGGGAATGCTCCGTTCGAATACAGCCGAATTTATCCCCTGGCTGCAAATCGTCCAATAGGCACGGTCCGCATAACACCCTGGATTAGAGGGTTGGCAGTTCTTGGTCACTGACATCCTGCCGCCCTCCCTTGAGGCGAAGCGGCGTAGATACCAGTCCTAGACAGCTCCGCTTCATAGTCGGGCGGTATGGAGATCGACTAAGCCCTCACAACAACGACAAGGTGCCTACCCTAGTGAGGGTTGAGCTTATGTCGCCTCACCATCAAATTATTGCATTGTCATCGGTTCTTGATACATGTGCAAAGTTTCAATTTAAATTATTGCCATTTGTTTTGGTCATAAGGTCAATTGATTTTATGCCTTTAAATTTATGCCGACTCACCATCAATTTACTGTACTTAGAAATTCCTTAGCGGTAGAAGGTCGATTTTTTGCCGGGAAAGAAATCATAACGCTCATGAGTAGTTCCCGACTTTCAGTTTCCGTTCCGCACTCTAGGCAACGGTTTGGAAGGGTAGCAGATAGAAAGATTCGTTTCCCAACGGGGTGAATGGCTAAGAATATTGTTGCGGTAAAGCTTGCCTGCCATAACTAAAAGGTGAAATAGAAATTGGACTTTTAAGTTGTTGGCTTAAAGTTACGAACTGTAGAACACCCTAAATTTATGGGTATATCTGCTTTAACATACATACGTGCGTCAGCGATTGCAATGAAAGTCACTTGCTGTAAGTACTTAGGGGAAATATAAATGGATGCTTCTGGGCACATATAAAACAATTGGCCGGCCGTGCTACACTTCCCAAAACTTCCTCCCGATCAATATTACCCAATCTGGGAAAAATTGCAGGCCTGATAATACTTAGCACTCAGATTTCCTACAGAATCATGATGTCCGATCACAATCTACATAACGAGGCGGAAATACGCTGGAAATGAGATGTTGATCAAATAGCACCTACTGAATTGTTTCCAAGCGGAGCATCCATTTTTCAGCTGCTTGATGCACCATTTCAATAACTACAAAAGAACGTACACTTCCCAAGGAGATGCGTGAGGGACCATGGCTTTTTTCGATCTAGATACTGTCGAAAGTTAAACAAAAACTTATCCCGAATTAACCCCCCCCCCCCCTCAATTTATGTGTGTTCTCTCTTCGGTGCGGCTCCACATAGCGCCAACCACTTATTCAGATGGGAACAACCATCAACTTTTTTATGGCCCAAGCCTATTTTAACTGCTAGTTTCTTTGAGCTTCTCTTAAAGGTGTTTGAGGAAAATTATTTAAGTAATTGGAACTAATTGGTCGGGCGACGAATTGTTATAAGGCCAACAACAATATGATGGACGGACTGGAAAGATACTGAGCGGCCAAGCTCTGTTGACGTCTATAGAGCTCTTTGCATTATAAGCTAGAAAATACATAAGAACGCTGGTCTGAACAGGACATCAGAATCGTGCTTTCCGATACCGGGTCTACCCGGGAAAGTAAGCGTCTTTAGTATCTCAGTTGACGAGATGAATCGTTCATTGCAATAATGTTATGGGTTCTGTTGGTGACGGAGAGTGAGTCTTCTGGTTTAGCCAAATTATAGTCCACCGGGTGCCGTCAGCAACAGAAAGGTAAAGGAAGCTTCCAAGAAGATTGAAGCCTCCAAAGTCACAAGAAAGCAGGAAACCTGAAATGATACTAATTCACACAATTTTTGATTGTTTTTATACCCGCTGTACTTGTACTCAGTGTATTATAACTTTGATTGGATATCGGTTGGTTAGGTATAAAGGAATCGAGATAGATATAGACTTCCATATACCAAAATCATCAGTATCGAAAAAAAAATTTGGATGAGCCATGCCCATCCGTCCGTCCGTTAACCCGATAACTTGAATAAATATTGAGATATCGTCACCAAATTTTGTACACGAGCTTATCTGGGCCCAGAATAGATTGTTTTTGAAAATGAGCGAAATCGGATGATAACCACGCCAACTTTTTTAATATATATAACATTTTGGAAAACACAAAAAACCTGATTAATTAGTAAATAATACACCTAGAATGTGGAAATTTGAGGTGTGGACTGATATTGAGACTCTTGATAAACATTTTTAAAAAAATTTAAAATGGGAGTGGCACCGCCCAATTGTGATAAAATCAATTTTACAAATATTATTACCCATAAATCAAAAATCGTTCAACGTGTCGTAACAGAATACGGCATGGAGGTTGGCTTTACTATAAGGAATGCTTTGAAGAAAAATTAACGAAATCGGTTAAGGACCACGCCCACTTGTATATAAACGATTTTTAAAAGGGTCGTAGCGAAAAAGACCTTTGTATCAAAAGAATTTTGCTTTCTAAATTGAATTATAACATTAAATTGAAAAACACTGAAATTTTTGAAAATGGGTGTGGCACCGCCCCTTTTTTGTCTAAGCAATTTTCAATGTTTCGAGAGCCATAACTCGACGAAAAATTAACACATCGTAATGAAATTAGGTTCATATATTTTCCTTATAGCTGGAAATATTTCTAGTAAACATGGATAAGATTGGTTAAGGACCACGCCCACTTTTATATAAATGACTCTAAAAAGGGTCGTAGGCAAAAATAATAAGTTAAGTCTTAGCGAAAAGTAGTTTTTTACCAAACGTATTTTTATTGTTCTGTTATATCTTTATTTCAAAATAAGCAGTAGGGAAATCCCCATATCTGAAGGAAAACAAAAAGTTGTATTACAGTTTTTTTAAAAATCAAAAAATCATTATAGATGCCAAGAAGAGAGAATGGTTTTACCTTGTAATATTTTTATCATGATTTTTACTATAAATGCGCTCACATCACAGTTCTCGGGCAAATCGTTTTCAAACTTTCGAAGCGCAAATAAATAATTAATATTAATTGAATAGAAAATATTCTTTAATAATAAAATGACATCCTTTATCACCATTTTGCTCGTTTTTGTGTTCGCCGTTTTTGGCATGGTAAGCGAAAAGTTGTGTGCTTTTGGAAAGAGTTGTACAATATTTAATTTCAGTGCTCAACATCCGGAACAGAGACGCGCAAACACATTGAAGATTGCGCTAAGGAAAACCATGTATCTCCTAAGGAATTGCACGATTTAGAGCAAGGCACATTGCCTTCTGAACCATCGGAAAATCTTAAATGTAGCCAACTTTGCGTTATGGTTAAGGAAGGTTGGATGGATGAATCGGGCACATTTAAAGCAGATGGAGCGAAAGCAAAAATGCCACATGATAAAAATTTTACTGCCGCTGTTGATGGATGTAAAAGCCAGGTGGGTTCATCACCCTGTGATACAGCCATGAAAATAACGCGGTGCATGATCAACCACAAATCATTGTGAAACGTTCCTGCAGAATATTTTTGAAGTTAAAACTGAAATGAATATGTTGCATGCAATTTGTTTTTTCCAAATTATAATTTATATACATAAATAGTTTTCAATACCATTAAAAAACAATCAGTGGCTTTTTTATTTAAAATCCTTTCACGGGAATGTTGTTGTTGAAGCGATCTGTACGCTCGCCGTAGTTTTGTGTCTTCTTTAATGCCAGGTTTCAGCATAAAAAGATGCACCAACCTATTTGGCTGTCTCTTAATCCAAAAACATGAAATCGAGTCGATCACCCAGTGATCGACGGCATAATAGTTCCAGTATCCTGGATGTGTACACTCTTCGAAATCTAAATATCTAATCGGGCCACAACCTTGTGCCAACGAGGAAAAGCACACGCCTCTGTGCAGCATAGAAATCGCGCGCAATTACACAAGAGACGTTTACTGTCAAAAGGCTGCTCATCAAACAGACAGCTGATAATAACTTCACTCGACTCTCACACCTGGGCCCGTATTACGTGTTACGATCCGTGATCGAAACTCTTTTTTTTTTTAAATCTCAATAGCTCTGTAATGGTGGATCGGATTATTGGCATATTTAAACTAGCAACAAATAGTACTCGTTAGATCCATAACTTATTATAATTTTTAGAAAAATTTTACAGTTGCATAGTTACATTTTTCGAATGGTTTTCAGTCACTGATCGTAACTGGTAATACGGGCACTGCACCTAAGAGCAATCTTCGACCTGACGATTTGACCGAGCAGTGGGAGTATGAAACCATTGCTTTTCAGCGAACCCGCAAAAAATAACTGGTACGACGAGGAATTTCGAGCTGATTCTGGGAAAAAGGACGCTGCCTATAGGGCTACGCTGCCTATAGGGCTACGCTGCATACCGTATATTCGTGGGGTTGTTCATCTTCTACTAATGTTACTTAAAATCTTTGCGATTAAAAATTATTTTCTAATTTTTAGTCCGGTTAGCTGTAAAAGTGAAGGTTTTCAGCTTTTCAAACTATACTCATTTTTAATTTTTTAGTTCGAGATAGTTTGTAGATTTCCAAGCTTTCGAGTACGTTCAGACTTCGTGCATTTGCTTATTCATGAAGGACTTTCACTGTTTGACTAACTTGATTTTTGCGCTGTGAAAAAATTTGGAACAAAAAACTCCGTGGCGCTTATTTTCCTATATTCATATTTGACTCCAATGAGAAACCTAGTAAAAAAGCAATTGCAAATTAGCAAGAAATTAATTCTCCGCAGCTTGTTTGCTTTTCTGTTCGTCCCACTTCAGTCAACATATGGTTATGGTCGTTTTATCGAAAGGGTCACATGGTCAAACGGAAACGTCTTGCATGGTGACTACACCATATTTTGAAGGTCTCTGCAGTCAATTTAAGTTGCCAGTTTACCTTATTACCAAATCGAATGGCTATAAGGTAAATGGGCTGTATGACCTCTTTGAAGTGGTCATAAGACTAACTGACCTTATTTCCGTGGACCTTATGCCACCCCGACTTTAAATTCTTGCATTGTTATCGGACTTATATACGTGTGCAAAGTTCCAATTAAACTCATGGCCATTTGAAGTGGTCACAAGGTCAACTGACTATGTCCTCTGAGCTTTTGTTAGGTTAGGTGAACTGACCGGTCCATGAGGACCTCACATAGACTGAATAAGTCCGTAGTGCTACAAGAAGTTTGTTTTAACGACCAAACTGAAAAACACAATCAAAAACCAGTACCTATGTTATAATATAACTCCGTCCTCTTGGCAAATACTAGAAGCTTCCTAGGATTTAAGCAACTTGCTGCTTCCAGATCTGACAACTGTATCTCTCCCGATAGCTGGAATCTTAGCCTGGCAAGCGCAGGGCAAGAGCACAGAACGTGCTCGATCGTTTACTCCTCCAGCTCGCACTTCCTACATCTGCTATCACTGACCAAGCCTAATTTAAAGGCATGTGACGCCAGAAGGTAATTTCCGGTCAGAATACCCATCATGAGTATACAGTCCTCTCTTTTTAATGATAAAAGCACTTTTGTTAGACTAAGGTTGTAAGACCTGCACATAATCTTCGACACTCTACAGGCCCGCGCTTGAACCCACGCCTTTCCTGCTTGGTCGATCATGTGCGCCTCTCGCCATCGCTTAATTTCGCTCAGTCTAATTGGGACGCCTACGGAGCAAGCTTCAAGGGATGTGACCTTTCCAGCTAATTCATCCGCTTTTTCATTCCCATCTATTCCCATATGCCCTGGGACCCAATATAGATGTATGCTTCTCCTTGTCCCGATACTCTCCAGGGACTACTTACACTCTAGCAGGCATTTAGATGCTGTGGTATGCGAGATTATTGCCTTAATTGCTGCTTGACTGTCAATATAAAAGTTAACACGATTGCAGACTGGGCTATTTTTTCCAGGGTTTCTACTACTTTGGTTACGGCTACTATTTCCGCTTGGAAAACGCTACAGTAATCCGCCAGCCAGTAGGATCTGTTTATATCCGGATCAGCACAGTACAGCACATACCCTATTCCTTCCGCTACTTTGGAACCATCTGTGTACACATGTATCGCCCCGTCCACCATTTGAGGACCCTTGCGCCAACCGTCCACCTCTATTGGGGCTTAAGATCGCCCTTGAAGCGCAGATAGGGGATCAGGTAGTATGTTCGTCTTATCATTGATGACGCTATACTACTATGGCCGTATGGTCGGCGCTCTTGCTTCCCCGAGGCACCGAGCCTGGTTGCAGTTGTTAACGCTATGTTCTTTGCCATCAGGTATACGGGTGGAATGTGCAGAATGGCATACAGTGCATCTGTCGGGGTTGTTTTGAGGGCTCCCGTAATGCTAAGCATTTAAAGTCTACATACCCCCTCTAAATTTTTAAAGCAGGTCACCAAGCCCGGCACTACCCGCTCCGTGATCGAAATGTGAGTGATGTCTCCTGGCTCTTCTAAATCGTCTCCGATGGGAAATGTGTATCGAGAAGCACCTCAAGGGATTCCTCACTATCACGTGACCATTCCTCGTTCTCTTTCTTTATTAATCACTGGACTATATTTCCCCTTGCTAGGACTTTTTTCAAACGTGCTGTTTCGCTGGAGCACTCTATGTCCCTACAGAAACTTTTCCATGAGATTCTCTTCGCTCTGGAAATTTCACACTTGTGGATCCTCAGTAGGACCCTGTATTCGTGCCGACACGCTTCGCTTTCCGCGGTCTTTGCGAGCTTAAATATTTATTTTACCTGTCTTCTTGGAAGACTGAACTCATTGCTCCACCAATTCGGCTTTGCTTTTCCCATGAATCTTCTTAGAGGGCAAGCTTCGTTATACGCAGTCATAAGCGTCCTTGTTAGGAACTCATTCGACTCCTCCAGTTTCTCCACATTGGCAACCTCTTTGTGTTCTCCCAGTTTCGTTTCAACCTGTTTCTGGAATTTATTCCAATTTGTTGACCTAGGGTTTCTAAATGTTCCTCCCTTCTCTACCCT
Organism: Eurosta solidaginis; assembly: GCF_040869045.1. Taxonomy (NCBI): domain Eukaryota; kingdom Metazoa; phylum Arthropoda; class Insecta; order Diptera; family Tephritidae; genus Eurosta; species Eurosta solidaginis. Next base: position 29,565,924 of record NC_090321.1, read on the forward strand.
CTTTAGGGGGATGCTGAAGCTGATATACACATGGTCGGAAAGGATGGTCTATCAAGAACCATCCAATCATACCTTGATATATCACGTTCCGAGCTCAGTATAATATCCAAAACATTGCTGGATGTTGGATTAATGTATGTAGGGACATTTCCCCTCTTGGCTATCTGCAAATTAGTTTGCAGGATGTAATAAAATAGATATTCGCCTCTCTCGTTCGTATCTGATCCTCCCCACGCATTGTGGTGCGCCCTTGCATCCGGGCCTATGACCATCCGTCGTTTGCGCCCTTCGTCCTGTACTAGTCTCTTGCACTCCACCAGTACAACCTCCGCAGCATGGGCCATGTAGCAGGATGCCAGGATAAGTGCCTGCTTATTCCATTGCTCAACGGCTACCACTACGAGTTCCCCAGTAGTGTAATTAGGCAGCATATATGAATGCAGCTGTTTCCTTCCCATTACTAAAGCTCGCACCCTTCCTTTCGTTTGCGCATAGTAAACGCCAAATCCGCGCGTGCTAAGTCAAGAAACCTTTCCTCCCAATGAGAGCCATGGCTCCTGGATCAGCGCCATGTCAAACGAACTCTACTCAAGTGTTAGGGGGAGTTCGCTCGATGCCACTTTACTCTGTTGGAATTTTATCCGTAGGACTCACAGCACCATTGGGCTGTTTGTCCCCTCCAGCACCTTCGTCGTGACGTCATCGTCCTCCCCTTGCCCTTTTGGTTTAGAGTGTTCGAAGCCCCCTTCAGTCTCTTGTAACTGTTGTGCCGGGTGTTCCTCTGTGCGACTCAGCACCACGTGACTGTTGGTCCTCTTCTAACACCTTCGTGGTGACGTCGGCTACCTCCGCCTGTCTTTTTTTCCTTAGACTTTTGAGGTCTTTTCGATTTCGCACACTTCCAGCGTGTTAGGATTTTTATCCCCAGGACCTCTTTTCCTGAGTTGCATATAAATTTTGCCTGTACCAAAGGACATTTTTCCAAGCTTCGTGTACAATATATCCTTCGCCTGCTTGTTTATTTGGAAGATGTAGAACTGACCTTCCTCCGTTGGCCGATATGCAGTAAGTACCTTCCAATCCTGTGTCGGTATTTTTGGATTCTGATTCTGCAGAAGTCGCAGTGTATCCTCCAACTTCATCACGCATGGTATCCATACCTTAACTTTTGGTCTTTATCCACCACCTCAAACCGCGCGTTCGTGCCTTCCCTTTGGATGTTTGGAACCACTTCCTATAGCCACCGCAAGCTCGCGATGTTGCCGCACGCTATCATCTTCACATAATTATACCATTCCCCGAATCAACGGTTGGGAGGGGCTTACTTGGTTGTTCCCGCATTATTTTAAGCACTAAGCTAATAAGTTCCCTTTCTACAGATCTCCATCTTTCAGTAATGATCTGTCCGAAAGGACTGCTATAATCCACAAGCGGACACAGTCAGTGACTGCTTTGCCACATCACTCATCTTCTCGGTAAAAGGCGGAGTCTTAGTGCTAACTCCCTTTGGCACCTCCAAAAAAGCCGGAGTCTTAGCTTTAACTCCCTTTAGCACCTCCAAGAAAGCCGGAGTCTTAGCGTTATCTCCCTTTGACTTATTTCCTATCTCCGTAGTTGGAACTTCCCTCTGACTCGCAGCTTTCGAGGTAGTTGCTACCTAGCAACTGGGGCCCATCTGTCTTACATCTTTCGCCCTACTTTTCTTGTCTATATGTCCTCTTCATTCTGCCATACGACGCTTCTTCCTCCTCATACCGGTTGCAAAACCCAGGGTTTCTAGCAGCAAAACTTTTGAACTGCCTTCGACCTACTTCTACCCCCTCATGTGCCCATTCCAAGCGCTCGATCTTCACTTCTGTTGGGTCGACCACTGCTCCCTGGCATTGGACAATTCTTAGTGCTGCACGGTACTGCTAGAGAGCCCTTTTACTTCCTCTGCTCCGTACCCTTCTCCACTCTTCTACTCCGTTCTCATTTGTGTGCTTTTCCAACACGGAGTTCATTGAATCAACACTACTCTCGTCCAGTATTATATACGGGGAAAGAACCGTCAGCCACAGCAGCGCCCCTAACTTTGGTAAGGCCATCAATACTTCCCGAGGTGGCCCGGTATCGAGAAGGCTCCGTTCGAAAACAGCCGAATTTATCCCCTGGCTGCAAATATTCCAATAGGCATGGTCCGCGTAAAACACTGGATTAGGGGTTGGCAGTTCTTGGTAACCGACATCCCGCCGCCCTCTCATAAGGCGAAACGGCTTAGACGCCAGTCCTAGACAGCTCCGCCTCATAGTCGGGTGATATGGAGATCGGCTAAGCCCTCACACCCACGACAAGGTGCCTACCCTAGTGAGGGTTGAGCTTATGTCGCCTCACCATCAAATTATTGCATTGTCATCGGTTCTTGATACATGTGCAAAGTTTCAATTTTAATTATTGCCATTTGTTGTGGTCATAAGGTCAATTGATTTTATGCCTTTAAATTTATATGAACTCACCATCAATTTACTGTGCTTAAAAATTCCTTAGCGGTAGAAAGTCGATTTTTTGCCGGGAAAGAAATCATAACGCTCATGAGTAGTTCCCGACTTTCAGTTTCCGTTCCGCACTCTAGGCAACGGTTTGGAAGGGTAGCAGGATAGAAATATTCATTCGCCAGCGAGGTGAATGGCTAAGAATATTGTTGCGGTAAAGCTTGCCTGCCATAACCGTAAGGTGGAATAGCAATTGGACATTTAGGTAGTTGGCTTAAAGTTACGAAGTGTAGAACACCCTAAACTTATGGGTATATCTGCTTTAACATACATACATGCGTCAGCGATTGCAATGAAAGTCACTTGCTGTCAGCACTTAGGGGAAATATAAATGGATGCTGCTGGGCACATATAAAACAATTGACCGGCCGTGCTACACTTCCCAAAACTTCCTCCCGATCAATATTACCCCATCTGGGAAAAATTGCAGGCCTGATAATACTTGGCACTCAGATTTCCTACAGAATCATGATATCCGATCACAATCTACATAACGAGGCGGAAATACGCTGGAAATGAGATGTTGATCAAATAGCGCCTACTGAATTGTTTCCTAGCGGAGCATCCATCGGTCAACTGCTTGATACACCATTTCGGTAACCACAAAAGAACGTACACTTCCCAAGGATATGTATGTGGGACCATGGCTTTTTTCGATCTAGATATTGTCGGAAGTTAAACACTACTTATCCCGAATTACCCCTTCATTCATGTGTGGTCTTTCTGCAGTGTGGCTCCACATAACACCAACCACTTATTCAAATGGGAACAACCATCAACTTTTTTATGGTCCAAGCCTATTTTAACTGCTAGTTTCTTTGAACTTCTCTTAAAGGTGTTTGAGGAAAATTTTTTAAGTAATTGGAACTAATTGGGCGGGCGACGAATTGTTATAAGACCAACAACAATACGATGGACGGACTGGAAAGATACTGAGCCGCCAAGCTCTGTTGACGTCTATAGAGCTCTTTGCATTATAAGCTAGAAAATACATAAGAACGCTGGTCTGAACAGAACATCAGAATCGTGCTTTCCGATACCGGGTCTACCCGGGAAATTAAGCATCTTTAGTATCTCAGTTGACGAGATGAATCGTTCATTGCAATAATGTTAAGGGTTTTGTTGGTGACGGAGAGTGAGTCTTCTGGTTTAGGCAAATTATAGTCCACCGGGTGCCGTCAGCAACAGAAAGGTAAAGGAAGCTTCCAAGAAGATTGAAGCCTCCAAAGTCACAAGAAAGCAGGAAACCTGAAATGATAATAATTCACACAATTTTTGATTGTTTTTATACACGCTGTATTTGTACACAGGGTATTATAACTTTGATTGGATATCGGTTGGTTAGGTATGAAGGAATCGAGATAGATACAGACTTCCATAAATCAAAATCATCAGTATCGAAAAAAATTTAATTGAGCCATGCCCGTCTGTTCGTCCGTCCGTCCGTCCGTCCGTCCGTCCGTCCGTCCGTTAACACGATTACTTGAGTAAATATTAAGATATCAGCACCAAATTTGGTACACTAGCTTATCTGGGCCCAGAAGAGATTGTTTTTGAAAATGAGTGAAATCGGATGATAACCACGCCAACTTTTTTAATATATATAACATTTTGGAAAACACAAAAAACCTGATTATTTAGTAAATAATACACCTAGAATGTGGAAATTTGACGTGTGGACTGATATTGAGACTCTTGATAAACATTTTTAAAAAAATTTAAAATGGGAGTGGCACCGCCCAATTGTGATAAAATCAATTTTACAAATACTGTTAATCATAAATCAAAAATCGTTAAACCTGTCGTAACAGAATTCTGCAGAAAGATTTTCTTTACTATAAGGAATGCTTTGAAGAAAAATTAACTAAATCGGTTAAGGACCACGCCCACTTGTATATAAAAGATTTTTAAAAGGGTCGTAGCGAAAAAGACCTTTGTATCAAAAGAATTTTACTTTCTAAATGTAATTATAACATTAAATTGAAAAACACTAAAATTTTTGAAAATGGGTGGGCACCGCCCCTTTTTTGTCTAAGCAATTTTCAATGTTTCGGGAGCCATAACTCGACGAAAAATTAACACATCGTAATGAAATTAGGTTCATATATTTTCCTTATAGCAGGAAATATTTCTAGTAAACATGGATAAGATTGGTTAAGGACCACGCCCACTTTTATATATATGACTCTAAAAAGGGTCGTAGGCAACAATAATAAGTTAAGTCTTAGCGAAAAATAGTTTTTTACCAAACGTATTTTTATTGTTCTGTTATATCTTTATTTCAAAATAAGCAGTAGGGAAATCCCCATATCTGAAGGAAAACAAAAAGTTGTATTACAGTTTTTTTAAAAATCAAAAAATCATTATGGCCGCCAAGAAGAGAGAATGGTTTTACCTTGTAATATTTTTATCATGATTTTTACTATAAATGCGCTCACATCACAGTTCTCGGGCAAATCGTTTTCAAAATTTCGAAGCGCAAATAAATAATTAAAATTAATTGAATAGAAAATAATTTTTAATAATAAAATGACATCTTTTATCACCATTGTGCTCGTTTTTGTGTTCGCCGTTTTTGGCATGGTAAGTGAAAAGTTGTGTGCGTTTGGAAAGAGTTGTACAATATTTAATTTCAGTGCTCAACATCCGGAACAGAGACGCGCAAACACATTGAAGATTGCGCTAAGGAAAACCATGTATCGCCTAAGGAATTGCAAGATTTAGAGCAAGGCACCTTGCCTTCTGAACCATCGGAAAATCTTAAATGTAGCCAACTTTGCGTTATGGTTAAGGAAGGTTGGATGGATGAATCGGGCACATTTAAAGCAGATGAAGCGAAAGCAAAAATGCCACATGATAAAAATTTTACTGCCGCTGTTGATGGATGTAAAAGCCAGGTGGGTTCGTCACCCTGTGATACAGCCATGAAAATAACGCGGTGCATGATCAACCACAAATCATTGTGAAACGTGGCTGCAGAATATTTTTGAAGTTAAAACTGAAATGAATATGTTGCGTACAATTTGTTTTTTGCCAAATTATAATTTATATAGTTTTCAATACCATTAAAAACAATCACAGTGGCTTTTTTATTTAAAATCCTCTCAAAGGAATATTGTTGTTGAAGCGATCTGTACGCTCGCCATAGTTTTTGTGTCTTCTTCAATACCAGGTTTCAGCATAAAAACATGCAACAAGCTACTTGGCTGTCTCTTAATCAAAAAACACGAAATCGACGGCAGATATAGTTCCAGTATCCTGGTCCAAGTCGAAATATCTAATCGGGCCACAACTTTGTACCAACGAGGAAAAGCACGTCTTTGTGCAGCAAAGAAATCGCGCGCAATGACACAAGGAAAGTTTGCCGTCAAAAATAATAAGCTCATCAAACAGACAGCTGATAATAGCTTCACTCGACTCTCACACCTGCACACTAAAATCAATCTTCGACCTGACGATTTGACCGAGCAGTGGGAGTATGAAACCATTGGTCTTCAGCGAACCCGCAAAAAATAACTGGTACGACGGGGAATTTCGAGCTGGTTCTGGGAAAAAGGACGCTGCTTATAGGGCTACGCTGCACACCGTATATTGGAGCGTTATCTTGAGGCGAATAGGGAAGTGAGACGCCCATTTAGAAGGAAATAAATAACAGCTTGACAGAGCTAAAAAAATAGTTGGAAAAATTTACCATAAATAACTTACTCAAAATAATATTACCCTTATTAAAATTTAAGTTATCAAAAGAACAATCAAATATAGAGTAGAAAAGCGTGGGGTTGTTCATCTTCTACTAATGTTACTATTTTCTAATTTTTAGTCCGGTTAGCTGTAAAAGTGAAGGTTTTCAGTTTTTTCAAACTATATTCATTTTTAATTTTTTAGTTCGAGATAGTGTGTAGATTTCCATGTTTTCGAGTACGTTCAGACTTCGTGCATTTGCTTATTCATGAGGGACCTTCACTGTTGGACTAAGTGATTTTTGCGATGTGAAAAAATTTGGAATAAAAAACTCCGTGGCGCTTATTTTCCTATATTCATATTTGACTCCAATGAGAAACCGAGTAAAAAAGCAATTGCAAATTAGCAAGAAATTAATTCTGCGCAGCTTGTTTGCTTTTCTGTTCGTCCCACTTCAGTCAACATATGGTTATGGTCGTTTTATCGAAAGGGTCACATGGTCAAACGGAAACGTCTTGCATGATCACTACACCATATTTTGAAGGTCTCTGCAGTCAATTTAAGTTGCCAGTTTACCTTATTACCAAATCGAATGGCTATAAGGTAAATGGGCTGTATGACCTCTTTGAAGTGGTCATACGGCTAATTGACCTTATTTCCGTGGACCTTATGCCACCCCAACTTTAAATTATTCCATTGTTATTGGACTTTAATACGTGTGCAAAGTTCCAATTAAACTTATGGCCATTTGAAGTGGTCACAAGGTCAGCTGACTATGTCCTCTGAGCTTTTGTTAGGTTAAGTGAACTGGCCGGTCCATGAGGACCTAACATAGACTGAATAAGTCCGTAGTGCTACAAGAAATTTGTTTTAACGACCAAAATGAAAAACCCAATCAAAAACCAGGACCTATGTTATAAAATAACTCCGTCCTCTTGGCAAATACTAGAAGCTTCCTAGGATTTAAGCCACTTGCTGCTTCCAGATCTGACGACTGTATCTCTCCCGATAGCTGGAATTTTAGCCTGGCAAGCGCAGAGCAAGAGCACAGAACGTGCTCGATCGTTTCCTCCTCCAGCTCGCACTTCCTACATCTGCTATCACTGACCAAGCCTAATTTAAAGGCATGTGACGCCAGAAGGTAATGTCCGGTTAGAATACCCGTCATGAGTCTACAGTCCTCTCTTTTTAATGATAAAAGCACTTTTGTTAGACTAAGCTTGTAAGACCTGCACATAATCTTCGACACTTTACAGCCCCGCGCTTGAACCCACGCCTTTCCTGCTTGGTCGATCGTGTGCGCCTCTCGCCTTCGCTTAATTTCGCTCAGTCTAATTGGGACGTCTACGGAGCAAGCTTCAAGGGATGCGACCTCTCTAGGTAATTCATCCGCTTTTTCATTCCCATCTATTCCCATATGCCCTGGGACCCAATATAGATGTATGCTTCTCCCTGTCCCGATTCTCTCCAGGGACTACTTACACTCTAGCAGGCATTTAGATGCTGTGGTATGCGAGATTATTGCCTTAATTGCTACTTGACTGTCAATATAAAAGTTAACACGATTGCAGACTGGGCTATTTTTTTCCAGGGTTTCTACTGCTTTGGTTACGACTACTATTTCCGCTTGGAAAACGCTACAGTAATCCGGCAGCCAGTAGGATCTGTTTATATCCAGATCAGCACAGTACACCACATACCCTATTCCTTCCACTACTTTGGAACCATCTGTGTACACATGTATCGCCTCGTCCACCATTTGAGCACCCCTGCGCCAACCTTCCACCTCTATTGGGGCTTAAGATCGCCCTCGAAGCGCAGATAGGGAATCAGGTAGTATGTTCGTCTTATGATTGATGACGCTATACTACTATGGCCGTATGGTCGGCGCTCTTGCTTCCCCGAGTCACCGAGCCTGGTTGCAGTTATTAACGCTATGTTCTTTGCTATCAGGTCTACGGGTGCAATGTGCAGAATGGCATACAGTGCAGCTGCCGGGGTTGTTTTGAGGGCTCCCGTAATGCTAAGCATTTATAGTCTACATACCCCCTCTAATTTTTTAAAGCAGGTCGCTACTAGATACTTTGTGCAAAATTTCTCCTGTAGAGTCACACCTCCTAATTTAGGCCTGATCCAAATTGGGACCTTGTACCTCTTTGTAAACAAGACCATATCCGTCTTATCCGTGTTGACTTTCAACCCGACATTTGATGCCCAGGTATGAATATCCCGAAGAGCTCGATCCATCAAAGAGCTAATCGTTGGAAGGCACTTTCCACTTATGACAATTGCAACGTCATCCGAGTAAGCCGTAAGTTTTACGGGTCCCTCATCAAATAGCCTGAGCAGTTGGTTGTTGAACGGCATCCACAGCAGAAGTGATAGTACCCCTCCCTGCGGCGTTCCCCTGTCCTCTGATTTCGTGGCCTCGTACAATCCCCATTGTGATGTAACTTCCTGTAATTTAACATGCAGCCGATCCATCTGGTTAAGGCTGGATGTACTTTAATTAAATTAAAACCATCTATAATCGCCCATTTTGCAACATTATTGAAAGCCCCGGCAATGTCCGACTCCTAGAGCATACTCCTTATATTCCAGGGATTTCTCTATGCTTATTACCACCCTACGCAATGCGGTGTCTACCGACTTGCCTTTGGTGTACGCATATTGTGTTATGGAGAACAGCTTTTCATCCGCGTTGGACTTTATGGGTCTATAATCTTTGCCATACACGTGACCGATCTTTCCCGCCTTTGGTAGGAATGCTACACGAGCAGTTCTCCAAGAGTGCGGTACATGATTCAGTGTTATGCACCCATCTAATATTATTTTAAGACATTCCTCGACCGCCCTACTTGAGACTTGTAGCATGGCCGGGAATATACCATCTGGGCCCGGCGATTTAAACTTAGAAAAAGTTTTCACTGCCCACTCGATCTTGGTATCGGTCACCAAGCCCGGCACCACCCGTTCCGTGATCGAAGTGTGAGTGATGTCTGCTGGCTCTTCTAAATCGTCTCCCGATGGGAAATGTGTGTCGAGAAGCACCTCAAGGGATTCCCCACTATTACGTGACCATTCCTCTTTCTCTTTATTTATTAATCCCTGGACTATATTTCCCCATGCTCGGACTTTTTTCAAACGTGCTGTTTCGCTAGAGCACTCTATGTCCGTACAGAAACTTTTCCATGCGATTATCTTCGCTCTGGAAATTTCACACTTGTGGATCCTCAGTAGAACCCTGTACTCGTCCCGACATGCTTCGCTTTGCGCGGTCTTTGAGAGCTTAAATATTTCTTTTACCTGTCTTCTTAGAAGACTGAGCTCATTGCTCCACCATGGCGGCTTTGTTTTTCCTCTGAATATTCTTAGAGGGCAAGCTTCGTTATACGCAGTCATAAGCGTCCTTGTTAGGAACTCATTCGGCTCCTGCAGTTTCTCCACATTGGCAACCTCTTTGGGTTCTCCCAGTTTCGTTTCAACCTGTTTCTGGAATTTATTCCAGTTTGTTGACCTAGGGTTTCTAAATGTTCCTCCCTTCTCTACCCTCTTTAGGGGGATGCTGAAGCTGATATACATATGGTCGGAGAAGGATGGTCTATCAAGAACCATCCAATCATACCTTGATATATCACGTTCCGAGTTCAGTATAATATCCAAAACATTGCTGGATATTGGATTAATGTATGTAGGGACATTTCCCTTCTTGGCTATCTGTAAATTAGTTTGCAGGATGTAATAAAATAGAGATTCGCCTCTCTCGTTCGTATCTGATCTTCCCCACGCATTGTGGTGCGCCCTTGCATCCGCGCCTATGACCATCCGTCCTTTGCGCCCTTCGTCCTGTACTAGCCTCTTGCACTCCACCAGTACAACCTCCGCAGCATGGGCCATGTAGCAGGATGCCAGGATAAGTGCCTGCTTATTCCTTTGCTCAACGGCTACCACTACGAGGTCCTCAGAGTGTAATTAGGCAGCATATATGAATGCAGCTGTTTCCTTCCCATTACTAAAGCTCGCACCCGTCCTTCCGTTTGCGCATAGTAAACGCCAAATCCGCGCGTGCTAAGTCAAGAAACCTTTCCTCCCAATGAGAGCCATGGCTCCTGGATCAGCGCCATGTCAAACGAACTCTACTCAAGGGTTAGGGGGGTTCCCTCGACGCCACTTTACTCTGTTGGAATTTTATCCGTAGGACTCACAGCACCATTGGGCTGTTTGTCCCCTCCAGCACCTACGTCGTGACGTCGTCGTCCTCCCCTTGCCCTTTTGGTTTAGAGTTTTCAAAGCCCCCTTCAGCCTCTTGTAACTGTTGTGCCGGGTGTTCCTCTGTGCGACTCAGCACCACGTGGCTGTTGGTCCTCTTCTAACACCTTCGTGGTGACGTCGGCTACCTCCACCTGTCTTTTTTCCCATGGACTTTTGAGGTCCTTTCGATTTCGCCCACTTCCAGCGTGTTAGGATTTTTATCCCCGGGACCTCTTTTCCTGAGTCGCATATAAATTTTGCCTGTACCAAAGAACATTTTTCCAAGCTGCGTGTACAATATATCCTTCGCCTGCTTGTTTATTGGGAAGATGTAGAACTGACCTTCCTCCGTTGGCTGATATGCAGTAAGTACCTTCCAATCCTGTGTCGGTATTTTTGGATTCTGATTCTGCAGAAGTCGCAGTGTATCCTCCGACTTCATCACGCGTGGTATCCATACCTTAACTTTTGGTACCGTGGGGATTTGCTCTTTATCCACCACCTCAAACCGCGCGTTCGTGCCTTCCCTTTGGATGTTTGGAACCACTTCCTATAGCCACCGCAAGCTCGCGATGTTATCGCACCCTATCATCTTCACACCATTATACCATCCCCCGAATCAAAGGTTGGGAGGGCTTACTTGGTTGTTCCCGCATCATCTTAAGCACTAAGCTAATAAGTTCCCTTTCTACAGATCTCCATCTTTCAGCAATTATCTGTCCGGAAGGACTGCTACAATCAACTAGCACCACAGTCAGTGACTGCTTTGCCACATCACTCATCTTCTTGGTAAAAGCGGAGTCTTAGTGCTAACTCCATTTGGCACCTCCGAGAAAGCCGGAGTCTTAGCGTTATCTCCCTTTGGCTTATTTCCTATTTCCGTAGTTGGAACTTCCCTCTGACTCGCAGCATTCGAAGTAGTTGCTACCTAGCAACTGGGGCCCATCTGTCTTACATCTTTGGCCCTACTTGTCTTGTCTATGCGACTACCCTGCCTCGCGGCTCTAGGACGGGGTCCTTTCTGCCTATTGAAAGCAGGCTTCCCGCCTTCCGCCGAACTTTGCCTCTTCATTCTGCCATACGACGCTTCTTCCTCCTCGTACCGGTTGCAGAACCCATGGTTTCTAGCAGCAAACCTTTTGAACTGCCTTCGACCTACTTTTACCGCCTCATGGGCCCATTCCAAGCGCTCCATCTCCACTTCTGTTGGGTCGACCACTGCTCCCAAGCATTGGACAATTCTTAGTGCTGCACGGTACTGCTAGAGAGCTCTTTTACTTCCTCTGCTCCGTACCCTTCTCCACTCTTCTACTCCGTTCTCATTTGTGTGCTTTTCCAACACGGAGTTCATTGAATCAACACTACTCTCGTCCAGTATTATATACGGGGAAAGAACCGTCAGGCACAGCAGCGCCCCTTACTGTGGTAAGGCCATCAATACTTCCCGAGGTGGCCCGGTATCGAGAAGGCTCCGTTCGAAAACAGCTGAATTTATCCCCTGGCTTCAAATCGTCCAATAGGCACGGTCCGCGTAAAACCCTGGATTAGGGGGTTGGCAGTTCTTGGTAACCGACATCCCGCCGCCCTCCCATAAGGCGAAACGGCGTAGACGCCAGTCCTAGACAGCTCCGCCTCATAGTCGGGCGCTATGGAGATCGAACAAGCCCTCACACCCACGACAAGGTGCCTACCTTAGTGAGGGTTGAGCTTATGTCGCCTCACCATCAAATTATTGCATTATCATCGGTTCTTGATACATGTGCAAAGTTTCAATTTTAATTATTGCCATTTGTTGTGGTCATAAGGTCAATTGATTTTATGCCTTTAAATTTATGTGGACTCACCATCAATTTACTGTGCTTAAAAATTCCTTAGCGGTAGAAAGTCGATTTTTTGCCGGGCAAGAAATCATAACGCTCATGAGTAATTCCCAACTTTCAGTTTCCGTTCCGCACTCTAGGCAACGGTTTGGAAGGGTAGCAGGATAGAAATATTAATTCGCCAGCGGTAAAGCTTTCCTGCCAAAACCATAAGGTGGAATAGCAATTGGACATTTAAGTAGTTGGCTTAAAGTTACGAAGTGTAGAACACCCTAAACTTATGGGTATATCTGCTTTAACATACTTACATCCGTCAGCGATTGCAGTGAAAGTCACTTGCTGTCAGCACTTAGGGCAAATATAAATGGATGCTGCAGGGCACATATAAAACAATTGGCCGGCCGTGCTACACTTCCCAAAACTTCCTCCCGATCAATATTACCCCATCTGGGAAAAATTGCAGGCCTGATAATACTTCGCACTCAGATTTCCTACACAATCATGATGTCCGATCACAGTCTACATAACGAGGCGGAAATACGCTGGAAATGAGATGTTGATCAAATAGCGCCAACTGAATTGTTTCCTAGCGGAGCATCCATCGGTCAGCTGCTTGATACAACATTTCGGTAACCACAAAAGAACGTACACTTCCCAAGGAGATGCGTGTGGGACCATGGCTTTTTTCGATCTAGATACTGTCGGAAGATAACACTACTTATCCCGAATTACCCCTTCATTCATGTGTGTTCTCTCTTCGCTGTGGCTCCACATAACACCAACCACTTATTCAAATGGGAACAACCATCGGCTTTTTTTTTGGTCCAAGCCTATTTTAACTGCTAGTTTCTTTGAGCTTCTCTTAAAGGTGTTTGAGGAAAATTTTTTAAGTAATTGGAACTAATTGGGCGGGCGACGAATTGTTATAAGACCAACAACAATACGATGGACGGACTAGAAAGATACTGAGCCGCCAAGCTCTGTTGACGTCTATAGAGCTCTTTGCATTATAAGCTAGAAAATACATAAGAACGCTGGTCTGAACAGTACATCAGAATCGTGCTTTCCGATACCGGGTCTACCAGGGAAAGTAAGCGTCTTTAGTATCTCAGTTGACGAGATGAATCGTTCATTGCAATAATGTTATGGGTTCTGTTGGTGACGGAGAGTGAGTCTTCTGGTTTAGGCAAATTATAGTCCACCGGGTGCCGTCAGCAACAGAAAGGTAAAGGAAGCTTCCAAGAAGATTGAAGCATCCAAAGTCACAAGAAAGCAGGAAACCTGAAATGATAATAATTCACACAATTTTTGATTGTTTTTATACCCGCTGTATTTGATTGGATATCGGTTGGTTAGGTATGAAGGAATCGAGATAGATATAGACTTCCATACATCAAAATCATCAGTATCGAAAAAAATTTAATTGAGCCATGTCCGTCTGTTCGTCCGTCCGTCCGTCCGCCCGTCCGTTAACACGATTACTTGAGTAAATATTGAGATATCTTCACCAAATTAGGTACACGATCTTATCTGGGCCCAGAATAGATTGTTTTTGAAAATGAGTGAAATCGGATGATAACCACGCCAACTTCTTATATATATAACATTTTGGAAAACACAAAAAAACTGATTATTTAGTAAATAATACACCTAGAATGTGGAAATTCGACATGTGGACTGATATTGGGACTCTTGATAAACATTTTAAAAAAAAATTAAATTGGGAGTGGCACCGCCCACTTGTGATAAAATCAATTTTACTACAATAGTAACATTAAATATTGTAACGAATTTACTACAGTTGCTCTTATTTGCAACCTTTTGCTAACGTTCGAATCACTAAACTGTTGAATAAATATCTCCACTATTGAATAATGCAAAATGGCGTTTATTAAAGTACTTCTCAATAACACTACTATTGCTCGCCAGATAGCGTCTTAAATCAAACTGATTATCGTGCCTCTACTGTTGCTGCCTTTTATACTGTGTGGTTTCCTCGTTGCATAGTTCTAGGCTTTTCTATTCTAGAATTTACTAGTTAGTTACCTGCTATAAAATTGCTACGTTTATAGCTTCTCATATTCGTATTTGTGAGTGATGTTTGCACAAACCATTGCCTACTTTTGGAAGCATCTCGAATATATGCATGTGTTTTTGCGTTCTCTCCCCGTTGCTTGTATGGACATATGGGTAGACATAATGATTGAATTATTGATGAACATACAAGTCACTGCTTATCATCGGCTTAGAGATGATAGTATCCCTTAGTGCTGCTAATACTCGTTACACTGCACTCCACCTAAGTCTGATCGTCGCGATCAGACAAATCTCTCGATCTAAACGCTGCTAGCACATCCAAATGAACCACCCTTCTATTTCGTGGTTTCCCAATGGTTTGTATGCGGTCGATGGTTTCACTAGTCTTCTTCGCAACTTTGTACGGGCCTTCCCAACTGCACCAAATTTTGGATGGAACACCTTTCCGCCGGAGAGGGTGGTATAGCAGTACCAAATCTCCCTCCAAGAAACTTTCCGAATTGTATTTCTTGTCATACCTGTGTTTCATCCTACTACTAATTACCCTTGGCCGTTCCCTCACAATCTGCTCTTTGGCCAATGAACTACTTCGCAAAGCTTTCGCTTTACGTATTGGCTTCGCATAATCAGTATCTTTCCCACCGTTCGCAAAAGTAGTGCGCCCTGGCTTGAAACTACCCTCGCATTCATTCTGGGAAATTCTTTCCTTCGTTTTTGTGCGTCCCTTTGTTTTTGTCTATGCCAGTATCTCTCTCGCAAGTATTTCTGATTTCCATTAATTGGGCCAATTCGATCCATCAACCTTTACCTTTGACTTTCGTGCTCTTTGTCGCGTCTTTTCCACCAGTACTCGATTACTGCTGAACCCTTTCTCCAAACTGAAGTTAAATGGCACATCTTGGTTCTCATAGCGCATAATTCTTCTTTGCATATCGATCCTGATGTCATGGTCAACTCAGAAGTTCACTCCCAATATGACTTCATCAACGATCTCTGCCACAACGAATTTGTGTAGAACCGTGACATTACCAATTAAGACTTCACATGTCACTTCTCCCTGGACTTGGTTATACTCGCCACTGACCGTACGGAACCTTGATCCAGGTAATGGCTTTACTCTCCTGTTGACCAAATCAGATCGGATCAAGGAATGAGATGCGCCCTTATCTACAGTCAATGAATGCTCCTTGCCATCCCCTTTCCTTTGACGGCAATAATGCTCAATTTTCTTACAATTTGCGACACAGGGCACAGGTATCACAGGACATTCAATAACTGGAGCAAGTTTTAGATCTTTACATCCGGCTCGCTCTTGCTTATCTCCTCCAGCTTTGCGTTTACGGCCATCCAAGTTAGAACTACCAGGACCGGTGCTGCAATGACGAGCAATGTGACCTGGGTTACCGCACTTGAAACATTTGGTTGCACTATTTTTCTTCTGTTGGTCCCCTTCAGTGCTTCCAAATTGTGTCTACCCAGTCTGGTCTTTCCACTTCCACACGGCATGCTTTGAAAACTGGCTTACAAAGAAACGAAGCTGTTTCCTGAATCAGAGCATGTGATATCGTTTCTGTGAATGTAAGTTTTGGGTTTGCGTATGTCGCTCGCTTCGTTTCCACGTTCCGTATGCCATTTATAAAGCTCTGAATTTTTACTCTTTCGGTATATACCACGAGTGCGTCCGCTTTTGCTAAATGTGCCAGCCTTTCAACATCCGACGCAAACTCTTTCAATATTTCACCAGGCCTCTGGAAGCGTTTCAGTAATTCCATTTGGTATATCTGTCTCCTATGCTCATGTAAAATCTCAGCTGCAGGCCCTTTCAATGCAATGAACCGTACAGCAATTTATCATCCGCATTTCAGTTGTTCACTGCTGCGGTCTTCTCAAACTGTAGCTTGAAGACCTGGAAAGGAACAGAACCGTCAAAAGATGGAGTCTTCGTATTACGCGCTAAATCAGCCGTGCGCTTAAGTTGCAATTCTTGTATACGGCCTCTCAAAGCGTCCAACTCTGCTCGAATTTTTCTTCAAACTGCATTATTTTTTTCGTCCATGCGTGCTGTGATTCTAGTTGAGATGCCAGTTGAGATGTTATATCTGTCTTTTCGATTACAGTTGGGATGACATTTGCGACGACATTTATGAAATACGTGCCTCCTGTGCTTCCAGTTGGGATGATATTTGCGACGACATTGAAGTTACTGCCGAAGTTTGTGCAGATATTACAGCCAATATCAAGTTCAAGTCTGTGCTGGTAACTGTCTGCGATGCTTCGTTTTTCTCTTCAGTTTTTGTTGTCTCCTCGCCATCAAGAGGAAAGACATACTCTACCACGTTAATAACCTCTAATTCCATTGCCTTTCGAAGTCGTGCCTGAAGTTCGAGTTTATTGCCGGTTGTATTCAATCCACGGCTCTCCAACTCCTTCTTCGGTTGCTAGATCTTCAATTCACTCCACTTTGCCATGTCCAAGTTGTATTCGAAGTCTTCGGAATTTATTCGACAATTCCTCTTCTGACACCAACTGTAACGAATTTACTGCAATTCCTCTTATTTGCAACCTTCTGCTAACGTTCGAATCACCAAACTGTTGAATAAATAAATCCTCTATTCAATAACGCAAAATGGCCTTTGTTAAAGTACTTCTCAATAACACTACTATTGCTCGCCAGATAGCGTCTTAAATTAAACTGATTATCGTGCCTCTACTGTTGCTGCCTTTTTAACTGTCTGGTTTCCTCGTTGCATAGTTCTAGGCTTTTCTATTCTAGAATTTAATAGTTAGTTACCTGCTATAAAATTACTACGTTTTTAGCTTCTCATATGCGCGTGTATTTGGGAGTGATACTTGCACAAACCATTGCCTACTTTTGGGAGTATCTCAGATATGTGCATGTGTTTGTGTGTTCTCTCTCCGCTGCTTGTAGACATAATGATTGAATTATTGATGTGCATACAAGTCACTGCTTAGCATCGGCTCAGAGATGATAGTATCCCTTAGTGCTTCTAATATTCGTTACACTATTAATCATAAATCAAAAATCATTAAACGTGTCGTAACAGAATTCGGCAGATAGGTAGCCTTTACTATAAAGAATGCTTTGAAGAAAAATTAAAATTAATAAATTTTTTTATCTTATTTTTTTAAACAAAATTGGCTTCATATATTTTCCTTATAGCAGGAAGTGTTTCTAGTAAAAACGGATAAGACTGGTTAAGGATCACGCCCACTTTTATATAAATGACTTTAAAAAGGGTCGTAGGCAAAAATAATAAGTTAAATCTTAGCGAAAAATAGGTTTTTACCAATCGTATTTTTATTGTTCTGTTATATCTTTATTTCAAAATAAACAGTAGGGAAATCCCCATATCTGAAGGAAAACAAAGGGTGGTATTAAAATTTTTTTAAAATCATAAAATCAATATGGCTGCCAAGAAGAGAGAATGGTTTTACCTTGTAATATTTTTATCATGATTTTTACTATAAATGCGCTCACATCACAGTTCTCGGGCAAATCGTTTTCAAACTTTCGAAGTGCAAATAAATACATAATTAAAATTAATTGAATAGAAAATATTTTTTAATAATAAAATGACATCCTTTATCACCATTGTGCTCGTTTTTGTGGTCGCCGTTTTTGGCATGGTAAGCGAAAAGTTGTGTGCTTTTGGAAAGAGTTGTACAATATTTAATTTCAGTGCTCAACATCCGGAACAGAGACGCGCAAACACATTGAAGATTGCGCTAAGGAAAACCATGTATCGCCTAAGGAATTGCACGATTTAGAGCAAGGCACCTTGCCTTCTGAACCATCGGAAAATCTTAAATGTAGCCAACTTTGCGTTATGGTTAAGGAAGGTTGGATGGATGAATCGGGCACATTTAAGGCAGATGAAGCGAAAGCAAAAATGCCACATGATAAAAATTTTACTGCCGCTGTTGATGGATGTAAAAGCCAGGTGGGTTCGTCACCCTGTGATACAGCCATGAAAATAACGCGGTGCATGATCAACCACAAATCATTGTGAAACGTGGCTGCAGAATATTTTTGAAGTCAAAACTGAAATGAATATGTTGCGTACAATTTGCTTTTTGCCAAATTATAATTTATATAAATAGTTTTCAATACCATTAAAAACAATCACAGTGGCTTTTTTATTTAAAATCCTTTCAAGGGAATGTTGTTGAAGCGATCTGTACGCTCGCCGTAGTTTTTGTGTCTTCTTCAATACCAGGTTTCAGCATAAAAACATGCACCAAGCTACTTGGCTGTCTCTTAATCCAAAAACACGAAATCGACGGCAGATATAGTTCCAGTATCCTGGTCCAAGTCCAAATATCTAATCGGGCCAAAACTTGGTACCAACGAAGAAAAGCACGTCTTTGTGCAGCAAAGAAATCGCGCGCAAAGACAAGGAAAGTTTGCCGTCAAAAATAATAAGCTCATCAAACAGACAGCTGATAATAGCTTCACTCGACTCTCACACCTGCACACTAAGATCAATCTTCGACCTGACGATTTGACCGAGCAGTGGGAGTATAAAACCATTGGTTTTCAGCGAACCCGCAAAAAATAACTGGTACGACGAGGAATTTCGAGCTGATTCTGGGAAAAAGGATGCTGTCTATAGGGCTACGCTGCACACCGTATATTGGAGCGTTATCTTGAGGCGAATAGGGAAGTGAGAAGCCCATTTAGAAGGAAATAAATAGCAGCTTGACAGAGTTAAAAAAATAATTGGAAAAATTTACCATAAATAATTTACTCAAAATAATATTACCCTTATTAAAATTTAAGTTATCAAAAGAATAATCAAATATAGAGTAGAAAAGCGTGGGGTTGTTTATCTTCTACTAATGTTACTATTTTCAAATTTTTAGTCCGGTTAGCTGTAAAAGTGAAGGTTTTCAGTTTTTTCAAACTATATTCATTTTTAATTTTTTAGTTCGAGATAGTTTGTAGATTTCCATGTTTTCGAGTACGTTCAGACTTCGTGCATTTGCTTATTCATGAAGGACTTTCACTGTTTGACTAACTTGATTTTTGCGCTGTGAAAAAATTTGGAAAAAAAAACTCCGTGGCGCTTATTTTCCTATATTCATATTTGACCCCAATGAGAAACCGAGTAAAAAAGCAATTGCAAATTAGCAAGAAATTAATTCTGCGCAGATTGTTTGCTTTTCTGTTCGTCCCACTTCAGTCAACATATGGTTATGGTCGTTTTATCGAAAGGGCCACATGGTCAAACGGAAACGTCTTGCATGATCACTACACCATATTTTGAAGGTCTCTGCAGTCAATTTAAGTTGCCAGTTTACCTTATTACCAAATCGAATGGCTATAAGGTAAATGGGCTGTATGACCTCTTTGAAGTGGTCATACGGCTAATTGACCTTATTTCCGTGAACCTTATGCCACCCCAACTTTAAATTATTGCATTGTTATCGGACTTTAATACGTGTGCAAAGTTCCAATGAAACTTATGGCCATTTGAAGTGGTCACAAGGTCAACTGACTTTATGTCCTCTGAGTTTTTGTTAGGTTAGGTGAACTGGCCGGTCCATGAGGACCTCACATAGACTGAATAAGTCCGTAGTGCTACAGGAAGTTTGTTTTAACGACCAAAATGAAAAACCCAATCAAAAACCAGGACCTATGTTATAAAATAACTCCGTCCTCTTGGCAAATACTAGAAGCTTCCTAGGATTAAAGCCACTTGCTGCTTCTAGATCTGACAACTGTATCTCTCCCAATAGCTGGAATCTTAGCCTGGCAAGCGCAGGGTAAGAGCACAGAACGTGCTCGATCGTTTACTCCTCCAGCTCGCACTTCCTACATCTGCTATCACTGACCAAGCCTAATTTAAAGGCATGTGACGCCAGAAGGTAATGTCCAGTCAGAATACCCGTCATGAGCCTACAGTCCTCTCTTTTTAATGATAGGAGCAACTGTGTTAGTCTAAGGTTGTAAGACCTACACATAATCTTCGACACGTTACAGCCCCGCGCTTGAACCCACGCCTTTCCTGCTTGGTAGATCATATGCGCCTCTCGCCTTCACTTAATTTCGCTCAGTCTACGGAGCAAGCTTCAAGGGATGCGACCTTTCAAGCTAATTCATCCGCTTTTTCATTCCCATCTATTCCCATATGCCCTGGGACCCAATATAGATGTATGCTTCTCCCTGTCCCGATTCTCTCCAGGGACTACTTACACTCTAGCAGGCATTTAGATGCTGTGGTATGCGAGATTTTTGCCTTAATTGCTGCTTGACTGTCAATATAAAAGTTAACCCGATTGCAGACTGGGCTATTTTTTTCTATGGTTTCTACTGCTTTGGTTACAGCTACTATTTCCGCTTGGAAAACGCTACAGTAATCCGGCAGCCAGTAGGATCTGTTTATATCCGGGTCAGCACAGTACACCACATACCCTATTCCTTTCACTACTTTGGAACCATCTGTGTACACATGTATCGCCTCGTCCACCATTTGAGAACCCTTGCGCCAACCGTCCACCTCTATTGGGGCTTAAGATCGCCCTCGAAGCGCAGAAAGGGAATCAGGTAGTATGTAAGTCTTATTATTGATGACGCTATACTACTATGGCCGTATGGTCGGCGCTCTTGCTTCCCCGAGGCACCGAGCCTGGTTGCAGTTGTTAACGCTATGTTCTTTGCTATCAGGTCTACGGGTGGAATGTGCAGAATGGCATACAGTGCAGCTGCCGGGGTTGTTTTGAGGGCTCCCGTAATGCTAAGCATTTATAGTCTACATACCCCCTCTAATTTTTTAAAGCAGGTCGCTTTTTGTGTGGCTTTCCACCAAACAAGAACTCCATAGTATAGGATAGGGCTTATAATCGCTGTAAAAACCCAATGAGAAAGAGAGGGCGATAAGCCCCACGTACACCCGAGCATTCTTTTACAAGCATAACGTGCCGTTGAAGCCTTCTTCACCCTCTCCTCCACGTTGAGCTTCCATGACAGCTTACTGTCTAGGATGATTCCTAGATACCTTGTGCAAAATTACCCCTGCAGAGTCACTCCTCCTAATTTAGGCCTGATCCAAATTGGGACCTTGTACCTCTTTGTAAACAAGACCATATCCGTCTTATCCGTGTTGACTTTCAACCCGACATTTGATGCCCAGGTATGAATATCCCGAAGAGCTCGATCCATCAAAGAGCTAATCGTTGGAAGGCACTTTCCGCTTATGACAACTGCAACGTCATCCGAGTAAGCCGTAAGTTTTACGGGTCCCTCATCAAATAGCCTGAGCAGTTGGTTGTTGACCGGCATCCACAGCAGAAGTGATAGTACCCCTCCCTGCGGCGTTCCCCTGTCCACTGATTTCGTGGCCTCGTTCAATCCCCATTGTGATGTATTCTTCCTGCAATTTAACATGCAGCCGATCCATCTGGTTAAGGCTGGATGTACTTTAATGTAATTAAGACCATCCATAATTGCCCATTTAGAGACATTTTTGAAAGCCCCGTAATGTCTAAGAAGACTCCTGGAGCATATTCCTTATATTCCAGGGCTTTCTCTACGCTTATTACCACCCTATGTAATGCGGTGTCTACCGACTTGCCTTTGGTGTACGTATATTGTGTTGTGGAGAACAGCTTTTCATCCGCGTTGGACTTTATGTACACATCTATCAGCCTTTCAAAGGTTTTGAGCAAAAATGATGTTAAGCTAATGGGTATATAATCTTTGCCATACACGTGACCGATCTTTCCCGCCTTTGGTAGGAATGCTACACGAGCAGTTCTCCCAGAGTGCGGTACATGATTCAGTGTTAAGCACCCATCAAATATTATTTTAAGGCATTCCTCGACCGCCCTACTTGAGACTTGTAGCATGGCCGGGAATATACCATCTGGGCCCGGCGATTTAAACTTAAAAAAAGTCTTCACTGCCCACTCGATCCTGGTATCTGTCACCAAGCCCGGCACTACCCGCTCCGTGATCGAAGTGTGAGTGATGTCTGCTGGCTCTTCTAAATCATCTCCCGATGGGAAATGTGTGTCGAGAAGCACCTCAAGGGGTTCCTCACTATTACGTGACCATTCCTCGTTCTCCTTCTTTATTAATCCCTGGACTATATTTCCCCTTGCTAGGACTTTTGTCAAACGTACTGTTTTCTGGAGCACTCTATGTCCGTACAGAAACTTTTCCATGAGATTCTCTTCGCTCTGGAAATTTCACACTTGTTGATCCTCAGTAGGTCCCTGTACTCGTCATGACACGCTTCGCTTTCCGCGGTCTTTGCGAGCTTAAATATTTCTTTTACCTGTCTTCTTAGAAGACTGAGCTCATTGCTCCACCATGGCGGCTTTGCTTTTCCTCTGAATCTTCTTAGAGGGCAAGCTTCGTTATACGCAGTCTTAAGCGTCCTTGTTAGGAACTCATTCGACTCCTCCAGTTTCTCCACATAGGCAACCTTTTTGGGTTCTCCCAGTTTCGTTTCAACCTGTTTCTGGAATTTATTCCAGTTTGTTGACCTAGGGTTTCTAAATGTTCCTCCCTTCTCTACCCTCTTCAGGGCGATGCTGAAGCTGATATGCGCATGATCGGAGAAGGATGGTCTATAAAGGTCCATCCAATCATACATTGATATATCACGTTCCGAGCTCAGTATAATATCCAAAACATTGCTGGATGTTGGATTAATGTATGTAGGGACATTTCCCCTCTTGGCTATCTGCAAATTAGTTTGCAGGATGTAATAAAATAGATATTCGCCTCTCTCGTTCGTATCTGATCCTCCCCACGCATTGTGGTGCGCCCTTGCATCCGCGCCTATGACCATCCGTCCTCTGCGCCCTTCGTCCTGTACTAGCCTCTTGCTCTCCACCAGTACAACCTCCGCAGCATGGGCCATGCAGCAGTATGCCAGGATAAGTGCCTGCTTATTCCTTTGTTCAACGGCTACCACTACGAGGTCCTCAGTAGTGTA
Source organism: Eurosta solidaginis (assembly GCF_040869045.1). Lineage (NCBI taxonomy): Eukaryota > Metazoa > Arthropoda > Insecta > Diptera > Tephritidae > Eurosta > Eurosta solidaginis. The sequence goes on from NC_090321.1 coordinate 29,589,210, forward strand.
ATTAGGCAGCATATATGAATGCAGCTGTTTCCTTACCATTACTAAAGCTCGCACCCGTCCTTCCGTTTGCGCATAGTAAACGCCAAATCCGCGCGTGCTAAGTCAAGAAACCTTTCCTCCCAATGAGAGCCATGGCTCCTGGATCAGCGCCATGTCAAACGAACTCTACTCAAGGGTTAGGGGGAGTTCGCTCGACGCCACTTTACTCTGTTGGAATTTTATCCGTAGGATTCACAGCATCATTGGGCTGTTTGTCCCCTCCAGCACCTTCGTCGTGATGTCGTCGTCCTCCCCTTGCCCTTTTGGTTTAGAGTGTTCGAAGCCCCCTTCAGCCTCTTGTAACTGTTGTAACGGGCGTTCCTCTGTGCGACTCAGCACCACGTGGCTGTTGGTCCTCTTCTAACACCTTCGTAGTGACGTCGGCTACCTTCACTTGTCTTTTTTCCCTTAGACTTTTGAGGTCTTTTCGATTTCGCCCACTTCCAGCGTGTTAGGATTTTTATCCCCGGGACCTCTTTTCCTGAGTCGCATATAAATATTTGCCTGTACCAAAGGACATTTTTCCAAGCTGCGTTTACAATATATCCTTCGCCTGCTTGTTTATTGGGAAGATGTAGAACTGACCTTCCTCCGTTGGCTGATATGCAGTAAGTACCTTCCAATCCTGTATCGGTTTTTTCGGATTCTGATTCTGCATAAGTCGCAGTGTATCGTCCAACTTCATCACGCATGGTATCCATACCTTAACTTTTGGTACCGTGGGGATTTGCTCTTTATCCACCACCTCAAACCGCGCGTTCGTGCCTTCCCTTTGGATGTTTGGAAACACTTCCTATAGCCACCGCAAGCTCGCGATGTTGTCGCACGCTATCATCTTCACACCATTATACCATCCCCCGAATCAAAGGTTGGGAGGGGCTTACTTGGTTGTTCCCGCATCATCTTAAGCACTAAGCTAATAAGTTCCCTTTTACAGATCTCCATCTTTCAGTAATGATCTGTCCGAAAGGACTGCTACAATCAACCAGCGCCACAGTCAGTGACTGCTTTGCCACATCACTCATCTTCTCGGTAAAAGGCGGAGTCTTAGTGCTAACTCCTTTTGGCACCTCCGAAAAAGCCGGAGTCTTAGCTTTAGCTCCCTTTAGCACCTCCGAGAAAGCCGGAGTCTTAGCGTTATCTCCCTTTGGCATATTTCCTATTTCCGTAGTTGGAACTTCCCTCTGACTCGCAGCTTTCGAGGTAGTTGCTACCTAGCAACTGGGGCCCATCTGTCTTACATCTTTGGCCCTACTTGTCTTGTCTATGCGACTGCCCTGCCTCGCAGCTCTAGGACGGGGTCCTCTCTGCCTCTTGAAGGCAGGCTTCCCGCCTTCCGCCGAACGTTACCTTTTCATTCTGTCATACGACGCTTCTTCCTCCTCGTACCGGTTGCAGAACCCAGGGTTTCTAGCAGCAAACCTTTTGAACTGCCTTCGACCTACTTCTACCGCCTTATGGGCCCACTCCAAGCGCTCGATCTCCACTTCTGTTGGGTCGACCACTGCTCCCAGGCATTGAACAATTCTTAGTGCTGCACGGTACTGCCAGAGAGCTCTTTTACTTCCTCTGCTCCGTACCGTTCTCCACTCTTCTACTCCGTTCTCATTTGTGTTCTTTTCCAACACGGAGTTCATTGAATCAACACTACTCTCGTCCAGTATTATATACGGGGAAAGAACCGTCAGCCACAGCAGCACCCCTAACTGTGGTAAGGCCATCAATACTTCCCGAGGTGGCCCGGTATCGAGAAGACTCCGTTCGAAAACAGCCGAATTTATCCCCTGGCTGCAAATCGTCCAATAGGCACGGACCGCGTAAAACACTGGATTAGGGGTTGGCAGTTCTTGGTAACCGACATCCCGCCGCCCTCTCATAAGGCGAAACGGCGTAGACGCCAGTCCTAGACATCTCCGCCTCATAGTCGGGTGCTATGGAGATCGGCTAAGCCCTCACACCCACGACAAGGTGCCTACCCTAGTGAGGGTTGAGTTTATGTCGCCTCACCATCAAATTATTGCATTGTCATCGGTTCTTGATACATGTGCAAAGTTTCAATTTTAATTATTGCCATTTGTTGTGGTCATAAGGTCAATTGATTTTATGCCTTTAAATTTATGTGGACTCACCATCAATTTACTGTGCTTAGCGGTAGAAAGTCGATTTTTTGCCGGGCAAGAAATCATAACGCTCATGAGTAATTCCCGACTTTCAGTTTTCGTTCCGCACTCTAGGCAACGGTTTGGAAGGGTAGCAGGATAGAAATATTCATTCGCCAGCGAGGTGAATGGCTAAGAATATTGTTGCGGTAAAGCTTGCCTGCCATAACCGTAAGGTGGAATAGCAATTGGACATTTAAGTAGTTGGGTTAAAGTTACGAAGTGTAGAACACCCTAAACTTATGGGTATATCTGCTTTAACATACATACCTGCGTCAGCGATTGCAATGAAAGTCACTTGCTGTCAGCACTTAGGGGAAATATAAATGGATGCTGCTGGGCACATATAAAACAATTGACCGGCCGTGCTACACTTCCCAAAACTCCCTCCCGATCAATATTACCCCATCTGGGAAAAATTGCAGGCTTGATAATACTTCGCACTCAGATTTCCTACAGAATCATGATGTCCGATCACAATCTACATAACGAGGCGGAAATACGCTGGAAATGAGATGTTGATCAAATAGCGCGTACTGAATTGTTTCCTAGCGGAGCATCCATCGGTCAGCTGTTTGATACAACATTTCGGTAACCACAAAAGAACGCACACTTCCCAAGGATATGCATGTGGGACCATGGCTTTTTTCGATCTAGATATTGTCGGAAGTTAAACACTACTTATCCCGAATTAACCCTTCATTCATGTGTGGTCTTTCTTCGGTGTGACTCCACATAACACCAACCACTTATTCAAATGGGAACAACCATCAACTTTTTTATGGTTCAAGCCTATTTTAACTGCTAGTTTCTTTGAACTTCTCTTAAAGGTGTTTGAGGAAAATTTTTTAAGTAATTGGAACTAATTGGCGGGCGACGAAATAAGACCAACAACAATATGATGGCCGGACTGGAAATATACTGAGCCGCCAAGCTCTGTTGACGTCTATAGAACTCTTTGCATTATAAGCTAGAAAATACATAAGAACGCTGGTCTGAACAGGACATCAGAATCGTGCTTTCCGATACCGGGTCTACACGGGAAAGCAAGCGTCTTTGGTATCTCAGTTGACGAGATGAATCGTTCATTGCAATAATGTTATGGGTTCTGTTGGTGACGGAGAGTGAGTCTTCTGGTTTAGGCAAATTATAGTCCGCCGGGTGCCGTCAGCAACAGAAAGGTAAAGGAAGCTTCCAAGAAGATTGAAGCCTCCAAAGTCACAAGAAAGCAGGAAACCTGAAATGATAATAATTCACACAATTTTTTATTGTTTTTATACACGCTGTACTTGTACACAGGGTATTATAACTTTGATTGGATATCGGTTGGTTAGGTATGAACGAGATAGATATAGACTTCCATATATCAAAATCATCAGTATCGAAAAAAATTTAATTGAGCCATGTCCGTCTGTTCGTCCGTCCGTCCGTCCATCCGTTCGTTAACACGATAACTTGAGTAAATATTGAGATATTTTCACCAAATTTGGTACACGAGCTTATCTGTGCCCAGAATAGATTGTTTTTGAAAATGAGCGAAATCGGATGATAACCACGCCAACTTTTTAATATATATAACATTTTGAAAACACAAAAAACCTGATTATTTAGTAAATAATACACCTCGAATGTGGAAATTTGACATGTGGACTGATATTGAGACTCTTGATAAACATTTTTAAAAAAATTTAAAATGGGAGTGGCACCGCCCAATTGTGATAAAATCAATTTTACAAATATTATTAATCATAAATCAAAAATCGTTAAACCTGTCGTAACAGAATTCTGCAGAAAGGTTTTCTTTACTATAAGGAATGCTTTGAAGAAAAATTAACGAAATCGGTTAAGGACCACGCCCACTAGTATATAAAAGATTTTTAAAAGGGTCGTAGCGAAAAAGACCTTTGTATCAAAAGATTTTTACTCTCTAAATGTAATTATAACTTTAAATTGAACAAGTAAGGAAGGCTAAGTTCGGGTGTAACCGAACATAACATACTCAGTTGAGAGCTATGGAGACAAAATAAGGAAAATCAATCTGGGGTAACCCTGGAATGTGGTTGTATAACATGTGTATCAAATGAAAGGTATTAAAGAGTATTTTAAGAGAGAATAGGCCATAGTTCTATGGATGAACGCCATTTAGGGATATCGCCATAAAGGTAGACCAGGGCTGACTCTAGAATTTGTTTGTACGATATGGGTATCAAATGAAAGGTGTTACTGAGCATTTTAAGAGGGAGTGGGCCTTAGGTCTATCGGTGGACGCCTTTTCGAGATGTCCCCATTAAGGTGGACCAGGGGTGATTCTATAATGTGTTTGTACGATATGGGTATCAAATGAAAGCTGTTAATGAGTATTTTGAAAAGGAGTGATCCTTAGTTCCATAGGTGGACGCCGTTTCGAGATATCGCCATAAAGGTGGACCAGGGGTGTCTCTAGAATGTGTTTGTACGATATGGGAATCAAATGAAAGGTGTTACTGAGCATTTTAAGAGGGAGTGGGCATTAGGTCTATAGGTGGACGCCTTTTCGAGATATCGCCATTAGGGTGGGCCAGGGGTGACTCTAGAATGTTTGTACGGTATGGGTATCAAACGAAAGGTGTTACTGAGCATTTTAAGAGGGAGTGGGCATGAGGTCTATAGGTGGACGCCTTTTCGAGATATCGTCATTAGGGTGGGCCAGGGGTGACTCTAGAATGTGTTTGTACGATATGTGCATCAAACGAAAGGTGTTACTGAGCATTTTAAGAGGGAGTGGGCATTAGGTCTATAGCAGGCATGCTTAACGAACGAAACGATATCATTTCGTTACGATAGTCAACGTTAATAAACGAAACGAAGTCATTTCGTTTCGTTTATTAACGTTAAGAACGCCAAATTAACGTTAATTTGACGATCTTAACGTTAATAAACGAAACGAAGTGACTTCGTTTCGTTTATTAACGTTGATTATCGTAACGAAATGATATCGTTTCGTTCGTTAAGCATGCCTGGTCTATAGGTGGACGCCCTTTCGAGATATCGCCATTAGGGTGGGCCAGGGGTGACTCTAGAATGTTTGTACGATATGGGTATCAAACGAAAGGTGTTACTGAGCATTTTAAGAGGGAGTGGGCATTAGGTCTATAGGTGGACGCCTTTTCGAGATATCGCCATTAGGGTGGGCCAGGGGTGACTCTAAAATGTGTTTGTACGATATGGGTATCAAATGAAAGGTGGTAAGGAGTATTTTAAAAGGGAGTAATCCTTAGTTCTATAGGTGGACGCCTTTTCGAGATATCGCCATAAAGGTGGACCAAGGGTGACTCTAGAATGTTTGTACGATATGGGTATCAAACGAAAGGTGTTACTGAGCATTTTAAGAGGGAGTGGGCATTAGGTCTATAGGTGGACGCCTTTTCGAGATATCGCCATTAGGGTGGGCCAGGGTGACTCTAGAATGTGTTTGTACGATATGGGTATCAAATGAAAGGTGGTAATGAGTATTTTAAAAGGGAGTAATCCTTAGTTCTATAGGTGGACGCCTTTTCGAGATATCGCCATAAAGCTGGACCAAGGGTGACTCTAGAATGTTTGTACGGTATGGGTATCAAACGAAAGGTGTTACTGAGCATTTTAAGAGGGAGTGGGCATTAGGTCTATAGGTGGACGCCTTTTCGAGATATCGCAATTAGGGTGGGCCAGGGTGACTCTAGAATGTGTTTGTACGATATGGGTATCAAATGAAAGGTGGTAATGAGTATTTTAAAAGGGAGTAATCCTTAGTTCTATAGGTGGACACCTTTTCGAGATATCGCCATTAGGGTGGGCCAGGTGTGACTCTAGAATGTTTGTACGATATGGGTATCAAACGAAAGGTGTTACTGAGCATTTTAAGAGGGAGTGGGCATTAGGTCTATAGGTGGACGCCTTTTCGAGATATCGCCATTAGGGTGGGACAGGGGTGACTCTAGAATGTTTGTATGATATGGGTATCAAACGAAAGTTGTTACTGAGCATTTTAAGAGGGAGTGTACATTAGGTCTATAGGTGGACGCCTTTTCGAGATATCGCCATTAGGGTGGGCCAGGGGTGACTCTAGAATGTTTGTACGATATGGGTATCAAACGAAAGGTGTTACTGAGCATTTTAAGAGGGAGTAATCCTTAGTTCTATAGGTGGACGCCTTTTCGAAATATCGCCATTAGGGTGGGCCAGGTGTGACTCTAGAATGTTTGTACGATATGGGTATCAAACGAAAGCTGTTACTGAGCATTTTAAGAGGGAGTGGGCATTAGGTCTATAGGTGGACGCCTTTTCGAGATATTGCCATTAGGGTGGGCCAGGGGTGACTCTAGAATGTTTGTACGATATGGGTATCAAACGAAAGGTGTTACTGAGTATTTTAAGAGGGAGTGGGCATTAGGTCTATAGGTGGACGCCTTTTCGAGATATTCCATTAGGGTGGGCCAGGGGTGACTCTAGAATGTTTGTACGATATGGGTATCAAACGAAAGCTGTTACTGAGCATTTTAAGAGGGAGTGGACACTAGGTCTATAGGTGGACGCCTTTTCGAGATATCGCCATTAGGGTGGGCCAGGGGTTACTCTAGAATGTTTGTACGATATGGGTATCAAACGAAAGGTGTTACTGAGCATTTTAAGAGAGAGGGGGCATTAGTTCTATAGGTGGACGCCTTTTCGAGATATCGCCATTAGGGTGGGACAGGGGTGACTCTGGTATGTTTTTGTACGATATGGATATCAAATTAAAGGTATTAATGAGGGTTTTAAAAGCGAGTGGCCCTTAGATGTCTATGTGAAGGCGTTCTCGCGATATCGACCAAAATGTGGACCAGGTGATCCAGAAAATCATCTGTCGGGTACTGCTAATTTATTTATATATGCAATACCACTAACAGTATTCCTGCCAAGATTCCAAGGGCTGTTGATTTCGCCTTGTAGAACTTTTTCATTTTCTTCTACTTAATATGGTAGGTGTCACACCCATTTTACAAAATTGTTTCCAAAGTTATATTTTGCGTCAATAAACCAATCCAGTTACCATGTTTCATCCCTTTTTTCGTATTTGGTATAGAATTATGGCATTTTTTTCATTTTTCGTAATTTTCGATATCGATAAAGTGGGCGTGGTTATGGTCGGATTTCGGCTATTTTTTATACCGAGATAAAGTGAGTTCAGATAAGTAGGTGGGCTAAGTTTAGTAAAGATATATCGGTTTTTGCTCAAGTTATTGTGTTAACAGCCGAGCGGAAGGACAGACGGTGGACTGTGTATAAAAACTGGGCGTGGCTGTCACCGATTTCGCCCATTTTCACAGAGAACAGTTATCGTCATATAATCTATGCTCCTACCAAATTTGAGAAGGATTGGTAAATTTTTGTTCGACTTATGGCAATAAAAGTATTCTAGACAAACTAAATGAAAATGGGCGGAGCCACGCCCATTTTGAAATTTTCTTTTATTTTTGTATTTTGTTGCATGATATCATTACTGGAGTTGAATTTTGACTTAATTTACTTATATACAATAAAGATATTAAATTTTTTGTTAAAATTTGAATTTAAAAAAATTTTTTTTTAAAAAGTGGGCGTGTTCTTAATCCAATTTTGCTAATTTTTATTTAGCACATATAGAGTAATAGTAGTAACGTTCCTGCCAAATTTCATCATGATATCTTCAACGACTGCCAAATTACAGCTTGCAAAACTTTTAAATTACCTTCTTGTAAAAGTGGGCGGGGCCACGCCCATTGTCCAAAATCTTACTAATTTTCTATTCTGCGTCATAACGTCAACCCATCTACCAAGTTTCGTCGCTTTATCTGTCTTTTGTAATGAGTTATCGCACTTTTTCGGTTTTTCGAAATTTTCGATATCGAAAAAGTGGGCGTGGTTATAGTCCGATATCGTTCATTTTAAATAGCGATCTGAGATGAGTGCTCAGGAACCTACATACCAAATTTCATCAAGATATCTCAAAATTTACTCAAGTTATCGTGTTAACGGACGGACGGACGGACGGACGGACGGACGGACATGGCTCAATCAAATTTTTTTTCGATCCTGATTATTTTGATATATGGAAGTCTATACCTATCTCGATTCCTTTATATATGTACAACCAACCGTTATCCAATCAAACTTAATATACTCTGTGAGCTCTGCTCAACTGAGTATAAAAACACTAAAATTTCTGAAAATGGGTGTGGCACCGCCCCTTTTTTGTCTAAACAATTTTCAATGTTTCGGGAGCCATAACTCGACGAAAAATTTACATATCGTAACAAAATTAGGTTCATATATTTTCCTTATAGCAGGATATATTTCTAGTAAACATGGATAAGATTGGTTAAGGACCACGCCCACTTTTATATAAATGACTCTAAAAAGGGTCGTAGGCAAAAATAATAAGTTAAGTCTTAGCGAAAAATATTTTTGTACCAAACGTATTTTTATTGTTCTGATTTTTTTTTTTTTTTCAATATAAACAGTAGGGAAATCCCCATATCTTAAGGAAATCAAAAAGTGGTATTAAAATTTTTTTAAAAATCAAAAAATCATTATGGATGCCAAGAAGAGAGAATGGTTTTACCTTGTAATATTTTTATCATGACTTTTACTATAAATGCGCTCACATCACAGTTCTCGGGCAAATCGTTTTCAAATTTTCGAAGCGCGAATAAATAATTAAAATTAATTGAATAGAAAATAATTTTTAATAATAAAATTACATCCTTTATCACCATTGTGCTCGTTTTTGTGGTCGCCGTTTTTGGCATGGTAAGCGAAAAGTTGTTTGCTTTTGGAAAGAGTTGTACAATATTTAATTTCAGTGCTCAACATCCGGAACAGAGACGCGCAAACACATTGAAGATTGCGCTAAGGAAAACCATGTATCGCCTAAGGAATTGCACGATTTAGAGCAAGGCACCTTGCCTTCTGAACCATCGGAAAATCTTAAATGTAGCCAACTTTGCGTTATGGTTAAGGAAGGTTGGATGGATGAGTCGGGCACATTTAAAGCAGGTGAAGCGAAAGCAAAAATGCCACTTGATACAAATTTTACTGCCGCTGTTGATGGATGTAAAAGTCAGGTGGGTTCGTCACCCTGTGATACAGCCATGAAAATAACGCGGTGCATGATCAACCACAAATCATTGTGAAACGTGGCTGCAGAATATTTTTGAAGTTAAAACTGAAATGAATATGTTGCGTACAATTTGTTTTTTTGCCAAATTATAATTTACATAAATAGTTTTGAATACCATTAAAAAAACAATCACAGTGGCTTTGTTATTTAAAATCCTTTCAATTGAATGTTGTTGAAGCGATCTGTACGCTCGCCGTAGTTTTTGTGTCTTCTTCAATATCAGGTTTCAGCATGAAAACATGCACCAAGCTACTTGGCTGTCTCTTAATCCAAAAACACGAAATCGACGGCAGATATAGTTCCAGTATCCTGGATGTGTACACTCTACGAAATCTAAATATCTAATCGGGCCACAACCTTGTGCTAACGAGAAAAACCACACGCCTCTGTGCAGCATAGAAATCGCGCGCAATGACACAAGAAACGTTTACTGTCAAAAGGCTGCTCATCAAACAGACAGCTGATAATAGCTTCACTCGACTCTCACACCTGGGCCCGTATTATGTGTTACGATCCGTGATCGAAACTCTTTTTTTTTTAAATCTCAATAGCTCTGAAATGGTGGATCGGATTATTGGCATATTTGAACTAGCGACAAATAGTACTCGTTAAATCCATAACTTGTTATAATTTTTAGAAAAATTTTACAGCTGCATAGTTACCGCTTTCGACTGGTTTTCAGTCACTGATCGTAACTGGTAATACGGGCCCTGCACCTAAGAGCAATCTTCGACCTGACGATTTGACCGAGCAGTGGGAGTATGAAACCATTGGCTTTCAGCGAACCCGCAAAAAATAACTGGTACGGCGAGGAATTTCGAGCTGATTCTGAGAAAATGCACGCTGCCTATATGGCTACGCTGCATACCATATTGGAGCGTTATCTTGAGGCGAATAGGGAAGAGGGACGCCCATTTAGAAGGAAATAAATAGCAGCTTGACAGAGTTAAAAAAATAATTGGAAAAATTTACCATAAATAATTTACTCAAAATAATATTACCCTTATTAAAATTTAAGTTATCAAAAGAACAATCAAATATAGAGTAGAAAGGCGTGGGATTGTTCATCTTCTACTAATGTTACTATTTTCTAATTTTTAGTCCGGTTAGCTGTAAAAGTGAAGGTTTTCAGTTTTTTCAAACTAAACTCATTTTTAATTTTTTAGTTCGAGATAGTTTGTTGATTTCCATGCTTTCGAGTACGTTCAGACTTCGTGCTTTTGCTTATTCATGAAGGACCTTCACTCTTTGACTAACTGATTTTTGCGCTGTGAAAAAATTTGGAACAAAAAACTCCGTGGCGCTTATTTTCCTATATTCATATTTGACTCCAATGAGAAACCTAGTAAAAAAGCTATTGCAAATTAGCAAGAAATTAATTCTACGCAGCTTGTTTGCTTTTCTGTTCGTCCCACTTCAGTCAACATATGGTTATGGTCGTTTTATCGAAAGGGTCACATGGTCAAACGGAAACGTCTTGCATGGTCACTACACCATATTTTGAAGGTCTCTGCAGTCAATTTAAGTTGCCAGTTTACCTTATTACCAAATCGAATGGCTATAAGGTAAATGGGCTGTATGACCTCTTTGAAGTGGTCATAAGACTAACTGACCTTATTTCCGTGGACCTTATGCCACCCCAACTTTAAATTATTGCATTGTTATCGGACTTTAATACGTGTGCAAAGTTCCAATTAAACTTATGGCCATTTAAGTGGTCACAAGGTCAACTGACTATGTCCTCTGAGCTTTTGTTAGGTTAGGTGAACTGGCCGGTCCATGAGGACCTCACATAGACTGAATAAGTCCGTAGTGCTACAAGAGGTTTGTTTTAACGACCAAACTGAAAAACCCAATCAAAAACCAGGACCTATGTTATAAAATAACTACGTCCTCTTGGCAAATACTAGAAGCTTCCTAAGATGTAAGCCACTTGCTGCTTCTAGATCTGACAACTGTATCTCTCCCAATAGCTGGAATCTTAGCCTGGCAAGCGCAGGGCAAGAGCACAGAACGTGCTCGATCGTTTACTCCTCCAGCTCGCACTTCCTACATCTGCTATCACTGACCAAGCCTAATTTAAAGGCATGTGACGCCAGAAGGTAATGTCCGGTCAGAATACCCGTCATGAGTATACATTCCTCTCTTTTTAATGATAAAAGCACTTTTGTTAGACTAAGGTTGTAAGACCTGCACATAATCTTCGACACTTTACAGCCCCGCGCTTGAACCCACGCCTTTCCTGCTTGGTAGATCATGTGCGCCTCTCGCCTTCACTTAATTTCGCTCAGTCTAATTAGGACGTCTACGGAGCAAGCTCCAAGGGATGCGACCTTTCAAGCTAATTCATCCGCTTTTCAATTCCCATCTATTCCCATATGCCCTGGGACCCAATCCCTGTCCCGATTCTCTCCAGGGACTACTTACGCTCTAGCAGGCATTTAGATGCTGTGGTATGCGAGATTATTGCCTTAGTTGCTGCTTGACTGTCAATATAAAAGTTAACACGATTGCAGACTGGGCTATTTTTTTCCAGGGTAGTATGTTCGTATTATGATTGATGACGCTATACTACTATGGCCGTATGGTCGGCGCTCTTGCTTCCCCGAGGCACCGAGCCTGGTTGCAGTTGTTAACGCTAAGTTCTATGCTATCAGGTCTGCGGGTGGAATGTGCAGAATGGCATACATTGCAGCTGCCGGGGTTATTTTGAGGGCTCCCGTAATGCTAAGCATTTATAGTCTACATACCCCCTCAAATTTTTTAAAGCAGGTCGCTTTTTGTGTGGCTTTCCACCAAACAAGAACTCCGTAGTATAGGATAGGGCTTATAATCACTGTAAAAACCCAATGAGAAAGAGAGGGCGATAAGCCCCACGTACACCAGAGCATTCTTTTACAAGCATAACGTGCCGTTGAAGCCTTCTTCACCCTCTCCTCCACGTTGAGCTTCCATGACAGCTCACTGTCTAGGATGATTCCTAGATACTTTGTGCTAAATTTCTCCTGTAGAGTCACACCTCCTAACTTAGGCCTGACCCAAATTGGGACCTTGTACCTCTTTGTAAAAAAGACCATATCCCTTTTATCCTTGTTGACTTTCAACCCGACATTTGATGCCCAGGTATGAATATCCCGAAGAGCTCGATCCATCAAAGAGCTAATCGTTGGAAGGCACTTTCCACTTATGACAGTTGCAACATCATCCGAGTAAGCCGTAAGTTTTACGGGTCCCTCATAAAATAGCCTGAGCAGTTGGTTGTTGACCGGCATCCACAGCAGAAGTGATAGTACCCCTCCCTGCGGCGTTCCCCTGTCCACTGATTTCGTGGCCTCGTACAATCCCCATTGTGATGTAATCTTCCTGCAATTTAACATGCAGCCGATCCATCTGGTTAAGGCTGGATGTACTTTAATGTAATTAAGACCATCCATAATTGCCCATTTAGAGACTTTTTTGAAAGCTCCGGTAATGTCTAAGAAGACTCCTGGAGCATATTCTTTATATTCCAGGGCTTTCTCTACGCTTATTACCACCCTATGCAATGAGGTGTCTACCGACTTGTCTTTGGTGTACGTATATTGTGTTGTGGAGAACAGCTTTTCATCCGCGTTGGACTTTATGTACACATCTATCAGCCTTTCAAAGGTTTTGAGCAGAAATGATGTTAAGCTAATGGGTCTATAATCTTTGCCATACACGTGACCGATCTTTCCCGCCTTTGGTAGGAATGCTACACGAGCAGTTCTCCCAGAGTGCGGTACATGATTCAGTGTTAAGCACCCATCAAATATTATTTTAAGACATTCCTCGACCGCCCTACCTGAGACTTGTAGCATGGCCGGGAATATACCATCTGGGCCCGGCGATTTAAACTTAGAAAAAGTCTTCACTGCCCACTCGATCCTGGTATCTGTCACCAAGCCCGGCACTACCCGCTCCGTGATCGAAGTGTGAGTGATGTCTGCTGGCTCTTCTAAATCGTCTCCCGATGGGAAATGTGTGTCGAGAAGCACCTCAAGGGATTCCTCACTATTACGTGACCATTCCTCGTTCTCTTTCTTTATTAATCCCTGGACTATATTTCCCCTTGCTAGGACTTTTTTCAAACGTGCTGTTTCGCTGGAGCACTCTATGTCCGTACAGAAACTTTTCCATGAGATTATCTTCGCTCTGGAAATTTCACACTTGTGGATCCTCAGTAGGTCCCTGTACTCGTCCCGACACGCTTCGCTTTCCGCGGTCTTTGCGAGCTTAAATATTTCTTTTACCTGTCTTCTTAGAAGACTGAGCTCATTGCTCCACAATGGCGGCTTTGCTTTTCCTCTGAATCTTCTTAGAGGGCAAGCTTCGTTATACGCAGTCATAAGCGTCATTGTTAGGAACTCATTCGACTCCTCCAGTTTCTCCACATAGGCAACCTCTTTGGGTTCTCCCAGTTTCGTTTCAACCTGTTTCTGGAATTTATTCCAGTTTGTTGACCTAGGGGTTCTAAATGTTCCTCCCTTCTCTACCCTCTTTAGGGCGATGCTGAAGCTGATATACGCATGGTCGGAGAAGGATGGTCTATCAAGAACCATCCAATCATACCTTAATATATCACGTTCCGAGCTCAGTATAATATCCAAAACATTGCTGGATGTTGGATTAATGTATGTAGGGACATTTCCCCTCTTGGCTATCTGCAAATTAGTTTGCAGGATGTAATAAAATAGATATTCGCCTCTCTCGTTCGTATCTGATCCTCCCCATGCATTGTGGTGCGCCCGTGCATCCGCGCCTATGACCATCCGTCCTCTGCGCCCTTCGTCCTGTACTAGCCTCTTGCACTCCACCAGTACAACCTCCGCAGCATGGGCCATGCAGCAGGATGCCAGGATAAGTGCCTACTTATTCCTTTGCTCAACGGCTACCACTACGAGGTCCTCAGTAGTGTAATTAGGCAGCATATATTTTTGCAGCTGTTTCCTTACCATTACTAAAGCTCGCACCCGTCCTTCCGTTTGCGCATAGTAAACGCCAAATCCGCGCGTGCTAAGTCAAGAAACCTTTCTTCCCGATGAGAGCCACGGCTCCTGGATCAGCGCCATGTCAAACGAACTCTCTTCAAGTGTTAGGAGGAGTTCGCTCGACGCAACTTTACTGTGTTGGAGGTTTATCTGTAGGACTCACAGCACCATTGGGCTATTTGTCCCCCTCCAGCACCTTCATCGTGACGTCGTCGTCCTCCCCTTGCCCTTTGGGTTTAGAGTGTTGGATGGATGAATTGGGCACATTTAAGGCAGATGAAGCGAAAGCAAAAATGCCACATGATAAAAATTTTACTGCCGCTGTTGATGGATGTAAAAGCCAGGTGGGTTCGTCACCCTGTGATACAGCCATGAAAATAACGCGGTGCATGATCAACCACAAATCATTGTGAAACGTGGCTGCAGAATATTTTTGAAGTCAAAACTGAAATGAATATGTTGCGTACAATTTGTTTTTTCCAAATTATAATTTATATAAATAGTTTTCAATACCATTAAAAAACAATCACAGTGGCTTTTTTATTTAAAATCCTTTCAAGGGAATGTAGCTGTAGAAGCGATCTGTACGCTCGCCGTAGTTTTTGTGTCTTCTTCAATATCAGGTTTCAGCATAAAAAGATGCACCAAGCTGCTTGGCTGTCTCTTAATCCAAAAACACGAAATCGAGTCGATCACCCAGTGATCGACGGCAGATATAGTTCCAGTATCCTGGATGTGCACACTACGAAATCCAAATATCTAATCGGGCCACAACCTTGTACCAACGAGGAAAAGCATACGCCTCTGCGCAGCAAAGAAATCGCGCGCAATGACGCAAGGGAAGTTTGCTGTCAAAACTAATAAGCTCATCAAACAGACAGTTGATAATAGCTTCATTCGACTCTCACACCTGGGCCCGTATTACGTGTTACGATCCGTGATCGAAACTCTTTTTTTAAATCTCAATAGCTCTGAAATGGTGGATCGGACCATTGGCTTTCAGCGAACCCGCAAAAAATAACTGGTACGACGAGCAATTTCGAGCTGATTCTGGGAAAATGGACGCTGCCTATATGGCTACGCTGCACACCATATTGGAGCGTTATCTTGAGGCGAATAGGGAAGTGAGACGCCCATTTAGAAGGAAATAAATAGCAGCTTGACAGAGTTAAAAAAATAATTGGAAAAATCTACCATAAATAATTTACTCAAAATAATATTACCCTTATTAAAATTTAAGTTATCAAAAGAATAATCAAATATAGAGTATAAAAGCGTGGGGTTGTTCATCTTCTACTAATGTTACTTAAAATCTTTGCGATTAAAAATTATTTTCTAATTTTTAGTCCGGTTAGCTGTAAAGGTGAAGGTTTTCAGTTTTTTCAAACTATACACATTTTTAATTTTTTAGTTCGAGATAGTTTGTAGATTTCCACGTTTTCGAGTACGTTTAGACTACGGGCCTTTACTCGTTCATGAAGGACCTTCACTGTTTGACTAACTGATGTTTGCGCTGTTAAAAAATTTGGAATAAAAAACTCCGTAGCGCTTATTTTCCTATATATTTTTTTGACTCCAATGGTAAACTGAGTAAAAATGCAATTGCAAATTAGCATGAAATTAAATCTGCGGAGCTTGTTTGCTTTTGTGTTCGTCTCACTTCAGTCAACATATGGTTATGGTCGTTTTATCGAAAGGGTCACATGGTCAAACGGAAACGTCTTGCATGGTCACTATACCAAATTTTGAAGGTCCCTGCTGTCAATTTAAGTTGTAAATTGACGTTATTACCAAATCGAATAGTTATAAGGTAAATGGGCCGTATGACCTCTTTGAAGTGGTCATAAGGCTAACTGACCTTATTTCCGTGGACCTTATGCCACCCCAACTTTAAATTATTGCATTTTTATCGGACTTTAATACGTGCGCAAAGTTCCAATTAAACTTATGGCCATTCGAATGGTCATAACGTCAATTAACTTTATGTCCTTTGGGCTTATGTCGCCCCAATATCAAATTATTGCATTGTCATCGGTTCTTGATACGTGTGAAAAGATTCAATTAACGTTACGGTCATTCTCCAATAAGGTCAATTGACTTTATGTCCGTTGAACTTATGGCACCTCATCATGAAATGATTGCATTGTTACGCCGTTTGATACGTGTTCAAAGTTTCAAATTAACTTACGGCCATTTTAAGTGGTCATAAGATCAATTGACTTTACGTTCTTTGGGCTTATGTCACCCCACCATCAAAGTAGTTCATTTTCATCGGACCTTGATACGTTAACAAAGTTTCGAATTAACCAAACTTCTGGAAGTCGGTAGAAATTTATGCTAAAATTCTCCGTTACATACAAATATATACATACATACATACAAACATATATACATATGTAAATCCAAAGTAATAAAAGCTAAGTAAAAAGTAAAAATTTTATTCTTAAAAGTTTCAGAAAGTCAGGAGCAAATTTTTTTTATAGCTATCTTTTTAGACCTAAAGGCTATGCCGTTGGGCATTTAATTGTCAATTTAATACTTCTTTGTAGTCAAAATGGATTTGACAATTTATTGCGAGCCGTTTTCATGATACAACAGAGTCTGTTGTCAAATTTGACTTAGTGAAAAATAAGCACATGACTCTTCTTGAAGGGAAGTTGTAGACCTAAACGTTCAGTAGTGTCCGAATTTAGCTTTATTCCAAGAGTTAAAACTTTCATAATATATAAAGAAATGTAGCAGGGTATGTATGAAACGTAGAGCAATAAAATGGCAAATAAGTTAGAGAAAAAATATAAATGGTGCAGCAACGCATTGAAATGACTTAGTGTATAGACGCATCTGCCTTAAAACCAGTAAAAATGCAGGTGTATTCGAGTTCAAATCTCAGCATCCGAAAACATCAAAAATCGCCGTACGCAAATTTTATAATTTTTCTGTGCTATCAATAACAACAATTTATTTAATTAGTAATTTCAGCAAAACTAACTTATAATCATGCGATTAATCCCTAAATAGATTGGTCTCCGATTGATCACTTTTGTCTCCATTCTGGTATAATTGGCCCCCTTTAGGCCCTTTCGGGTACAGTTGGGATAAGTCAGTTTGAAATCTATGTAGGCCATTTTATGAAACATTGAAAAAACGGCAACGAAATGAGTAAAATAAAAATAATTACAGGTGATTGAATCGAATTATTTAAGAAAAATGCGAAACCATATACCGAACCTAAATTACTAGGACTTAACGTCTACGCTGGAGTTAGGGTTAAATTTTCGGATAATATTTTGAATTCCTTTTTGACAACAACACAACTTTCAACAAATAGATCTGTTGGCTTCACAAACCCTTTGATTGTGTTTCTGCCATGAAAAATGCGACTGCTCCCTATTTGAGTCTTTATTGAACCGAAAAGAGACTGGTCTTCATATGTGTCCATAATGGTACAAATGGGATTGGTCTTATCGACTCCTTGTGGGTATAAATGGGTACAATTAGGCTCTTCATAGGACATGCTCAAACAAAAGGGAACAGTTCAACTCATACAAAGAGGTCAAAACTGACCTTGGTTGCATATTCCTTTGCGACTCATCCCGCATTCATCCTAGATTAATCGCATTTTGTGCAGGGCAGTGACTTATAATCAAAAGCCAGTTTCGATGTGTTAGTGAAAATATTTTATTATTATTCAGACAGACATGATTCTAGCTGACTCGCGAAAATCAAAATGCCTTTGGTGTTAGCGGTATGTCAACACGTACACAACTGATTCGGCAGCCAAACACACATTGTGTTCGGCCAAGGGACGATGTGGTTAACAATATACAACTTTTTTAACGGCTTTATTTAGCTTGAGTTGACAGGTCGCATGGCCGCATGCACGGCTGCACGGCCATTGTGAACGAATCTTGTAATTGAAATTTAAGTAACTTCCCGATAAGCTACAAGCATGAAACTTGGAATATAGTTCAGAACCCGATGACAATGCAATAATAAGAAAAAAAACGCCGCTAGGTGGCGCATGGATCGAGATATTCGCAAAAATCGTATTTGTTGACCGATTAGGCTCACATTTGGAACACTTAATACATACAAGAATAGAAATCGACCTGTGAAAAAAAATCGCCGCTAGGTGGCGCATGGATCGAGATAATCACAAAAATCGTATTTGTGGCCCGATTTGGCTCATATCTGGAAACCATAATACATACAAGAATAGAAAGCGACCTATGAAAAAACCCCGCTAGGTGGCGCATGGATCGATATATTCGCAAAAATTGTATTTGTGGACCGATTTGGCTCACATTTGGAACACTTAATACATACAAGAATAGAAATCGACCTGTGAAAGAAAATCGCCGCTAGGTGGCGCATGGATCGAGATATTCACAAAAATCGTATTTTCGGCCCGCTTTGGCTCATATTTGGAACACTTAACACATACAAGAATTGAAAGCGACCTATCAAAAAAATCGCCGCTAGGTGGCGGAAGGATCGAGATATTCACAAAAATCATATTTGTGGTCCGATTTTGCCCATATTTGGAACACATAATACATAGATACATGAATAGAAAGCGACCTATGATGCCCGAATTGGCTCATATTTGGATCAAATATTACATACAGTCCGGTAGAAGTGACATCAAAATATTTTGGAGTTGGAGGAGGGACAAGCATACGTGGCGCAGAGTCGCGTAAAGTCTTTGGAAGGATTATGTATTGAGGACTTAGGATGTAACAAAGTGTCAGGAAAGAGTCCTTGTAATAATGAGTCACTAAATGAACTAAATAGAATGAGAAATAATAGGCAATTAAATAAAGACTAAAAACTTGAAAATAAAATAATTAAAAAAAATTTTTTAAGTTAAACGGTTTTATTGAAAACAATACTTACATGAAGTAATAATAATACGAAAAGCTAGAAAATAATTCGGTAGGTCCTAGGTACTAGTCATCACACTCCTTATCAATCTATGGCGTTGATCAGACAATTAAATAAAAGCGTTGGACGCGTCATATTTCTACTGATAGTCATAAGTAAAACTAACTGAACCTTAATCAGTCACATTTTTAGAAATTTCACGCGCCTAACCCTTTTATTTAATTGTCTGATCAACGCCATAGATTGATAAGGAGTGTGATGACTAGTACCTATGATCTACCTAATTATTTTCTAGCTTTTCGTATTATTATTACTTCATGTAATTATTGTTTTCAATAAAACCGTTTAACTTAAAAAATTTTTTTTAATTATTTTTTTATGTTTAAAATGAAAATGACTCAGTGGTCGAAAAAAATTATGAACAAACATAACCTAAAAGTCAAGCATAAGTGACAATGCTTGCAGCTCGAAGAGGACTATAAATATGCCTATATTAAGCCATGCAAAGCTAAACACTGTTTAGTTCTTAACGCGAATATGCATTGCGTTGCAAAAAAAAACATACCATAACAACAGGATTGGGAAAAAATTGTCACTCTACCTACAAAGTTGCCAACAAAAGCAACAAGGGACTAACTAAATTTCACTTGAAGTGAAAGTTATGACAAAATTTGGCCATGAGCCAAAAATACAAGCAATAAAAAGACTGAAGGGCAAAGGATATGAGAGTAATACCCTGGCATACGTCGTATTTATATGCTTTTAACGAGATGTCTTCAAACCGTAGCAATGTGACTGCTTTGTCTAAAAATATAGCAGAAAATATCTCAGATATAAATACACACACACACACACACAACCGCGCACCGGATTTTTGTGTTGCATTTCTTATGACTTTCCTGAGGCAGCAAAACGATTTTGCAGCCAAAGTATCCCTCCCATTACGCGTCAACAATACTACGTTTAAGCGTTAAAATGTTGGCGTTAACTTTATGAGTGGTATAAGATTTAAGAGACAACAAAATGTAGCAATGATCCAGTCTCATCCCAAACATACACTGCAGAAGCAATATGTAAGGCGCCGTATACCCCAAAGTGAGACAGGTGGTGTGGGTAGGATAGCATGCCATTTGTTATTTGTTTATTTACCGAAATAAAAACAGTAAACAAAATCATCCCTCCTAGCGCAAGTGCACATGTTAAGTCTTCCCGCCCATGCTTCCACAACGTTTATACATGCATACAATTCCTTAAAGCCGTTTTCATGTCGTTCATAGCAGCTCAAACCTTTGTTGTTGGCACAAAAGGTTCGCCTGCGGCTGAGTGTTATTCTGTCAAACTAACAACAAATTTATGTTAAATTTAACATGCTTTAGTGGCCTTTTCTTATTTTTTTCTATGCAATATTTTTGATGTTTTTGTTATTGTAACGATCATTTGTTTTTTTCCGCTTGACTAACAGTGTGTGTGTGTGTGTTTTTGTAGCTACTCATGTCGTATATAAAGACAAACTTATGCATATTTCGTTACATTTCCTGCAGGTCTCAAGCTGAGTTGCACAGTTTTTTTTTTACTTTCTTACGAGTGCTTTTGAGTGAAAGTCCCCGAAGATTTGAATGCTTTTTTATGGACGACTGCTTCGAATGACATACCAAAATTACAATAAAGGGACGTACATATATGTTGCTATAGGAATGTGGATACGTTTATACATTAGACCGTTTGGTAAATGTTTTTTTTTATATATTTCTAACACTCTTATATAAGCTTTAGTGGTATACTTGTATGTATGCAACTCTTAGGCTAAGTTTATGATCGAGCGTAATCGCATCGCTCGATGCGACGAGAAACGTTCCATCGCTTGTTACATTTTCGCTAGCGTTATCGCTGGCGATTGAGTGTTTATAGTAGAGCGAAATCGCAAGCGATGGAATAATCAGCAATACAACTCAACGTCCTTTTATTCACGTTGTGGCAGTGTAGAGAAAGCAACATGTGTATATTAACTCATAAAATTTTATTATTAGAAAATAGCTATTTTTTAAGAGAAAAATATTTAAAAAATATCAAGTGCATCTATTCGCGATTGTGGTAAACTGCATAACGCAAATTCCACAAGCACTGCTTGTCACGTACCTTTTCAATAAAAACATCCATATTGTTTCGCTATTTCGCTCAACTGAATCAAAATATTTTGGTTGCAAATTTTCGTCGCTTTTGTCGCTTGTAATCGCTCAATTCGCTTTACGCTAAATCGCTTTGTCATAAACATCTCCATATGCACTAATATAATTGATCGCTAACAGCGATTTCCTTCGCATCGCGCGATGCGATTACGCTCGATCATAAACTTAGCCTTATACTCCAAATTATAATAAAAAGTGTTACGTATACGCACAGGTACCCGTCTTTTCAGGTGGTGCGAATAAGTTTGTGCTTAGTTGTTTCGAAAAAACCAAAAGCTTTTTAGAGTGTTGTAAAAATAAAGGTAAATCTGATTATATGTATGTAGAATAAAGCAACGTCTTGGTGGAGCCCACTGTATTTCGTTTAGATCGGGATAAGTACCTCAACATCATAGTACCCAAATGTATTTCGTGACTAGCTGCATATTATAGAAACGTATCACGACTCTCCGGCCCAGCATGTAATCCTATCCACACCTACAACCGTAGGGAAGAATTCTGTAATGGGTCGCAATATCAAAATCGTGTTCAAAAAGGCAAAAGCAAGAAGGCTTCTTAAATTTGGTAAAGTCTTCATGCACGATGTAACATCTAACCATGCGATGAAACAGATCGAAATCGCGGCTGCACGGTGGCAACATAAATAAATCCTCAACTCGATCGGTTTGCTTTCGGTAGCTATAACTACAGTCAAGTAGATATGTATACCTTTAAAGCCATCAATCTAGACTCGTACTAACATAGCTACAAGCAGGCATGCTTAACCAACGAACCGATATCAATTCGTTACGCTAATTAACGTTAATAAACGAACCGAAATGATATCGTTACGTTTGGTAAGCATGCCTGCCTACAAGCTTCTGTATAACGCATAATGTTGTCCCAATCAACTTGTGCAACCCAACAAAACGAAAAATTAATTTAAAAATTTTTAGAGTGTTGTCGGTATGCGTTCGATAAAAAATCGATATGCCGTCGATAACGTTTTTATCGATAAAATATCGAGAGAACACTTCGATAACAAGCCAATGACTTTTCGATAACATACTAATAACATTTCCATAACTACCAGACAACTTGTTGATAATTCATCCCTAATAAAATATTGATAACCCTTCGATAAGAAGTTTATATTATTATAATAAATAAATAAGAAGCCGATAAAAAATCGATAGAAAATCGGTTACAAGTAGAAAGTACATTTACTACAAGAAGAAAAGGTAGATAAGAAATCGATAGCGCGTATACACTGTATCGATGCACTCCTTTAGCAAACCGATAACAAACTGTCAAAAAAACCGCGCTCACCAAGTACTCGTGAGATTCGACGTATAAGCATGCAGATGTAGAAGTCAAGAAAACTTAATATATTTAAGATTTTCCCTAGGTGTTTAAAGTAAACCACAACAGAGACAAGTTTACCAGAAACAAATAATCTCAATCTTCGTCAGCATCTCATCTGTAATAATCGATATCGACAAGTTATTGTTGTATTATTATTAGTGAGTTATCGGTTTCTTATAGCCGGCTTACAGAGTGGCAGCGTTTCCATAGTGAAGTTGCATCGCTATATGTTTCATAACAAGCCGATGAATCGACGACAACCAAACGATAGCATGTCGTTAACATGGTAACACTCTAATGCAAAGCGATAACTTTTGGGTAGATTTAAATATTTTTTTGAAAACAAAACGATAATTTTCGAAAACAAACCGATAGCTCTTCGATAACAAATCGATAACTTATAGATAACTTTTTGGTTACAAAAAAATAAAAATGCGGTAACGTATCGACGAATTTTTGATAACAACCTTGTCGATAACTTTTCGATAATAAATCTTTAACTTGTCGATAAAAAATCAGTAACTCATTGCTAAACTTTATTATCGATAGTGAGTTTATAGCGCTTCGACAACAAATCTATAACTTGTATACCGAGTCGATAACACACCTGTAACATACTGATGGCTAGTCGATAACAAGTCGTTAACACTTCGATAACAAATTCATAACACGCCGTTCGGTTTTGGGTACGGCTTCGGTTTTGACTTTTAATCTTTGCTTTCCTCTCCCGTCCTTTTCCTTTTTCCTCTTCTTTCTCTTCTCTCCTCTCCTTTTCTTTCCTTTACTTTCTTTTCCAAATTGGAGACAAAGTTCTACAACCGTATAAATAACGGCCAGTGAAGACATAATACCTTCACATCTAGCTATTTTATGGGCTCGGATTGGAAACGTAGCCTCTTCAATCGGCGCAAGTAAGGACATGGTAACAAAGTATTGATGAACACAAAAAAAAAAATTAAAATAAAATAAAAAATACAAAAATAAATAAAACTAAAAGAAAATTTCCTCCAGTGCAAGAAATCGCTGCTCTCACTTCACAGTAGGAACATAAAGAAGCGAAGAGACGGCTGGCGCGCTTGGACTCTTCAACCCACTTCAATCTCTTTTCTTTATTTTTCCCTGCCTTTCCTTTTCCCCCAACATTCCCATCTCGTCTACCCTAGACTTAAATTCTGTAATTTTAACTTCCTTTATATTAGTTTCGCTTGATGTGTTTCCGCCAATTTCCTTACAAACTTGGAGAATCTAGCAACCCATTTTAGAGTAACTTCTTGGAGAGCTAGAGTTTTGAAACTTGGAACACACATCGAAACCCGATGACAATTTAACATGAGGGAAATTTGGAAAATCAAAAGAACGTCTGAACTTAGAAATTTTGCCTTCGATTTTGAAGGAATTTTCCGATAACCCAGAGACCTGAAACTTTGAATGGAACTTTGGAGTTTATAATGTTGTAATATTGAAAATAAAAGAGCTTTCTGGATGGGACAGATATTTTAAACGTCCATATAGAACATGTGGAATCTTGGGAACGCTATTTCAGTAACTAAATTCTTAAAACTATGAATATACAGCAGAACCCCATGAAAATGAAACATTACGTAAAAAAAATTTCGCTAGGTGATCCAGAGATCCTGAAAATTTAAAAAATCGTCCGAACTTGGAAACTGTTCCTGAAATGAAAGCTTTGGGGTCTATAGGTTTGTAATGTTAGGAATAAATGATCGGTACGTGCCTGGTATTCTTCAAAAAAAATTATACCGATGAAGAATTTTTAATAGCTGATCCGAAAAAAAGGTAGTTGTTTAATTGAAGACAACCCAGTTTATGCGAAGCCGATGCCTCTTTCCGAATCAAAACTAAAATACTTGAAAAAATTGGGTGAAAAACTGGTTAAGCCAAAAGAATATCATTCTTTTTATAAAAATGTGGAGGGCAACGCTTTAACCGAACTCAACGTTTTCGTTCGTTCTGATTCTAATGAGAAGTTCTAAGTTTGCAATAATATCTTAAACAAAAACACATTAGTATATATGAAATTGAATTGAATGTTAAACTTTTTTCATTTACATACATACTTTCGATAAGCCAAATTCGCGGATGCCTTCCCAAGTACTGTGATGCTCCGAATCCCAATCCGCCCACGGAATTGGCCTAGCAGGTCTGGGCATGGCGCTAACGTTATTTAAAAATCAATCTGTAGTGATTTTTTACATCTTTTGAGGTTAAGGCCATACCATGACCAGTTGGGCCAATTCTTATAGCGTATTCGCATTCAGCGCATCAAAATGCATAGAAAGTATGAAACGATTTACCTGAACCGACTACTTTTAATTTTTTTGTAAAGATGTGTTAACAAAAAATTAGATCAGCTTTTTAAAGTTTTGTTGTGCCAGAAAAATGAATATCTGACCCGGCCTATGAAAAGGTGGCTTATGACTCAAAAAAGAAATTGCGAGAAACAGCTGTTAGAGATAAACAATGCATTTCTTCAGTTTCTTAGTAGTAGTAATTTTTTTTGAGTCATAAGCCACCTTTTCATAGGCCGGGTCACATATGCTAAATCTCGGAGAATAGAAGGGATGCAAGCAGAAAAATTATCTCAGTTGAAAGAGCCATAGTGCGAGTATAAAAAATAAGTACATTTTTACACTAGAAACTAATTCTTCTAATTTTGAGGGAGCAATAAACTTTGAAACTCGATTTCTCAACATTTTCATCTTGGCACATTCATGCTTCTGGCAAACGGGCGACGATACAAGAGTTTTCTAGTTGGGACAGGGCGATCCCTGTCTTTAAGTAGTCTAAAAAGTCCATTAAAAATTCTGAAATCTTGCGATTTGTTAACGCGTATAACGAGAACCAAAGCACCTTTAATGAGTCAGTACTATATACACATGTATTTGTTGTTATTACTGTACATTTTTTCATATTTATGCATAGATATTTGTTTTTAAGTTACCAGTAATATTTTTTCTGATCACTTGAGGATTGCTAAAATTTTATGTTTGTGGGCTAGCAAAAATATCCTTATTTGGATATATACGGAAAAGTAACTAGTCTGTTGCTATTAACTAATAGCGCGGGAGATCTTCCAAATGCAAGTTATGGAGCATAGGAATACAAAGTTAGAGCTGTAAAAACAAGGAAGAAAACCGTACGTGTCTTCGGTGCTTCCACCTTGGAAGCTATTGTGGCCTTTTGTGCCGATATTGCAGCCAATATAACGTTCAAATCTATGTTCGCCATTATCTGCGGAGTCTTCCCCTTCAGGATGAAACACATACTTCTACACATTAACTCCCTTCGATTCCATAACATCTCGTAGTCGTGCCTTAAGTTAGGATTTATTGCCAGTTGTATTCAAACCATGTTTCTGCAACTCCTATCGAAATGCTAATATTCGCCACAATAACTTCTGTATAAAAGTCTTAAGACTGCATACTTATAACGCTTATAGATCTGTAAGCAAGTGTTAAATCGGACTCAATTGCTAACGACCTGCGCTTATAATAATTGTAAATCTCATAATGTTTTGATCAAAACAAATTTTTTATGCCCAGTTGAGCAGAGCTCACAGATTATATTAACTTTGATTGGATAACGGTTGGTTGTACAGGTATAAAGGAATCGAGATAGATATAGACTTCCATATATCAAAATCATCAAGATCGAAAAAAAATTTGATTGAGCCAAGTCCTTCCGTCCGTCCGTTAACACGATAACCTGAGTAAATTTTGAGGTATCTTGATGAAATTTGGTATGTAGATTCCTGAGCATTCATCTCAGATCGCTATTTAAAATGAACGATATCGGACTATAACCACACCCACTTTTTCGACATCGAAAATTTCGAAAAACCGAAAAGTGCGATAATTCATTACCAAAGACGGATAAAGCGATGAAACTTGGTAGGTGAGTTGAACTTATGACGCATAATAGAAAATTAGTAAAATTTTGGACAATGGGCGTTGCACCGCCCACTTTTAAAAGAAGGTAATTTAAAAGTTTTGAAATCTGTAATTTGGCAATCGTAGAAGATATCATGATGAAATTTGGCAGGAACGTTACTAATATTACTATATATATGCTTAATAAAAATTAGCAAAATCGAAGAACGACCACGCCCACTTTAAAAAAAAAAAATTTTTTTTTAAATTTTAACAAAAAAATTAATATCTTTACAGTATATAAGTAAATTATGTCAACATTCAACTCCAGTAATGATATAGTGCAACAAAATACAAAAATAAAAGAAATTTTCAAAATGGGCGTGGCTAAATAAATTAGCGGTATCCAACAGATGATCCTCCGGGTCACTCTGGTCCACATTTTGGTCGATATCTGGAAAATTCCTTGACATATACAACTACCACCACTCCCTTTTAAAAACCTCATTAATACCTTTAATTTGATACCCATATCGTACAAACACATTCTAGAGTCACCCCTGGTCCACCTTTATGGCGATATCTCGAAAAGGCGTCCACCTATAGAACTAAGCCCTACGCCCTTTTAAAATACTCATTAACACCTTTAATTTGATACCCATATCGTACAAACAAATTCTAGAGTCACCCCTGGTCCACCTTTATGGCGATATCTCGAAAAGGCGTCCACCTATAGAACTAAGCCCCACGCCCTTTTAAAATACTCTTTAATACCATCCATTTGATACACATGTCATAAAAACACATTCCAGGGTTACCCTCGGTTCATTTTCCCACATAGTTATTTTCCCTTATGTTGTCATCATAGCTCTCAACTGAGTATGTAATATTCGGTTACACCCTAACTTAACCTTCCTTGCTTGTTTTCCATCGTTTTAAAAAAATAAATGTTAAAAATGAATTCATCAGTTTTTTGTTTTTAATAAGTATTTTATTGCTCTTAATGATTCGCAGCGAAATTTAAAAAAACAAAAGCTCATTAAGCAAATTAATTACGCTAACTGTCACTTATAAATCAGCGATCATAATAATGACAAAAATTGTGATAGATAATTTGATAACAATTTTAGTCGCTTTTGCGATGACAGAAATTCAATACTGAAAAAATTTGATTATACCACAAAACACAACAGAGAAAATTAGCAAATTGGAAGTGAGAGGCCAATGGTTTTTGTATATACTGAACATAATTTATTTTGATGATGATTCGTTTCGTTTTTACACATCAATTTTACATAACATATGTATATCATTACACTTTCGAAAACATTCGTAATGTTATGATAGATTAGGGTGAGCTGGCCGGTCAATACATACCTTACATAAGCTAAATGTATCCACAGTGTTACCAAAATTTGTTTGACGACAAAACGGAATAACCTTAATTAGGTGACAGGACGTACGTTGTAGAATAATCTGTCATCTTGGCAAATACTAGAAGTTTTCTGGGACCTAGTTTAATTGCTGCCTTGGCAACTCTGCCGCGAGCGCCGGACATGAACATAGAACATGCTCAACCGTTTTTTACTGTAGCTCGCACTTCCTTCACCTGCTGTTACTGACGAGTCCTAACTTATAAGCATGTTATGCCAGAAGGCAGTGTCCAATTAGTATGCCCATCGTGAGCCTTAAATATTTTCCCTTCGGAGATATAAGCTATTTTGTGAGTTTAATATCGTGGGCTTCGTACATGATCTTAGAAATTTTGCAGCCCTGCGATTTTGGCTGTCTCCTTCCAAACGGATTGGAACGTCTATCATCAATTTGGTGAGTGTTGTACCCTCCATTGCTGGCTCAGCGGCCCTTTCGTTACTTTCTAACGCTTTATGACCGGGAACACAGTATAGATGTATGAACTTTTTTCAATCCTTCTTTGCATTCCAGAATAAAAATAAATAAATGTAATGCGCGATAACCTACGAAGAGGTCTAAGGCCGAGCTTCTCTTCCAATTTGCGCGTGCTCCTCTTGCTTTTCCCTACAAATTGGCCGGACGGGACCTACATGTTTTATGCCGACTCCGAACGGCATCTGCAAGGCAGATGAGTTTTCACTGAGAACTTTTCATGGCAGAAATACACCCGGAGCGCTTGCCAAACACTGCCGAGGGGAAACCCCGCTTAGAAAAATTGTCTTCTAATTGAAAAACCTTATTTCTAAAATTTTGATGTTGCTTTGCCCGGGGTGTGAACAGGGCATACGGTGTGGTAGGCGGAGCACGCTACCATCACACCACGGTAGCCGCCTTTCGGTATTCCAGAATACTTCTTGATAAAGTACTGTGTCAGATTATTGCCTTAATTGCCGCCTAACTGGCAATATATATTTTGACTACAGCCTAATTACGCTTCCTCTAGAACTTCTGCTGCTTTCTTTCCGCCTGAAAGACGCTGCAGTATATTGTCAGCCTGTAAGATCTACTTATTTCTAAATCGCAACAGTAAAAAGCAGGCCCGACTTCTTCCCATCAATTTGAAACTATCCGTATATGCATGTATAGCATATTCTGCCATTTCTGCACCCTGACACCAATCCCCAGGCTCAATTTTGGCCCCAAGATCTCTCTTGAAGCTCAGGCGCGCGATCATTTATTCCATTTGCCTGATATTAGATGGCACTGTGATGCTATGTCCATAAGGTCTGCACTCAACCTGCCGCGAGGACTTGTAGTTGTTAATGTGATGTTTTTGTCCATTTAGTCTACAGTTGCGATGTGCAGAATGGCATGTAATGTTGCTATAGGGATAGTTTTTAGGGCACCCGTTATGCCAATCATTGATACTCTGCATAACCTTCAAGTTTTGTGGTAAACGTACTTTTTGTGTGGCTGTCCACCAAACAAGAACCCAATAGTAAAGTATGGACTTGACAATTGCAGTGAATAATAAATAAGAGAGTTTGGGTGTTAGGCCCCATGTGCATCCCAGCATCCTCTTGCATTCAGTGTCGCGGAGGCTTCCTTCGCTCACTCTCCCGCAAGGAGCTTCCACAACAACTTGATACCTAGTATAACTTTTAGATACTTTGTGCTATATTTTTATTGTAGAGTTAGGTCTCTAAGCTTAGGCTTAGTCCAATTAGGTATTTTATATTTCCTTACAAATAACACTAGTTCGGTGTTTTCGCTTTGGCGGTTAACCGGACTCCAGGTGCATGAACATCCCGAAGTGCCTGATCCATCAGACAGCTGATTGTTGTTAAGCCGCTTATAATTAATGACACGTCGTCTGCATATACCGTAAGTTTGATTGGTCCTACATCGAACCGCTTAAAAAATAAAAAAAAAAAATCGAACCGCTTAAGCAATTTGTTTATAACCAACGTCCACAGCATTGGTGATAAAAGTCCACCCGGCGGCGTTCCTCTGTTTACAGATTTTGTTGATTCCCATAGACCCCATTTTCCACTTCTAGTTTTTCACTTAACGTCGATGGGAATTGATCTTATATGAAGGTAGTAGCGTAAGCTTTTTGTTCATAATTTCATTTTGTTCACATACTCCCTTCAACTTAATGACAATAACACATATACACATACCTTTATCTATTTCACGCTAAGTTATTGCAAAATTATATGTTTTGTTCAATTAATCGAAACACAGAAAGTGCAAAATATTTACAATAAAAAAAAAAAAAAAAAATATCTAAATTTACAAATTAGAGCAGCAAACGAAGTTAGATTAAATACAGCAAAATTTAGTTAACGTCAAAAAATCACGCCGCGGAACTAAATAATTTGTGAGCAGCGATTAAAATCAATAAAAAAGTGGGTGCTAATTACAATAGAAACAAAATAAGAGTGCAAAAATAATAATAATAGCATAGCATGACTAAAAAACAAAAATTCATGTAAAAAAAAATTTTCGTACAATGATTAATACGAATTCAAGCACACCCATTTCACTATAAATGCGCGCACCACACAGCTCTTTGGCAAATCGTATTCAAGCTTTTGAAGCGCAAATAAATTATTAACATTAATTTGCAAAACCAAAAATATATATATATATATATATATATATTTCAAAAATGAAATCCTTCATCATCATTGTGCTCGTTTTTGCGTTCGCCGTTGTTGGCATGGTAAGTGATAAGCTGTGTACTTTTTGAAAGAAATGTATTACAAAGTTTGATTTCAGCACTCAATGCCCGATGCGGAGATGCGCAAATACATCGATGACTGCGTCAAGGAAAACCATGTACCACCCCAGGAATTTCAGGATTTATTGGAAGGCAAAGTACCTGCACCATCGGAAAATCTGAAATGTAGCACACTTTGCGTCATGGTCAAGGGAGGTCTCATGGATGAATCGGGCACATTTAAGGCAGATGCTGTTAAAGGTAAAATGGCTGATAATGAGAAATTTACTAACGCTGTTGATGAATGTAAAAGCCAGAAGGGTTCATCACCCTGTGATACAGCCATGAAGTTAACTCAGTGCATGATCAGTCACAAATCAATGTGAAAAGTGGTTGTAGAATATATTTTGAAAAATTGAATTTTAAGCTGATATGAATTTGTTGCGTACAATTTTTTTGACGTGATTTTATTTGAAGGTGAAGTATTTTTGTTTATTCGTAATTTAATGAAAATATAGTTTGTAATATCGCTGAAAATAAATCATGGTGGCTATTTTATTTAAAATCCTTTTAAAAATCCTGAGGCTGATATATTTAAGCACCCATCGAAAACCCGTATGCTTGTTAGGTAATATAATATATATATGGGGTATTCCATCCCTTTTCGACCAATTTTGAACCCGACCCCTTTAGAATTGGCTGAAAGTTTTTCTTCTTTTTCTAGCTTACGAAAGACGTTTTTCAGAATTTTTTCAAATTTTTTCATCCAACTCAAAAAAAGTAATGAATTTTTAAAAAAACACCGTTTTTGTTTTCAAAATGCTATAACTTTTTCAAAAATTTACCGTTTGGGATCTTTTTTTCTTTAAATTTGTTTTTAAATGTCCTTTTGGAAAAAATACAAAAAAATGTTTAAAGTTTTTTTTTTAATTTTTCAGTTTTTCGAGATGTTTCGAATTTCGCCATTTTTTTCTTTTTCTCATAAAAAACTTCAATCAATTCTGCAATCATCCCCACTAATCCCGGAGTGGGCCGATTTTTTTTTTTATTTTTTTTATTTAATTGAAAAAAAATTTCAAAAATAAAAATTTTTTTTATCAATTTTATTTATATAAAAAAAAATGTAAGAAAACGATTTTTAAGTATTCTTTTCTTTATATATTATGGTAATATTCGATTAAGATAACCAGGATTAATGATTGACACAGTAAACTCGCGAAAGCGAGTCATTTTAATCGTAAATTACCATGATATATAAAGAAAAGAATACTTAAAAATCATTTTCTTACATTTTTTGTTATATAAATAAAATTGATAAAAAAAATTTTTATTTTTGAAAAAAATTTTTTTTTCAATTAAATAAAAAAAAATATATAAAAAAATCGGCCCACTCCGGGATTAGTGGGGCTGATTGCAGAATTGATTGGAGTTTTTTATGAGAAAAAAAAAATGGCGAAATTCGAAAAATCTCGAAAACTGGAAAATTAAAAAAAAAAAAACTTTAAAAATTTTTTTGTATTTTTCCCGAAAAGTAAATTAGAAACAAATTATAAAAAAAAAAGATCCCAAACGGTGTTTTTTTAAAAATTCATAACTTTTTTTGAGTTGGATGAAAAAATTTGAAAAAATTCTGAAAAGCGTCTTTCGTAAGCTAGAAAAAGAAGACAAACTTTCAGCCAATTCTAAAGGGGTCGGGTTCAAAATTGGTCGAAATGGGATGGAATACCCCATATATAAATTATTTATTTACTTAATCTACAGATTTAATAACCTTTCAAGCTAGGATTCAATAATATGTGTAAGCGCAACAAGTTGAAAGATCAGTTCAGAAATTATAAATTAGGTAAGATTTCAGTCAATATGAATACATAATTATGGTGTCGAAATGGAAGCGACTCCGAGCACCAAAGTAAGGCTAGTTAGAATGTTGGAAATGACTATTTTCAACTTTATCCTAAGTTTATTATCAATTCAATAGCCTGCATTCCGAAAGCAAGAAGAACCATTCATCTGCACCCGTATGCTTGCAAGCCAATTCTGTCGTCCAAAGCAAAAAGCCAGTAAAGTGCACTTACTGCCTCTTAGGAAATTTAATGCCAATATATTTCTGTCACACTAATTTACTCATAAACTTAAAAATTAATCCATAGAATGATTTCAAAGTATAAAAGCAGTTTAAATCAAACTATTATGTGGAAAAAGAGTAATAAAAAGATGATAAAAAAATTTTAAGGACTACCTTTATATAAATGGACCAAAAAACGGAAGGCAATCTTTCCTTTAATACAGAAATAATCTTGTTGAATTTTGACTAAAAAACTTTAACAATAACTCTTGTAAAAGAATTTTGGGATTTAAAACTATAAAGGTGGAGCGCAATCTTTCAATTTAAGACAAACCATGTACTTGGGATTAACTAATTGATTATTTAAAATTTAAGCACGCGCCCAAAATTCTTTTACAAGAGCTATTGTTAAAGTTTTTTAGTCAAAATTGAAGAAGATTATGTATTTTTTAAAGGAAAGATTGCCTTCTATTTTTTGGTCCATTTATATAAAGATAGTCCTTAAAATATAATAAATCATCGTTTTTTCACTTTTTTAGTGCTGCCTACAAAAAGGCATTTGGAATTTTGGGTTCTGACTCACGGCCCAAGTTTCAGGTCTCTAGCTCACCGGAAAGTTACTTAAAAATCGATTGCAAGATTTCCCTCGTTTTTCAAGGACTTGCAATTATCTTGACTAGCGCGCCACCTAGCGGAAATTTGTTTTCTATAAGTTGTATTGTCACTAGGCCTCTAACGATGTGCAAAGTTTCAAGACTCTAGGTAACCGGGGAGTTAGTTAAAAATGGATTGAAAGATGCCAAAATCAAAACTAATTCTCTTAATATCTCGATCCATGCGCCACCTATCGATTTTTTTTTTGCAAATATTGCATTACCGCCGGGTTCTGACTCACGGCCCAAGTTTCAGGTCCCTAGCTCACAGGGAAGTTACTTCCGCAAGTTACTCAAAAATCGAACGCAAGATTCCCTTCGTTTTCAGGGATTTGTAGTTATCTCAATTAGCACACCACCTAGCGGAACTTTGTTTTCTATAATATATATTGTCACCAAGCTTCGAACCGTGTGCCAAGTTTCAAGTCTCTAGGTCACCGAGAAGCTAGTTACAAATGGATTGAAAAATTCCCAAATCAAAATTAATTTTCTTAATATCTCGATCCATGCGCCACCTGGCGAAATTTTTTTGATCAAATATTGCATTGTCACCGGGTTCTGACTCACGGCCCAAGTTTCAGGTCTCGAGCTCACCGGGAAGTTACTTAAAAATTGATCGCAAAATTCCCTGCATTTTTTCAGGGATTTTCGTTTATCCCAATTAGTCTGCCACTTGGCGGCATTTTGTTTTCCACGAATTGTAGTGCCATCGGCTCGCAAACTATGTGCTAAGTTACAAGTCCCTAGATCGGCAAAAAGTCGATCGCAAAATTTCCATTTTAAAATTAATTTTCTGTATATCTCGATGCGTGCGCCACCTAGCGGATTTTTTTTTTTTTTTCACTTGCATTGTAATGTCTCCCAGATCTGAACTATGCTCTAAGTATCAAATGTCTAGCTTAACGGGAAGATACCGAAAAAGACTTTTCAGTGGGTCAAAAATTCGTATGGAAATGTGGGGACAAACATGAAAGCGACTTAATACAAAGGTATAAAAAGTTTATAAAAAGCAGTAAACTTCGTTTACTTCTTTTAAATTTAAAAAACACGAAAACAGCTCGCGTCTTATTTCGGGCACCGAAAAGAATTATGTAAGATCACAACACTGAAAGAATTACTGCAAAGAAAAAAGGAAGTAAAACTAGAAAGTTGCCCCAAATTAGGTAGACCACACCGACTAAGTGGTGCTGAGAGAAGATCAGTTGTGCGAATTTTATGAAAAATCCCTCAGAAATTACTGTAAAATTGTGGTAAAAAAAAATAGTTCGAAAACGTCAGGTATAGCGATAAGTGCCAGATAACGGCTTTTGGGCGATGTTGGCTATTAGGTTTTCATAGAAAGTTTCATAAATAAATTAGACTATCTGAACATTTTAAAGAATGAGTTGAGAGGCAGTGCCAAAAACTTGAGCTTGGACAAACCATAGGTGTTTGAGCAAAACAGTAATTCTAAACACACTGCAAATAACGGTTGCTCTTACATGCCCCAAGCAGTTGCATAACCCGCCTCAGTCACTGAACCTCAACCCATCGCGCATCTATGGGAAAACTTAGACAGTAAAATTGGAAAAAGAACAACTAGTAGAAAAATATGCTCAAAGAAGCCCACCGATTTCACAAGCAGCCGTTCGGTGTCCATAGATCTTAAGCCTGTTACCCCTTCCGTTAACTAGCAATTGGTTGCCTCCAATATAACAGATCGGTTGACTTACGCCCAGTCTTCGGAAACATCAACAGTTGTGACCGACCAAGGTTAATTACCGATCAATATTTGGAACTATGAAATACAAACTGTTTCTACTTAGGTATAAGTTGTTATAAACAGTTCGAGAAGTGTGCGCACGCTCGATTGAAAAGCATGCAAGTGATTACCTGCATTTTGTTTGTGCATTCTCATTCGATGTGGGGTAGTGATGCCAATAAATACTTTTTATGCTACTGAAGGCGGCGTTTAAACGGTTAAGCGTCAACTAAGTAAGTAAGTAAGTAAGAAGGTGGCATTTCATATACACGGCGTCATAAATTTCAAAATTGTATTGCCCTTTTTATTGATGATGGAGTTTTTCTGATACGTCCCTGCATACATACCTACGAACGAAATAAACGGCTAACTCCCTGATCTTTCCAGTTTTTTCATCTCGCGAAACCTGACATTATCAACGACTAAATCATCGGCGACCTTATTTACAAAATGGACGTCCCAAATTTCGACCATTTTGAACATCCACGTCAATAGCACTACGCTACCGACTGTCTTACACCCCAAATTTTGGGTGGGGCGTTCGACTAGAATCTACATTTTGGTGAGCATGCAGCCGCAATTGTACCGAAAATCCAGAGCCGTAATAAAATCCTCAAATCTCTTGCTGGCAGTACTTAGAGACAAGAAAAAGAAACTTTCATTACCACTTACAAAGCAAATGGCCAGCCGATTGCATGCTACGCGTCCTCGATATAGTCGCCAAGCCTAAAGACTACCCCCTGGAAGAAGCTATAGACTTGTCAAAATACTGCCCTCAGAACCGCCACGAGTTGTCTTCTTATGTCCCTAGAACACCATCTACATAATGAGGCGAGAATACTCCCCATCAGGGAGAGAAATGAAATGCTAACCAAACAGTTCCTGTTGAATACCCAGAAACCTGGATATCCCAACAGACATCTGACTGAAGAGCCAACATTGCCCAGGGGCTTAAGGCGTCATCTCCGTAAGCATCATGAGGAAATACGGCACCTAAGAACACAACCGTCTGAAGCCAAAAAACACAAGCAGGTCCTGAGTGAACTCTACAAACAGGCGTCGGACCTCTATGTCAAGAATTGTCCAGTGAATCATGTACTCAAAGAAAAATACCCTAAACTTGCAGAAGAGGAACGCACACTCCCAGGGAAACGCGAGTCACTCTAGCTCAACTTCGATCTGGATATCTGGGACAGGTTAAACTCTTACCTATCCAGAATCAACCCCGACATACAAAATGCATACCCTGCTTGCAATGTGTACCCACATGACACCAACCATCTCTTCCATTGTAATGCAGAACCAACGCCTCTAACACCCCTCTCATTATGGTCCACCCCTGTTGAAACAGCAAGTTTCCTTGGACTCCCCTTAGAGTATATTGATGACAATTTGTGAT
The DNA here is from genome assembly GCF_040869045.1 of Eurosta solidaginis. NCBI lineage: Eukaryota > Metazoa > Arthropoda > Insecta > Diptera > Tephritidae > Eurosta > Eurosta solidaginis. The sequence goes on from NC_090321.1 coordinate 29,625,876, forward strand.
CGGTCACACCTATTGGATGGGGCGAAGCACTGCTACAACAACAACAACAAAAACAAGCTACAGCTGAAAGCTTTTTCTAAATTTGCTGTTTTTAATTTCAAATAAATTATTTTAAAGCGTTACTGTGTCCAATTAGCCATTACTAAAGCTGGTTTCTACTAATTTTTATTCTAACTGCGAAGCACTAACTAAACAAAAGTTGTCGACAACAAAATGAAGAGGTGCTATTTGCGAAGAGAGACACATTTCCTTATAACTATTTTGCTATTCATAATATTTTGTTATATTGTATTGGTAAATTGCCTTATAAACTGTATTAATTTAGTATTGATAATTTTTTTATTTAATGTCAACATAATCTTATTTACAGAATTTTAAAGCAGCTGATGATGCGCAAATTGACGCAAAACGTAGAGCGGCTATGAATCTGTTGAGTGATATGCATGAATGTAATGAAATACTCAAAGTTGATATAGATTTCGTGAATTACTTGGAAAGTATTTTGTATGATGAAGAAACAACAGTGATCGAGGAGAACGATGATTGCAGCAATAGCTGCTTGCTTCTGTTAGAAGGTATTGTACAAGACAATGACATGAGCATCGATAGAGAAAAGATACGACTTGAAGAGCTCGATAAAGTTTGGGTTCATTATGATAAGTGCTTTTACACAAATCCATGCCAGCGAGCAAAACGAGTGATTCAATGTATTATACATAAAAAGTTTATGAGACGAAAAGAATCGAAAGTATGAATATATGATGGATACAAAGTGGAGTCGATTTGTATAAATCTCTTAAACAAATAATAAATGTAAGGCGCGATAACAACCGAAGAGGTTTTAGGTCTCTTCTAATTGCGTCGTGCTCCTTTTTTAATTTTTCCTACAAATTGGCGGGACGGGACCTACTTGTTTTATGCTGACTCCGAACGGGATCTGCGAGGCAGATGAGTTTTCACTGAGTGAGAGCTTTTCATGGCAGAAATACACTCGGAGTGCTTGCAAAACACTGCCGAAAGGCGACCCCGCTTAGAAAAATTTTCTTCTAATTGAAAAACCGTATTTCTAAAATTTTGATGTTGCTTTGCCCGGGGTGTGAACCCAGGGCATTCGGTGTGGTAGGCGGAGCACGCTATTTTATTATAATTATCCAACTAAATCACCTTAGTTTCATTAGACAAACTTTTTTTAAGAAAACTTACACAAATCAAGGAGAGCTATCGATTTTTTATTGACTATTGATTGATTTTTTTATCGAAAATTTATCGATTAACTACCGAAGAGATATCGATTATTTATCGAGGAAATATCAATATCTTAGCGAAAGTTATGGACTTGTTATCGATAGGTTATCGAGTTGTTCACGTAGTGTTATTATTAGTTATCGGCCTGTTACTTACTAACTTAATTGGCGCTTAACCGTCTAAACGGTTATGGCCGTCCAACAAGGCGCGCCAGTCGCTCCCTCCCTCCGCCAACCGGCGCAAATTGGTCACACCAAGGGAGTTTAGATCGTTTTCCACCTGGTCTTTCCAACCGAGTGGGGGCCGCCCTCTCCCTCTGCTTCCATAGGCGGGCTCCGATAGAAACACTTTCTTGGCCAGAACATCATCTTTCATTTGCATAACATGGCCTAGCCAGCGCAGCCGCTGTATTTTAATTCGCTGGACTATGTCGATGTCTGCGTGCTTTTTTATAAAATCAAAAAAAAATCTTATCGAAAAGTTAACAACTTATAATCGTAAGGTTATACATGCGCTATCCAAAATGCTATCGAAAAGTTATCAATTTTCTATCGGCTTGTTATCGATTTGTTATCGAAGGCAAATCGATTTCCTGTCCTAGTGTTACCGATTTACTGTAGGGTTGTTATCCATTTATAATATGTTTTCGTGTTTGGTAATAGCGCTATTTTTTTTTTTTTTTTTTTTTTTTTTTTTTGAAAACCCCCGATTGGGCACAAGGATTTATAGGAAACTCCATCTTCTTGGAAAATGCGCGAAATTTTCTAGGACCTAGCTTAATAATTAGCCCAAGATCGGAACCTTGAACTTGCCTGCGCAGGCCACGAGCACGGAACGTGCTTAATCGTTTCTTCCTGCATCTGCTGCTACTTACCACGCTTATCTTAGAACTATGTGACGCCGGAAGGGAGTGTCCAGTTAGTATGCCCGTCTTACTTACTTAGTATGCCCATCGTGAGCCTTAATTCTTCTCCCTTTAGAGACATGAGCCACTTTGTGAATCTAACTTCGTCTGACTTGCGCATGATCTGAGAATTTTTGCAGACCGGAGAACTGCGACGCGGGAAAGCGTTCGGTAAAATATCTGGAGAAATAGTATTCAAGAGATAGCATAGTAGGCTAAGCGGAAGACTTCAGAGATGAACTGTCGTTAGCGAGGTAAAAAGGCTAACATGCCTAATAATTCCTGGCGCAGTGAGTAGTGCTGCTCAGAAAAAGCTTAAATTCTTTTTACATTTGATGCGTCTAGACGTTTTTGTGTAAAAGATTTGGTTGCAAAAGGTGGCATTTCCACTTACAAAAACCAAAACAGAGAAACTAGTCTAGTGCGAACTAAATTTAATTGGATCTAAAACGCCATTCTTACGACAGTTATTGGCTTCGTGGAACAGATAAGAGAAAGATTTTGAAGTGAGGTAGGGATTGAATAACGGTAGGAAAATTTATATATACACAGACCACATTCAACTTAAAAAATGACCTGAGGCTAAGCTGTACGTGAAGCAACTGCTTCTCCGCCTTGTGGGTTATAGGACTCCTAAAATCTTTCCGAACAGGGAGCTTAAAACATATCCGGCAGCCGTGTTATAATAAGAAAGTCGAGGCTCAGACATAAATATATTAGCAACTATTTTGGCAGCTTAAACGCATTTTAACCCAATTTGATAAACTGTGTCTCAATATCCCTTAGCTTGGCAATAACTTTTAATACCAAATTACATATCAGATAAGCATAAAGGTTTTCGAAGTGATCATAAATGTGGCAGGTAACTCTGACAGCGATAACTGACGCCAATTTGGAGCACTGAGGGAGGACAAGTCTTGCTCCACCTACCACTCCCAACTCAGTGAAAGCCTCCAATTTCATCTGCTTCCCAACTGCGATGTCGATGGAAAAATTTTCTTGTGCGGAGCGTCTTCGTCCATTTCCATAACATGACCTAGTCAGTGAAGCCTTTGGTTTTTATACGCTGCACCAAAATCATAACTGCGTGAATCTCATAGAGCTTATCATAATACCTCCTGCGATATTCGCCATCGGCATCACGAACGGGACCATATATATTTCGGGAAACTTTTCTCTCGAATACTCCAAGAGCCATCTCATCATCTCATCTTCTCTCGAAACTATCCATAATTCCGAGCCGTACACATCAGGAGAGGTATGATAAGCCAATTTTAGAGCGTGGTTTTTATTCGTTGCGCCAATTCTTTCTTGGATCACAGCAAGTACTTTGGCTTGTCCTCGTTTACCGCTTTACTTTTTCTGTTTCTTTATCTAATATCAAGAAAGCCGAACCCACGGCAATTTTGAATTCGAAGGAGAGCAGGAAACGTATACGCAAACTAAAGTTTAAATAAAACAAGTAAGGAAGGTTAAGTTCGGGTGTAACCGAACATTACATACTCAGTTGAGAGCTATGGTGACAACATAAGGGAAAATAACCATGTAGGAAAATGAACCGAGGGAAACCCTGGAATGTGTTTGTATGATATGCGTATCAAATGAAAGGCATTAAAGAGTATTTTATGAGGGAGTGGGCCATAGTTCTACAGGTGAACGCCATTTAGGGATATAGCCATAAAGGTGGATCAGGGTTGACTCTAGAATGCGTTTGTACGATATGGGTATCAAATTAAAGGTATTAATGAGAGTTTTAAAAGGGAGTGGTGGTAGTTGTATATGTGAAGGCGTTTTCCGGATATCGACCAAAATGTAGACCAGGGTGACCCAGAACATTATCTGTTGGATACCGCTAATTTATTTATATATGTAATACCTGCCAAGATTTTAAGGGTTTTTTTATTTCGCCCTGCAGAACTTTTTCATTTTCTTCTACTTAATATGGTAGGTGTCACAACCATTTTATAAAGTTTTTTCTAAAGTTATATTTCGCGTCAATAAAACAATCCATTTACCTTACCATGTTTCATCCCTTTTTTCGTATTTGGTATAGAATTATGGCATTTTTTTCATTTTTTGTAATTTTCGATATCGAAAAAGTGGGCGTGGTCATAGTCGGATTTCGTTCATTTTTCATACCAAGATAAAGTGAGTTCAAGTAAGCATGTGAACTAAGTTCATTAAAGATATGTCGATTTTTGCTGAAGTTATCGTGTTAACGGCCATGCGGAAGGACAGACGGACGACTGTGTATAAAAACTGGGCGTGGCATCAATCGATTCCGCCCATTTTCACAGAAAACAGTTACCGTCATAAAATCTATGCCACTACCAAATTTCAAAAGGATTGGTTAATTTTTGTTCGACTTATGGCGTTAAAAGTATCCTAGACAAATTAAATGAAAAAGGGTGGAACCACGCCCATTTTGAAATTTTCTTTTATTTTTGTATTTTGTTGCACCATATCATTACTGGAGTTGAATGTTGACATAATTTACTTATATACTGTAAAGATATTAAATTTTTTGTTAAAATTTTACTTAAAAAAAATTTTTTTTTAAAAGTTGGCGTGGTCCTTCTCCGATTTTGCTAATTTTTATTAAGCGTACATATAGTAATAGGAGTAACGTTCCTACCAAATTTCATTATGATATCTTCAACGACCGCCAAATTACAGCTTGCAAAATTTTAAATTACCTTCTTTTAAAAGTGGGCGGTGCCACGCCCGTTGTCCAAAATTTTACTAATTTTCTATTTTGCGTCATAAGTTCAACTCATCTACCAAGTTTCGTCGCTTTATCTGTCTTTTGTAATGAATTATTCAATTTATCTGTTTTTCGAAATTTTCGATATCGAAAAAGTGGGCGTGGTTATAGTCCGATTTCGTTCATTTTAAATAGCGATCTGAGATGAGTGCTCAGGAACCTACATACCAAATTTCATTAAGATACCTCAAAATTTACTGAAGTTATCGTGTTAACGGACGGACGGACGGACGGACGGACATGGCTCAATCAAATTTTTTTTCGATCCTGATTATTTTTATATATGGAAGTCTATATCTATCTCGATTCCTTTATATATGTACAACCAACCGTTATCCAATCAAACTTAATATACTCTGTGAGCTCTGCTCAACTGAGTATAAAAATCTAGAGCCACTTTTAAGTATGAGGTTTTCACTGACATTTTCTCGCAAACTTAGGAAATACAGAATGCAAAAAAATCCAGCTGGTAATGAAAAATGCAAAAACTGCTGCCAACAATATGGGCAGACAGATAAATAAACAAGAAATATTTCAGGGAAAATGCAAAAGGTGAGGCTGAGCAGAAAAGGGCTCTGCAAAGAAGGCTTAACAAATCACAAAAAGAAAACGTCAATGCACGCATTTCAATAAAAGTCAGACAACAAAATAAGGCATCGGACAGGCAAAGAAATGCAGTAGAAATCAACATTGTAGGAAAAATATATTTGCGCTGGATGGAGGCCAATACCAACTTGGCCAAAGCACCATGGCGTACGAGTAATGAAGATTCGCAGGAAGCATGCCTGGGCAAACAAATTGAATGAAATCAACTCGTTAAAAAGTAAATAAGGCTGATGAATGCGAATAAGTAAAAGACAAAATGGCACTGGCCGAGTAGGGGAAAAACGTTAGCTTAATTCAAGCTTATAGAAACCAAACTGGCGCCCAACCAGCCACCACAAGGAATAATGGAATGAGTGAACTGGTACGGCGGTGCATATAAATGCTATACGACTGTTCGACGACGCAGCAGAGGATATCTAAAAAAGCCAAGAGGCACAGCACAAAAGCAAGGCAGAGCAAAAAAAGGTGCACTACCGCAAAGGGCAAGCATGGCGTTTTTAGCCTTGCAAGACTTACCACATACCATAGGCTAACTGCTTACCAACGCAGACAGCTGAATTAAGCTGATGTGAAAATTGAGCTACAACTACTCACAAGGTCACACACAGGCAATGCAAGCAGAATGTATGCAAACAAAATATTGCAAATCTTGCTGCAGCTTACCTGCAAATAGAGCAGTAAGGGGCAAAAAAACTGGTATGACCTTCGGCTGTCTGACTTGCCATTGATAACCCATGCCTACGCAAAGGGCGTATTGTTGCTTGGCTGATGCAGTTATTTCAACTCAGAAATCAGCTTTGGTACTCGCTTCTAGAATGTAAAGAAAACCCGGAAGCGCTTGAAGGAATGAATAATGAACTTTTATTATGTAATAACATCGGCAGGCGGCGAACACGCGCAAGGTTATTGCATACATTTTGTTGCTTTCAAATTCAATGCGATATTTTTTCCTTTAAAAACATGTGCGATACATAGAAGTGCCAAAATGCATTTGCATACAAACGTTTATCTAAATTTTTTTTCTCCAACAAAGGAAAATCAAATACAGATCACAGGTAAGGTTGCGCTGGCCCGTCCATAAGGACCATAACACTGGATGAGTTCGTAGTGTTAACTTTTCAAAAAGCAGGACCTATATTATAGAATAACTTCATTCTAGTAGCTTTCTAAGACCTATGGCACATCTTGCTTCTAGATTTCATAGGTGTACTACTCCTAGTAGCTGGAAATTTAGCCTGGCAAGCGCAGGTAATGAGCACAAAATGTGCTCGATCGTTTCCTCCAACCCGCACATTCTACGTCTGTTATCACTGACCAAACCCAATTTAAAAGGATGTGCCACCAGGTGATAGTGTTCAGTCAGAATAGCAGTCATGAGTCTACAGTCTATTTTTAATGATAGGAGTGACTTTGTTAGTCTAAGGTTGTAACACCTTCACGTGATCTTCGGCACTTTACATCCACGCAAGTAATCTGTATGATCTATTTATTTCCGGATCAGCACAGTATACCGCAGAATCTACTAACTACATCACTTCGAAACCTTCGGATTAAACTTGTATCACTCTTGCGCCAACCATCCACCTCTATTGTCGTTTTAAGAGCCCCTTCGAAGAGCAGCCACTAAATGAGATATTATGTTCGTCCTGTGATTGATGATACTATACTATTACGACCATATATTCTGCGCTCAAGTGGACTGCGCAGAATAGCATACAGTGCAGTCAACGTGATGGTTTTGCTAAGTATTGACAGCCTGTATTCCTTCTCTTATTTTTTAGGTAGGATCTTTTTTGTGTAGATGTCCTCAAAAGACAGACTCTATAGTTTAAGATAGGCTTTACAATAGCTGTAAATACCCAATGAGAGAGAGGGCGAAATTCCATACGTACACACAAGCATTGCGAAATGATAATGAAAACAAACTTTAATGATAAAGAAAACCATCCCGAAATAGTTCAGAAGATATCGCTGAACAAATCCGCAACAGTCGCGAAATGTTCCCGAAACAATCCTCAATGCAGTGCCGAAAATAACCCGAAGTTATCCATAGGTGATATCGAAACAGAAGAGGTACAGAGATACCTCCGCCTTCATTCTCAAAAGCAATCGCAAAATGATTCCGAAGTATTCCCCAGATAGTCCCAAAATCCTTCCAAAACAGCCACGAGGTGGTTAGACGTACGTGTATTGGGTGCTTTAAGATAAAGGGAGAAGTCTGACACTATTATATAGATATCGAATCTTATTGGTCTAAGTCAAATTTCCTTAGAGATATAGCGCTATAAAAAGTTCTTGCGGGGGGGATCGGGTGTCACTGCATACTTTTCCATGTACCCCCCAAAAAAGCAAAATCATTTACTAAGTCAAAACGTATGAAGTTCACGTTTTTCAAATATACATAAGATGACATTAGAGATTGCTGGATTCACATGGGTGAGTATGACTAGGAAAATACTTGAAAACTTAGAACTTTGGATGACCATAGAATCAAACCCATAGCACACCCGTAGAGTAAGAGTTCTTCTCGAAAGCCTCACAATCCTGTGACTAGAACTTCTAATTTGATACCTGCAGTAGACGCTTTATCATAGATCTCACGTTTGCTAGCAGCGAAATGATGAGAAGAACAAAGTTGTCAATCAAACATCGAAAAGCTATGAGCTTAGAGCTAGTGGAAGCTTCACCAAGTATAGCTTCTAAACATCAGCATAGAAGGAGATGGACCTATTTGAACTTTAAACGCTTGATGTTGTATGGTATGGAAATGGCACGAGTAACAAAGCAGGATATACTGAATGCAATATATAAAGTTGCCGACAATAAACCCTCAGGTCCGGATGGAGTGCCAGATATAGCCCTTAAAGCAGCGATAAGGTTTAGAACGTCAGTATTGACGGATTTCTTCTATGGATGCAGATATTATCAGCGCTACGAAATTTTGGCACGCCTGTTTGCCTGCGCAGAATAATTCGTAGGTGTTTAAGCGACAGAGTTCTCCTCTCTGATACGAATGAGAGACCAAGAAAGCACAAAATCAGCGACAGCGTCCATCAGGGATCTTTTTTAGGGCCAACGCTATGGGATACGGTGTACGATAGTGTCATACAAATCGGTCTTCAGCTACCCAGATGATAATGTCATTGTAGCAGTGGTCACGGAACTGGATCTGCTCCACACAATATGTAATGGCGCCATAGTAAGAACGCAGAATTGGCTGAAGAATATAGTGCTAGAGATGGCTAGCTTATTGCAAAACAGAAACAAAGTGGTGACAAAAGTGGTCTTGAGCTAGACCTAACCATAAGAGATTATCAAATAAATTCAAAGCCTTTAAAAGCATTATATCAGAAGTATATATTGACTCAAAACTAACATTCAACCAGCCCTTCAGGGGGCAGTAAGAGAGAAAGTTTTTAAAGTAAATGGAGCCCTAATGCGAATAATTCCCAATATCAGCGGTCCAGACGAAGCTACTTTTCATCCGTTTTGCCATATGTACTTGTGGACACGGTGGTTTCAAACATTATTTTCATAAGTGTATGAGAAGGAAAATCCTTCAAGACCACACTGTACCACCAAGTTGGAAAACGCAGAACACGCAATTTTCCATTCCCCTCGTTTTCTTGTCAAAAGAATGTGGCCGAAGTTTTTGGAGAGATGAGTTTTAAGGAGTTCTAATTTTTCACTGGACGTAGAACCCCTTTCTCCTTTTCCAAAAAAAAATAAGCAGTAGATGCTTGCATGTTCTAAGCTGAGTAAGTTTCAATTGAGCTAGGTAAAGTTATTTCGCTAAGTTGTTAAACCAATTACCACTTAGAGCCATAACTTTCCAGCAGAACTAATATTAAAACTTTGTTTTTAATCAACTAAATTATGCTTCATTAGCATTAACGCCAAAAGCTGAAAGTTTGCATTTCTCATGCTACAGCTTACAAAAATGAGCATTGATTTGTATGCAATTTGCGTTTGAATTCCTAGAATATCCATACAACACAAATAACAAATAAATATTTCCGAGAAGCTGAATAATGCTCAATGCAAATGAAGTGCAATGAATAGCATCTCTAAAACATAGCTTAATCTTTTTTTTCAATCAGATATTAAATATATTTATGTATATGTAAATCCAAGTACTGCACACCAATTGTATGAAATTTATCGCATCAACTTCAATATAGCAGCCTAAAGGTATGCAACATAACGCAACTTCAGCTTTATTCACCTGTTACATAAAACGCAAGAATACAATCAGTCATAAATCAAATGATATGCAGATGCCGCAGTTATGACTGCATCTCTTTCTCTACGCGTATTTGTGTTTTAAACACGTTTATGTATGTGTGCGTGCTGATGCGTGAGTGCCAACGATTCCTATGGGCTAGCTGTTTGTCGGCACTGAAACTCATAATAATCAACTTGTGCAAAAATAAAATACACACGCACACAAAAAAATCCAAACACAAAGGTACTGCACTTGCAATTGTGCACCTGACAAGTGTGGCGGACAAGCCCACGTGACGCAGCGCACGTGTTTTCATACTAGCCCGAAGCAAAATTATTGTGCTATACGTTGCATACTTCTAGGCCGCTTAGAATTGGCTTTCTGGTCTTAACAGTAGCTGCGTGTGCGTTGTTGCACCTTAATGGAGTTGGTGGCAGCTGCTCAGTTGACGTTGGCATGCAAGGTTCGCTTGCTCAGTAGTGAAATATTGTATAGAAGCTACTTTTTTTCATGTGTGTGTGTGTAAGTACGTGATTGTCCGCACATTGGCGCGTTTATTTATTTTACATTTCAATCTTTGGTTAACTACTTTTTTCGCTTTGCGCAACTTTCTTTTGTGAAACTTTGCATACATATTATTTTCTCTGCTTTACATTACTTTGTTAAAAATTTTATTTTTTCAATTTTCTGTGTTGTTTCTTTTCTTTTTTTTTTTTTTTTTTTTTTTTTTTTGTTCCACAATTCAGTCCATTCAACAATTTCTACAATGTCAATGCTTTTAATGCCTGAATACACATTCCGTTGCATACAAATAGGCGCTTGCTGGCATTTTTCATGTTCAGCAAACGCTACTTGAACTTTGTTGTTTTTCTCACTCTCTCTGCCAGGGCCGGATTTAATATAACGAGGCAGCTGGGCAGTGACTTCTTTTTCACAATTCCAACTAACTTTTTTTCAGCGTTTCAATTGCTCGTAATATTTTAATTTAACAGAGATACAAGCTATGCTCATTTCGCAGTTTCATTCGAAAAATATAAGTATCAGAAAGATTACGGCCGAATCAAGAGCTGAGATCAGCTGTGGCCACAGCAAAGCCTTTTAAACGGCTATGGCCCTCCAAAAAGTTCCACCAGTAGCTTTTTCGCTATGCCGGCTGGCGACAATCGGTATATGCAAGGGAATTTAAACCGTTTTCCACATTTTCCTTCCACTCGTGTGGCGGCCCCCCTCTTCTTCTGCTTCCGATGCTCAAAAACATCTCTGGAAAATGGAGATTCAGTTAACGTAGCAAACTCATACTGTCCAATATCTCTCCTATCGCCAGAAGCCAATACACTTGAAATCGTCCTTATTTATCCACAAACCTGCGCCTTTCCAATCATCGACATGGCCTTCGAAAATGGCATTGCAGAGTCATCGTGCATAATGCCACCAATACACAAATAAATTATGGACTGAACCAATGACCCCAACATAGAACAATACTCGTGGCAGTAGACGTATTAAAAGCCGTTGACAGAGTCAATGACAGCACGTTACTGAACAACTTGGAAATGTTTAGCCTGCCCCTAGTCTTCAGGACCATTACATCAAAACCTAAAAGAAAATAAAAAGGGGTGCCGCATGGTGATGCCCCATCACCACTTTCGTTTAATTTTTACATATCCAAGCTCTCTTTTACTCCAGAAGGAGCTGTAACTATGTCTCACGCCGACGACGGCACGGTATTGGCAACAGATCCTGGCTCTTCGGTTGGGGAGCTTTGTTGTAAAATTAACGAATTCTTCCCTGGTGTTTCATGTTTCCTCACCTCGCGAACAAATCTTCAGCTACCTTATTTACTACTCGGACATAGCAAATGTCGGCAATAACGAACATCCTCGTCATTGGCATTGCGCTACCGACTGACCAACATCCAAACAAATTGCGTATGACGTTCGATCAGAACCTAAATTTTGTTGAGCACTCAACCGCAATTTCACTCAAAATTAAACTTGGCAAAACATCGCGCTCAGAAGTGCCACGCGATGTCCTCTTATGTCTCCAGAACACCACTTACATTGCATGGCGAGAATACTTTCCAATAAGGAGAGAAACAAAAACAACCCGTTTCTGCTGAATACCCAGAAACCTGGGAATCCCAACAGACATTTGATTGAAGAGGCTCTGCCTCCAGGAGACTTATGAAGTCATCTCAGTAAGCACTATCAAGAAATCGGGCGCATAAAAACTTAGTCGCTTAAACCTGAGGAGCATAAACATGCCCTAAGTATCATGAATTATGACTCGGCATATTCTTAATTCTCAATCTCCGCATTTTCAAAAGACAAAGATTACAAATACTTTGATCATATTTCGAACTTTGCGTTCATTTGTACAGATTGAGGCGCCTGGCTTCGACAACAGCATGTTTACAGTGGGTCAGGTTCGCAGCTTAATACCTCAAAAATAGCTAGGAAAGGATTGAAATATATTAGTATGTCCTCAGAACCATCACAGTGTGCTTTTGTGGCTAGCAGAATAGGGCCCCTATGCATTTACCCACTTTGTCTTCAATTCTAACCGCTCTCTCTCTCTCCCTTGCTCTCACTCTATCACTTCTCTCCAACTAGCATTGCAATTTTAACATTATACTAACGGAACTGTCTGTCCTCTCCGGAGTACTAGTATATATGTCGGTATACATTTGCCTGCCTATTTACAGACACACATACATACATAGCCACCGACTATCTCAATTGAATGAGTTGAATGAATACTTACGTCTGCCCCCACACTACTGTCAATTGTTGTCTGATGTTTCGTTGGATTTTTTCAAATTGTTGCCGCTACCATTCTCGTCTACGGCTCTGCCACTTCTACTTCAACGCTCGACTTTACACTCCCCTTTACAGACATTTCATCCCACTCCTTTAATTTACTATCTTCCTTGCTTTTGACTTAAATTATTGTTTGTGCATATTTTGTTTACTGTCATGCATCAGCAATAACTCCAATGTACCATCGGCTTTCCCAAAGTATAACTTGACTCTAGCGGCCCCGGAGCCTTCACAGATCCGACCGAGCAATATGAATGCAATACACACATATATACTTATAATTCATACCCGGGAGAGACAAAAATGGCAGCTATGCTTCATTCTCGGCACCTCGGAGTCATTCACTGTGCAAATATGATAAAATATTTTTTTGCTGAATTGCATTGCATTTATTTAAACGAAGCGTAAAAGTAAAGAATTTACGCTTCATAAAAAAAAGACAGACAAGTGTATGAGTCTATAGGCAAGTGCATAGGCGAATTTATTTTTTGAATATATTTCTTTGTGAAATTTGTATATGTTTTTAATGTCAGCGTATATATTTTCACTAGAAGGAAGGCTTGAGCATGAGGCATAAAAATTGTTTGGAAGTCAAGTGCAAAGTAAGAGAAAGATTTATTTTGAATTTAAAATGCAATTTTTAATATTTTGTTTATATTGCCGAATTGAAAAATTATTTAAATATATGTATGCGCAAAATTAAACGAAACGGTCAAGATAATTTAAGATTTAAAAATAGCCATCACCATTATCGAAAGGGAGCTTAAATAAATAAATGCAAGGCGCGATAGCCTCCGAAGAGATTTTAGGTCGAGCTTCTCTTCCAATTTGGGTCGAGAACTTTTTAATTTTTGCTACAAATTGGCGCAACGGGTCCTACATGTTTTAACTGAGAAGTTTTTCATGGCAAATATGCACTCCATGTCTTTGCTAAATCACTGGCAAGGGGCGACCACTCTTAGTAAAGCTTTTTTTTTTCTAAGTAAAAAAAATTTTTTCTCATTTTTTATACTCAGCTGAGCAGAGCTCATAGAGTATATTAACTTTGTTCGCATAACGGTAATCCGTAAGGGCATAAACTAATCGAGATAGATATAGACTTCTATATATCAAAATTATATGGGTGAAAAAAGAGATTAATTTAGCCATGTCCGTCCGTCTGTCCGTCCGCCTATAAATACGATAACTTGAGCAAATTTTGAGGTATCTGGATGAAATTTGGTATGTAAGTTCCTGGGCACTCATCTCAGATCGCTATTCAAAATTATAGAAATTGGACTACAACCACGCCCACGTTTTTGATATCGAAAATTTCGAAAAACCGAAAAAGTGCGATAATTCATTACCAAAGACGGATAAAGCGATGAAGCTTGGTAAGCGCGTTGATCCTATGACGTAAAATAGAAAATTAGAAAAATTTTGAACAATGGGCGTGGCACCGCCCACTTTTAAAAGAAGGTAATTTAAAAGTTTTGCAAGCTGTAATTTGGCAGTCGTTGAAGATATCATGATGAAATGTGGTAGGTACGTTACTCCTATTACTATATGTGTGTCAAATAAAAATTAGCAAAATCGTATGACGAGCACGCCCACTTTTGAAAAAAAATTGTTTAAAGTCAAATTTTAACAAAAAATGTAATATCATTACAGTATAAAAGTAAATTAATGTCAACATTCTACTCCGGTAATGATATGGTGCAACAAAATACACAGATAAAAGAAAATTTCAAAATGGGCGTAACTCCGAACTTTTTCATTTAATTCGTCAAAAATACTTTTAATACCATAAGTCGAACAAAAATTTACCAATCCTTGTGAAATTTGGTTTGGACATAGATTCTATAGATTCTATTCGGCGGCCACCGTGGTGTGATGGTAGCGTGCTCCGCCTACCACACCGTATGCCCTGGGTTCACACCCCGGGTAAAGCAACATCATAATTTTAGAAACAATGTTTTTCAATTAGAAGAAAATTTTTCTAAGCGGGGTCGCCCCTCGGCAGTGTTTGGCAAGCGCTCCGGGTGTATTTCTGCCATGAAAAGCTTCCAGTGAAAACTCATCTGCCTTGCAGATGCCGTTCGGAGTCGGCATAAAACATGTAGGTCCCGTCCGGCCAATATGTAGGGAAAAGCAAGAGGAGCAGCCGCAAATTGGAAGAGAAGCTCGGACTTAGATCTCTTCGGAGGCTATCGAGCCTTACATTTATTTTTTTTTTTTATAGATTCTATGACGATAACTCTTTTCTGTGAAAATGGGCGAAATCGGTTGAAGCCACGCCCAGTTTTTATACACAGTCGACCGTCTGTCCTTCCGCTCGGCCGTTAACACGATAACTTGCGCAAAAAACGACATATCTTAACAAAACTTAGTTCACGTACTTATCCTAAGTCACTTTATCTTGGTATAAAATGTTATCGAAATCCGACTATGACCACGCCCACTTTTCCGATATCGAAAATTACGAAAAATGAAAAAAATGCCATTATTCTGTACCAAATATGAAAAAAGAGATGAAACATGGTAATTGGATTGGTTTATTGACGCAAAATATAACTATAGAAAAAACTTTGTAAAATGGGTGTGACACCTACCATATTAAGTAGAATAAAATGGAAAAGTTCTGCAGGGCGAAATCAAAAGCCCTTGGAATCTTGGCAGGAATACTGTTCGTCCTTCGGTCCCCGAAAGATGATGTTCTGAATCACCCTGATTCACATTTTTGTCGATATCTCGAAAACGCATTCACATATACAACTAAGGGCCACTCCCTTTTAAAACCCACATTAATACCTTTAATTTGATACCCATATCGTACAAACGCATTCTAGAGTCACCCCTGTTCCACCCTTACTGCGATATCTCGAAAATGCGTCCACCTGTAGAACTAAGGCCCACTACGTTTTAAATAATCATTAACACCTTTCATTTGATACACATGTCATACAAATACATCCCAGGGTTACCCTAGGTTCATTTTGCTAAATGTTGTTTTCCCTTATTTTGTCTCCAAAGCTCTCAGCTGAGTATGTAATGTTCGGTTACATCCGAACTTAGCCTTCCTTACTTGTTTTTTTTTTTTTATTTGGCTTTGCCTTCGGGCTTGAACAGAGGATCTTCAGTATGATAGGGGCTAAGCACGCAACCACCACTCCACGGCAGTCGCCAGAAAGGAAGCTTAATTAGGTTAAATGCATACAACTTCGGAATAATGTAGCTGCTATCGCACCTAAGAGTTTCAGCTGCAAAACCAGCAAATATCATGTGGCGGTATATTTGTTTTATTTATTTAGTACTTTAAGTGGCACTCAAACATCTCCAAAAGATCGGAAAATCTGTTAATTGTAAAACAATATGCCTACTATCACAATTCAGCGCATGTTTTTCTAAATCAGCGGAAAAGTAATACGTTTTTAATTTTGCAGGAAATATATTTCGAATACTGTTTCGTATTTCAGAACAATAGTGTGGAGCGGCAAACGCAATTCAGATGGTTACTAAGTCAACTTTATATAAATTTTTAAAATTCAGCATATTAGTATACATTAAAGACTGTCATCCAATTTTGGTATTTTCAACTGTTTCCCTTTCTTCGCGTTGGCAAGAAAATTTATTTTAAAAAAATCAGAAAATTCAGCAACACGTTATTGTAGGTAAAATGAATTTATGTTCGCCTTATTATTGCTCAATACAATTGGCCTTAAAAGGTAAGTTGCTATTAACACACTTCTCTCAATTCAGCTCATTTTTTGTATATTCAGCGCATTGGTTTGGATACAATTTAACGCATTTTGCTCTTAAACATACAACAAATAAGGTGCTAGTTGTATTAAAAAAGTCAAAGTTAAGATCTTTGATTCTATTAAATTTATATCGCTTTGACTTTGAGGTAAATGAATTAAGCCTAGTTTAATTCAGTTTCAACAAAAACAAAGTTTATTTCAACAAATATTTGGTTGGAAAATATCGTTAATTTTCCATTACTTGAATGCCAGTAAAGTAAATGACCAGCATTATTAGCATTTTCTTCACATTGGTTAAATTCACACGATGTCTTAACTACTCAGCTAGTTTTTGAAGCAATTCAGCGCTTTTAGTTTTACTTTGAACGAAAATTCTAATTTTATTTAAGAATTTCGCGTGCTTCAAGCAAAATATATTTGTACATTTCTTCATCTGGCTCCAAAAAATTATAGATATATAGCAATATCTGCCCTATAATTGGCCTACAGGGTTCTTTCCACTATTCAGCCACCTTTGTTATCTATTCAGCGCAGCAAACTGTATTTTTAACAAAAATACTAATTATAATTTACATTTCCCTTTAGTTTATGTAAATATATAGTATCACATTTATCCAACTAGCTATAGGTATTAATAGATATATAGCAGTATTTGCTTAATGACTGGCCTACCATGTTTTTGCAGCTTTTAAGCTAGCGTTTTTTAGCAATAAAGCGCAAAAAATTTTAGTTCTAATGAGAACACTAATTATATTTTACATTTTCGTATACGTTTCGCCTTCACATTTATCCAACTAGCCATAAATATTTATAGATAAAATGCAGGGTCTACCTTACAACTATTTTACCATGTTATTTCTAATATTCAGCAGGCTTTTTAAGCAATTCAGCGCAATAAATTTTATTTTAATTGAAAATTACAATTATATTTTACATTTCAGTATAATTTTTTTAAATATTTAGCTTCACATAAATCCAGCCAGCTACAAATATTTACCTCACAACTTGTTTACAATGTTGTTTCAATAATTCAGCAAACTTCGTTAGCAATTCAGCGCAAAAAAATTTTACTTCAAATAAAAATCTCAATTATACTATAAAACGTGCGTAACCCTTTTGAGATATTCAGCTTAACTTTTCTCAATTCAGCGCTTAAATTTCAATGATTACTAACTTTAAGCTAAATATATTTGCATCAAGTATTTGCATACAAAATTAAACAGTACTCTTTAAATTCTAATTTACTACTTTATTTGAATTGAACATAAAAAAAAATTCAAAAATACTGCGCCTGAAAATATGCAATGAATACAGAAGTTTTTATACAAAGAACATGACTATTCATGCAACCACATTTAGCTTAAAATAACAGTTTATTTGTATGCAATTGTTTTTGCATTAACCTTGCCATCCGCAGCGCTATTCGTATAATTATAATTATTACTTAGAGCAAATAAAAGAGGGGGAGGAGTGAGTATAATAAAAATTCGTAGTACTAGATGAGCTGGTTTTAGTACTTTACTTAATTTGTTTTCAACGCTGCGATTTCATTGCATTTTTCACTTTTTTTAATTCATTGTAATTTCAAATGGGAAGAACACAAATTGCGTTGCGATTGCGACCAAACGATGACACCGGTTTAGCGAAGTAACGGTGTTGTACGTGCGCTGTCTTCCAGAGGTTTAGGTGAAGGGTTAAGCGGCAGTGTCATTAATTTTCATTTCAGACATTCATTTGTATACTATTTGTTTTTTCTGCAATTCAGCAAGAAAAAACCAATACCTAGAAAAATTTATTTAGAATATGTACTGCATAAATTTGTATTTCCTTTCTCATGTCTCTTGTTTTATTTTATTATTCATCATAGCAACAAAACACTGATTTCATTATTTTTTTATTATTTGGCTTGTAAAGTTTTCCATTTTTCAAGCTTAGCATTTTGATTTTTTGTTTTCATTTATTTTTATTTTTTTTTTTTTTTTTTTGCCATTTCTAAGTTTTTACGCATTTGACGCGTGCATTTGAACTTCCGTCCTTGCCGCAAACAATTGATTATTTTGGCCGCGCAACACGAAACGCTTTGCAGAAACCATTTATTATACTCCAGCGTCAATGAAGGAGTGAAAAAAAATTATAAATAGCAACAAAACGGGTTGAAAAAGTGCATTATAAAACTGCTCACAATTTACATTTGTATGTTTTTCATGAATTTTTTTTTTTTTTCAGCTAGTAATTTTTTCCTTACACTTCACTCAGCATACCTTTGACGCCCTGCTGCACAGCGTGAAATATCATCAATGCGCATTACAGGGGAAAACTTTCTCTTAAGGCTTGCAGACGAATGATTTATTGCGCTGATCAAATTGCTCATAAAAGTCACGATGTAGTGAATTTTCCAATTGAAATTGCAAACAAAAAAATAATAACAAGAAGTATTTGAAAACACTCAGTTTGTGGTATTTAGCAAAACGGAAGCATGACTTAAAGCGTTAGTATAAAATTTTTGCGCGCTGAATTGCACTCTGTGTCGCTGAATTGCAATAAAATTGCTGCATAGTTCTTTGAGCTGGTAAATTGAGTGACCTTAAGTTTAGTATAGCTTTCTAAGAAGTCATATAGGCGCTGAATATTAGAAGATTATGTAGCGGTACACAGAGTTAACTGAGTCTGCTGAGGAATGTTAAAAATTTATAAAAACTGAGCTGAAAATAAAACAGAACTTATCTTTGTAAAAACTAAGGTAAAAAATCGACGTCGGAGTAGTTGCTGAATTGCAACAAGTGCACATTTTTTTGCAAAAAAAGGTCAACTGAATATGGAATAAGTTTTCTAAACGCCTGTATTGTACTTTAGTCCGCTGAATTGCATTAAATATGTTACGTAATTCTTAAAAATTTCAAAATGAGTCATCTGAGGTTAAATTCTGCTTACAAGGAACATATATGGGCACTAAATTGAATATAGAAGCGCTGGTTAGCAGTATAAGTGTTATGGTTTAGGGGACAAAAAGTTCATTTAGTCTGCTGTGGAGTTTCAAATTTGTATATAAACAGTGTCTAAAATAAAAATATGTATATGTTACAAACATCGACACATCAGCAGATGCTAAGAACTAAATTTTAGGGCGTTGAATAGCACTTCGGTCCGCTGAATAATAATAGCACTGTTACACATAGCTTTTATATGTGCTGAATTGGACCCAAAAGTGCTGATTAGTGGTATATACATTTGGAATAGTGGTTTAGTGGTATTAAAAAGTTCACAGAGTCTGACGCGGGTCTTAACAAAAAGGAAAACAAGGTATACAACAACAAAAAACATAATTAAAAAACCTAGTTTAGGAACCTCTTAGAGAAGAAAAAGTAGTTGCTGAAATGAAAAAAGTGCAAATTGTTGTATAAAATAAGTGAACCAATTAGTTTGCAAGGAATTTGTTTTGAAGTTTTTAAATTTAAGGCGTTGATTAGTGTTAAAAACATCTGTAGCTATTTTTAAAGTACAAAACCGTCATGACAGCAGATGCTTAGAATTGAGTTCCAAAGCGCTGAATTGCATTTTAATTCGCTGAATAGCAACAAAACTATTATGAAATTATTTTAAAATTCAAAGTGAGTCAACTAAGTATATCTTTCAAGGAACCCTTATAGGTGTTGAATTGGGCAAAACTGCTTGGATAGTCACATTTGAAAAATGGTGTGGCGATACAAAAAGTCCACTTGATCTGCCTAGAAGTGTTGGAAATGTATAAAGACAAAGCTTAAAATAACGAAGAACTTATTTTCTTATAAAACGAACGTCAAAAACCTTGTTAGAAAATAAAAATTTGTTGCTCAATTACAATAAGCACAAAGTTATGTGGAAACAAGTAAGGAAGGCTAAGTTCGGGTGTAACCGAACATAACATACTCAGTTGAGAGCTATGGAGACAAAATAAGGAAAATCAATCTGGGGTAACCCTGGAATGTGGTTGTATAACATGTGTATCAAATGAAAGGTATTAAAGAGTATTTTAAGAGAGAATAGGCCATAGTTCTATGGATGAACGCCATTTAGGGATATCGCCATAAAGGTAGACCAGGGCTGACTCTAGAATTTGTTTGTACGATATGGGTATCAAATGAAAGGTGTTACTGAGCATTTTAAGAGGGAGTGGGCCTTAGGTCTATCGGTGGACGCCTTTTCGAGATGTCCCCATTAAGGTGGACCAGGGGTGATTCTATAATGTGTTTGTACGATATGGGTATCAAATGAAAGCTGTTAATGAGTATTTTGAAAAGGAGTGATCCTTAGTTCCATAGGTGGACGCCGTTTCGAGATATCGCCATAAAGGTGGACCAGGGGTGTCTCTAGAATGTGTTTGTACGATATGGGAATCAAATGAAAGGTGTTACTGAGCATTTTAAGAGGGAGTGGGCATTAGGTCTATAGGTGGACGCCTTTTCGAGATATCGCCATTAGGGTGGGCCAGGGGTGACTCTAGAATGTTTGTACGGTATGGGTATCAAACGAAAGGTGTTACTGAGCATTTTAAGAGGGAGTGGGCATGAGGTCTATAGGTGGACGCCTTTTCGAGATATCGTCATTAGGGTGGGCCAGGGGTGACTCTAGAATGTGTTTGTACGATATGTGCATCAAACGAAAGGTGTTACTGAGCATTTTAAGAGGGAGTGGGCATTAGGTCTATAGGTGGACGCCCTTTCGAGATATCGCCATTAGGGTGGGCCAGGGGTGACTCTAGAATGTTTGTACGATATGGGTATCAAACGAAAGGTGTTACTGAGCATTTTAAGAGGGAGTGGGCATTAGGTCTATAGGTGGACGCCTTTTCGAGATATCGCCATTAGGGTGGGCCAGGGGTGACTCTAGAATGTGTTTGTACGATATGGGTATCAAATGAAAGGTGGTAAGGAGTATTTTAAAAGGGAGTAATCCTTAGTTCTATAGGTGGACGCCTTTTCGAGATATCGCCATAAAGGTGGACCAAGGGTGACTCTAGAATGTTTGTACGATATGGGTATCAAACGAAAGGTGTTACTGAGCATTTTAAGAGGGAGTGGGCATTAGGTCTATAGGTGGACGCCTTTTCGAGATATCGCCATTAGGGTGGGCCAGGGTGACTCTAGAATGTGTTTGTACGATATGGGTATCAAATGAAAGGTGGTAATGAGTATTTTAAAAGGGAGTAATCCTTAGTTCTATAGGTGGACGCCTTTTCGAGATGTCGCCATAAAGCTGGACCAAGGGTGACTCTAGAATGTTTGTACGGTATGGGTATCAAACGAAAGGTGTTACTGAGCATTTTAAGAGGGAGTGGGCATTAGGTCTATAGGTGGACGCCTTTTCGAGATATCGCCATTAGGGTGGGCCAGGTGGACTCTAGAATGTGTTTGTACGATATGGGTATCAAATGAAAGGTGGTAATGAGTATTTTAAAAGGGAGTAATCCTTAGTTCTATAGGTGGACGCCTTTTCGAGATATCGCCATTAGGGTGGGCCAGGTGTGACTCTAGAATGTTTGTACGATATGGGTATCAAACGAAAGGTGTTACTGAGCATTTTAAGAGGGAGTGGGCATTAGGTCTATAGGTGGACGCCTTTTCGAGATATCGCCATTAGGGTGGGACAGGGGTGACTCTAGAATGTTTGTACGATATGGGTATCAAACGAAAGGTGTTACTGAGCATTTTAAGAGGGAGTGTACATTAGGTCTATAGGTGGACGCCTTTTCGAGATATCGCCATTAGGGTGGGCCAGGGGTGACTCTAGAATGTTTGTAGGATATGGGTATCAAACGAAAGGTGTTACTGAGCATTTTAAGAGGGAGTGGACATTAGGTCTATAGGTGGACGCCTTTTCGAGATATCGCCATTAGGGTGGGCCAGGGTGACTCTAGAATGTGTTTGTACGATATGGGTATCAAATGAAAGGTGGTAATGAGTATTTTAAAAGGGAGTAATCCTTAGTTCTATAGGTGGATGCCTTTTCGAAATATCGCCATTAGGGTGGGCCAGGTGTGACTCTAGAATGTTTGTACGATATGGGTATCAAACGAAAGGTGTTACTGAGCATTTTAAGAGGGAGTGGACACTAGGTCTATAGGTGGACGCTTTTTCGAGATATCGCCATTAGGGTGGGCCAGGGGTTACTCTAGAATGTTTGTACGATATGGGTATCAAACGAAAGGTGTTACTAGCATTTTAAGAGAGAGGGGGCATTAGTTCTATAGGTGGACGCCTTTTCGAGATATCGCCATTAGGGTGGGACAGGGGTGACTCTGGTATGTTTTTGTACGATATGGATATCAAATTAAAGGTATTAATGAGGGTTTTAAAAGCGAGTGGCCCTTAGATGTATATGTGAAGGCGTTCTCGTGATATCCACCAAAATGTGGACCAGGTGATCCAGAAAATCATCTGTCGGGTACTGCTAATTTATTTATATATGCAATACCACTAACAGTATTCCTGCCAAGATTCCAAGGGCTGTTGATTTCGCCTTGTAGAACTTTTTCATTTTCTTCTACTTAATATGGTAGGTGTCACACCCATTTTACAAAGATTTTTCCAAAGTTATATTTTGCGTCAACAAACCAATCCAGTTACCATGTTTCATCCCTTTTTTCGTATTTGGTATAGAATTATGGCATTTTTTTCATTTTTCGTAATTTTCGATATCGATAAAGTGGGCGTGGTTATGGCCAGATTTCGCCCATTTTTTATACCAAGAAAAAGTGAGCTCAGGTAAGTACGTGGGCTAAGTTTAGTAAAGATATATCGGATTTTGCTCAAGTTATTGTGTTAATGGCCGAGCGGAAGGACAGACGGTGGACTGTGTATAAAACTGGGCGTGGCTTCCACCGATTTCGCCCATTTTCACAGAGAACAGTTACCGTCATAGAATCTATGCTCCTACCAAATTTGAGAAGGATTGGTAAATTTTTGTTCGACTTATGGCAATAAAAGTATTCTAGACAAACTAAATGAAAATGGGCGGAGCCACGCCCATTTTGAAATTTTCTTTTATTTTTGTATTTTGTTGCATCATATCATTACTGGAGTTGAATTTTGACTTAATTTACTTATATACAGTAAAGATATTAAATTTTTTGTTAAAATTTGAATTTAAAAAAAAATTTTTTTTAAAAAGCGGGCGTGTTCTTAATCCAATTTTTCTAATTTTTATTTAGCACATATAGAGTAATAGTAGTAACGTTCCTGCCAAATTTCATCATGATATCTTCAACGACTGCCAAATTACAGCTTGCAAAACTTTTAAATTACCTTCTTGTAAAAGTGGGCGGGGCCACGCCCACTGTCCAAAATCTTACTAATTTTCTATTCTGCGTCATAACGTCAACCCATCTACCAAGTTTCGTCGCTTTATCTGTCTTTTGTAATGAGTTATCGCACTTTTTCGGTTTTTCGAAATTTTCGATATCGAAAAAGTGGGCGTGGTTATAGTCCGATATCGTTCATTTTAAATAGCGATCTGAGATGAGTGCTCAGGAACCTACATACCAAATTTCATCAAGATACCTCAAAATTTACTCAAGTTATCGTGTTAACGGACGGACGGACGGACGGACGGACGGACGGACGGACATGGCTCAATCAAATTTTTTTTCGATCCTGATTATTTTGATATATGGAAGTCTATATCTATCTCGATTCCTTTATATATGTACAACCAACCGTTATCCAATCAAACTTAATATACTCTGTGAGCTCTGCTCAACTGAGTATAAACAAGTAAGGAAGGCTAAGTTCGGGTGTAACCGAACATTACATACTCAGTTGAGAGCTATGGAGACAAAATAAGGAAAATCACCATGTAGGGAAATGAACCTAGGGTAACCCTGGAATGTGGTTGTATGACATGTGTATCAAATGGAAGGTATTAAAGAGTATTTTAAGAGAGAGTAGGCCATAGTTCTATGGATGGACGCCATTTAGGGATATCGCCATAAAGGTGGACCAGGGCTGACTCTAGAATGTGTTACGATATGGGTATCAAATGAAAGGTGATAATGAGTATTTTAAAAGGGAATGGGCTTTAATTCTATAGGTGCACGCCTTTTCGAGAAATCGCCATAAAGGTGGACCAGGGGTGACTCTAGAATATGTTTGTACGATATGGGTATCAAATGAAAGCTGTTAATGAGTATTTTGAAAAGGAGTGATCCTTAGTTCCATAGGTGGACGCCGTTTCGAGATATCGCCATAAAGGTGGACCAGGGGTGTCTCTAGTTGTACGATATGGGAATCAAATGAAAGGTGTTACTGAGCATTTTAAGAGGGAGTGGGCATTAGGTCTATAGGTGGACGCCTTTTCGAAATGTCGCCATTAGGGTGGGCCAGGGGTGACTCTAGAATGTGTTTGTATGATATGGGTATCAAATGAAAGATGGTAATGAGTATTTTAAAAGGGAGTAATCCTTAGTTCTATAGGTGGACGCCTTTTCGAGATATCGCCATAAAGGTGGACCAAGGGTGACTCTAGAATGTTTGTACGATATGGGTATCAAACGAAAGGTGTTACTGAGCATTTTAAGAGGGAGTGGGCATGAGGTCTATAGGTGGACGCCTTTTCGAGATATCGTCATTAGGGTGGGCCAGGGGTGACTCTAGAATGTGTTTGTACGATATGGGTATCAAACGAAAGGTGTTACTGAGCATTTTAAGAGGGAGTGGGCATTAGGTCTATAGGTGGACGCCTTTTCGAGATATCGCCATTAGGGTGGGCCAGGGGTGACTCTAGAATGTTTTTGTACGATATGGGTATCAAATGAAAGGTGGTAATGAGTATTTTAAAAGGGAGTAATCCTTAGTTCTATAGGTGGATGCCTTTTCGAGATATCGCCATAAAGGTGGACCAAGGGTGACTCTAGAATGTTTGTACGATATGGGTATCAAACGAAAGGTGTTACTGAGCATTTTAAGAGGGAGTGGGCATTAGGTCTATAGGTGGACACCTTTTCGAGATATCGCCATTAGGGTGGGCCAGGGGTGACTCTAGAATGTTTGTACGATATGGGTATCAAACGAAAGGTGTTACTGAGCATTTTAAGAGGGAGTGGGCATTAGGTCTATAGGTGGACGCCTTTTCGAGATATCGCCTTTAGGGTGGACCAGGGGTGACTCTAGAATGATTGTACGATATGGGTATCAAACGAAAGGTGTTACTGAGCATTTTAAGAGGGAGTGGGCATTAGGTCTATAGGTGGACGCCTCTTCGAGATATCGCCATCAGGGTGGGCCAAGGGTGACTCTAGAATGTTTGTACGATATGGGTATCAAACGAAAGGTGTTACTGAGCATTTTAAGAGGGAGTGGACATTAGGTCTATAGGTGGACGCCTTTTGGAGATATCGCCATTAGGGTGGGCCAGGGGTGACTCTAGAATGTTTGTACGATATGGGTATCAAACGAAAGGTGTTACTGAGCATTTTAAGAGGGAATGGGCATTAGGTCTATAGGTGGACGCCTTTTCGAGATATCGCCATTAGGGTGGGCCAGGGTGACTCTAGAATGTGTTTGTACGATATGGGTATCAAATGAAAGGTGGTAGTGAGTATTTTAAAAGGGAGTAATCCTTAGTTCTATAGGTGGACGACTTTTCGAGATATCGCCATAAAGGTGGACCAAGGGTGACTCTAGAATGTTTGTACGATATGGGTATCAAACGAAAGGTGTTACTGAGCATTTTAAGAGGGAGTGGGCATTAGGTCTATAGGTGGACGCCTTTTGGAGATATCGCCATTAGGGTGGGCCAGGGGTGACTCTAGAATGTTTGTACGATATGGGTATCAAACGAAAGGTGTTACTGAGCATTTTAAGAGGGAATGGGCATTAGGTCTATAGGTG
The DNA here is from genome assembly GCF_040869045.1 of Eurosta solidaginis. Classification (NCBI taxonomy): domain Eukaryota; kingdom Metazoa; phylum Arthropoda; class Insecta; order Diptera; family Tephritidae; genus Eurosta; species Eurosta solidaginis. The sequence goes on from NC_090321.1 coordinate 29,652,042, forward strand.
GACGCCTTTTCGAGATATCGCCATTAGGGTGGGCCAGGGTGACTCTAGAATGTGTTTGTACGATATGGGTATCAAATGAAAGGTGGTAGTGAGTATTTTAAAAGGGAGTAATCCTTAGTTCTATAGGTGGACGACTTTTCGAGATATCGCCATAAAGGTGGACCAAGGGTGACTCTAGAATGTTTGTACGATATGGGTATCAAATGAAAGGTGGTAATGAGTATTTTAAAAGGGAGTAATCCTTAGTTCTATAGGTGGATGCCTTTTCGAGATATCGCCATAAAGGTGGACCAAGGGTGACTCTAGAATGTTTGTACGATATGGGTATCAAACGAAAGGTGTTACTGAGCATTTTAAGAGGGAGTGGGCATTAGGTCTATAGGTGGACGCCTTTTCGAGATATCGCCATTAGGGTGGGCCAGGGGTGACTCTAGAATGTTTGTACGATATGGGTATCAAACGAAAGGTGCTACTGAGCATTTTAAGAGGGCGTGGGCATTAGGTCTATAGGTGGACGCCTTTTCGAGATATCGCCATTAGGGTGGGCCAGGGGTGACTCTAGAATGTTTGTACGATATGGGTATCAAACGAAAGGTGTTACTGAGCATTTTAAGAGGGAGTGGGCATTAGGTCTATAGGTGGACGCCTTTTCGAGATATCGCCATTAGGGTGGGCCAGGGGTGACTCTAGAATGTTTGTACGATATGGGTATCAAACGAAAGGTGTTACTGAGCATTTTAAAAGGGAGTGGGCATTAGGTCTATAGGTGGACGCCTTTTCAAGATATCGCCATTAGGGTGGGCCAGGGTGACTCTAGAATGTATTTGTACGATATGCATATCAAATTAAAAGTATTAGTGAGGGCCTTAAAAGCGACTGGCCCTTAGATGTATATGTGAAGGCGTTCTCGCGATATCGACCAAAATGTGGACCAGGTGATCCAGAAAATCATCTGTCGGGTACTGCTAATTTATTTATATATGCAATACCACTAACAGTATTCCTGCCAAGATTCCAAGGGCTGTTGATTTCGCCTTGTAGAACTTTTTCATTTTCTTCTATTTAATATGGTAGGTGTCACACCCATTTTACAAAGTTTTTTCCAAAGTTATATTTTGCGTCAATAAACCAATCCAGTTACCATGTTTCATCCCTTTTTTCGTAGTTGGTATAGAATTATGGCATTTTTTTCATTTTTTGTAATTTTCGATATCGATAAAGTGGGCGTGGTTATGGTCGGATTTCGGCAATTTTTTACACCAAGATAAAGTGAGTTCAGATAAGTATGTGGGCTAAGTTTAGTAAAGATATATCGGTTTTTGCTCAAGTTATTGTGTTAACGGCCGAGCGGAAGGACAGACGGTGGACTGTGTATAAAAACTGGGCGTGGCTTCCACCGATTTCGCCCATTTTCACAGAGAACAGTTACCGTCACAGAATCTATGCTTCTACCAAATTTGAGAAGGATTGGTAAATTTTTGTTCGACTTATAGCATTAAAAGTATTCTAGACAAACTAAATGAAAATGGGCGGAGCCACGCCCATTTTGAAATTTTCTTTTATTTTTGTATTTTGTTGCATCATATCATTACTGGAGTTGAATTTTGACTTAATTTACTTATATACAGTAAAGATATTAAATTTTTTGTTAAAATTTGAATTAAAAAAATTTTTTTTTAAAAAAGTGGGCGTGTTCTTCATCCAATTTTGCTAATTTTTATTTAGCACATATATAGTAATAGTAGTAACGCTCCTGCCAAATTTCATTATGATATCTTCAACGACTGCCAAATTACAGCTTGCAAAACTTTTAAATTACCTTCTTGTAAAAGTGGGCGGTGCCACGCCCATTGTCCAAAATCTTACTAATTTTCTATTCTGCGTCATAACGTCAACCCATCTACCAAGCTTCATCGCTTTATCCACCTTTGGCAATGAATTATCGCATTTTTTCGGTTTTTCGAAATTTTCGATATCGAAAAAGTGGGCGTGGTTATAGTCCGATATCGTTCATTTTAAATAGCGATCTGAGATGAGTGCTCAGGAACCTACATACCAAATTTCATCAAGATACCTCAAAATTTACTCAAGTTATCGTGTTAACGGACGGACGGACGGACGGACGGACGGACGGACGGACATGGCTCAATCAAATTTTTTTTCGATCCTGATTATTTTGATATATGGAAGTCTATATCTATCTCGATTCCTTTATATATGTACAACCAACCGTTATCCAATCAAACTTAATATACTCTGTGAGCTCTGCTCAACTGAGTATAAAAATTAACTGAATTTGGAATCAGCTTGCAAAGCCGTTAAATTATATTTTCATCCGCTGAATAGAAATAAAAATTTTTTATAATTCTTTAAATTGCAAAGTAATTTATCTCTAGTTTTATTCAGCTAACAAGGAACTTGCTGCATTTGACACAAAAGCGCTGATTAGTGGTAAAAATATTGAAAAATGTTTAAGTATAAGAAAGCTCCCTTCCAGAGTAAAAAATAACAAGGCATTTACCATCCTCTTTAGAGAATAACAATTAATTTGAAACTGAGATCAAAAGCGCTGAATTGCAGTTATGTCAGCTGAATAACACTGCGCAAGTTACGTCCGACTTGATTTCTAACATTTGATCATCACATTCTTATATCTTATAAAATCAAGTTTCCCAATTAAGTGTAGACATATCCATACCACCTGAAAAAACAGGGTGCATTGCGTGTGAATTCCTTTTTTTTAATATTTTTCTTCTTATTGTTTGGTTTAAAAGAGTCGCATACATGCAAACACACAAGTGAAGCTAATATAAGCATATTCAAAAATATTTTAACTTAACAATAATACAGCTGAATTGCGCTGAATACAGCTCAGGTACAACAAATTATTTCCTTTAAAGCTACAAAAAGTAAAAATACCATGAAAAAAGTAATTTCTTAGTAAATTCAATATTTCACTGAAAAACAAAACAAGAAATTGCAAATATTTTTAGACAAAAATATTTGACTTTTGATTAAATCCCTTAACAATTTTGCAGCCTCCAGCTGAAATGAGTGCACTCATGCATTTTTAACACAGCAGTCTCTCGCTCTTCATTGCACTGCAGTGATGCTGCTCTAGCCAAACATTTAAAAATTGCAATTTGCTGAATTAAAATTCCTCAAGTTGAATAATTTAAATGCATATTTTTAGTATTTTGTAGTTATTAAATGAATGCTAAATGAATGTGATTGGAGTGAGTGAATTATTAAGGGAGTGAGTGAAGTATAAATAAATTCTTTACATCACTATTACATAGTTCGCCTCAGCCTACTATTTATTCTTTTGCATAGTTGTAGTTTTATTATTGCCTCTTTATACATATACAACAAAGCCACATAAAACGTTGAACTTTTGTACCATCAATTCTCAACAAATCTCATCCTAACTCAACTCAACGCAACTGCAATGAGCTCTGAACTTTTTATGCATATAAAATATATGTATGTGTATGTACATAGCAAGGATTAATAGAATGCATAACTGATGCAATTTATATGTAAACTTATTTATGTACATATGTAGACATAATCGGACTTATTTATTTTCATGCAAGCAAAGTTTGAATGCTTGATAGCTTGGTTATAAAGCTAAAGTAAATTAAACTGCAAAGAGTCAACAAGCACTCGAGTCATTAGTTTTCTTCCAACTCAACTCGTTTGCTTAGCTGTCTATCTCGAACCCATCTAAAAACTCTGTGTAAGTAGTCTAGTTTATTTGCCGACTATTTGACAACTTACAAAGCTGCCCACTACATGATAGAACTGACTAACTGTCTGCCGGTTTAGCATGAGTTGGTTTGCTTGGTTAAATGCATGATTTTCTGCTCTCACACTCAATGAGGTTAAATCATTCATTCAAGATTTGAATGTTTGTTTGAAGATGGTTATCGGTATTTACTTGATAGAACATTTTTGTCTTTCGAACTATGAACCAGTTAGACTATTTCTGATTGGTAATTCTAGAAGTTTGGATTTGTATTTTTTTAGTAAAGGTTTGTATATCATAAGTTAAAGTTTATCATACCCAGTAAGCAAAAAAAGATAAAGATCATTGTCTTTGCTCTTTAAAATTTTATCAAGACACAAATGTGTTGTACTTTGAGGCACCTGAGCTGAACTGAGTTGTTTTGAATTGAATTTAATTGTTTTGAATAGAATTTAATTTAACTGAATTGAATTGAATTGACTTGAATTGAATTGAATTAAATAGAATTGAATTGAATTGAATTGAATTGAATTAATTAAATTGAATTGAATGGAATTGAATTGAATTGAATTTAATTTAATTGAATTGAATTGAATTGAATTGAATTGAACTGAATTGAATTGAACTGAATTGAGTTGAAATGAATTGAATTGAATTGAATTGAATTTAATTGAATTGCATTGAATTGAATTGAATTGAATTGAATTGAATTGATTTGAATTGAATTGAATTGAATTGAACTGAATTGAACTGAAATGGAATGAGCTGAACTATATTGAATTAAATTCAAATGAATTAAATTGAGTGAATTGAAATGAATGTAACTGAACTGAATTAATTCTAATTAAATTTAGTTTCGTTTAATTAAATTTAATTAATTTTATTAATTATTATTTTAGTTTTTTTTAAATTTATTTTAATATCGTTTCGTTTTATTTTATTTCATTTATTTTATTTTTTTCATTTAATTTTATTTCATTCTATTTTATTTTTTTGTTCTTTATTTTATTTCATATTACTTCATTTTATTGTATTTTATTTTATTTTGATTTATTTTATTTTATTCTATTTTATTTTATTTTATTTTATTTTACTTTATTTTATTTTATTTTATTTTATTTTTTATTTTGGTTTTAGTTTAATTAATTTAATTTTTTCTTATTTTAATTTATACATTTTTTTATAATTTTTTTTTTTTCATTTTATTTTATATTATATTATTTTATTTTATTTTATATTATTTCAATTTATTTTTTTGACTTTTTTAAGAAAGAAAGAGCTCACAAGTGACACCCCAGGAGCTAAGACCAAACTGTCTCTTCTCGTTCCTGTCAAGAAAATTGGAGCAGCCAGTCGACTATTTGGAGCCGGGCTCCTCGGATTAAATATATCACATCAAGCCAATGCAGGTTTTACGAATCAGCTCTCCATTTGAAAACCAAACTGCAGGAGAGTCACTGGAGCACAAAGAACCCATGCTGCGGGCTTTTCATATCGACAACAGATCTTGCGATTAAATTCTTCTGTAGAATGCTTTTACAGTATTGGGGGTCGAATCGTCACTAGCCTTGTTTATCATTAGATTGCTTGAAAGCAGGAGTGTCACAGTGGAGCGGCCGATTTGCTGCAAGATCCCGAATTGCACGGGCTGCCAAGTTGTGGCCTATGCTTATAAGCAGATAGTTTTCCAGATGGATAATGAGCTGGCACGTAGGAGCAGAAGGAGGTAAGGGAATAACCAGCGTTGAAGAAAACATAACCCATCAGCAAGCCAACGGGCAAAGTTTGGCATCAACAAAATTGTAAGCGCTCAAAAGCAGCATGGCAAGACTAAAATGAAGGGTAGACAAAAAGTCTACTGGTATGATCTAGGGCCAACGCCTATAAATTTTTACTGGTCTGCACGGTTCATTGGAATTTAGGCATGCATGAGGAAGAGATAGATATGCCGTATAGTGATAACTGCAGAAGTTGTAACGATGCAACTGCAAAAGAGATTGTTTAGTATTTTATGCGTAAATGTCGGCTCAAGCATTTCAAGGATACATTTTAGGTGCTTTGGAGGTCCCCCTTTGGCAAATCTGGGTAGGTTGTCTCGGAAGGAAATAGGAATTCCAAATATTCTTAATTTTATAAACAAATCGGTGCTGATTGTGGTACATATCCGATATAGCACTCAGTAGATTCAAGCGAGTTTTATAGTATCAAAACGACTTTTCATTAGCTGCGTAGGCGGCCTGGGTCCCAGCCATTATACCTAGTTAACATGTTCAATAATTGTTACATCTTAATAATGTTCACTGTGTTCATTGGAAAATTATCAGCAGTTATGTGCAAATAGATTCTGACACCGCTAAGTTTTGGTGTTGAATTACATATCTTAGTATAGCTGCCACTGTTGAAAGAAACTCCAGCCAATGACTAAGAAATGCACGTCTACACTTTTGCTTGCCTTAATCATTTATCTTGTCGCATTTACGCCAATGATCAACAGCATCAAATGCGTTACAAATACAACGAATATCTCAACCCACGTGCATATTTTAGAGGAGTCAACTACCAAGTCAGTCAGTTAGAACCTCAAACGAGCTAGAAAGCGTAAAACGAAATTAATTGTACTTTGTTGGCTCCACAAAAGTCCACATTGAAATTTGTGCTTATACCAATCTAGGATGTTTGTATCGTCCGGAGAATAAAAATAGATAAAACAAAAATTGTTGCAACTTTGAATCTGTGACACACCAAAGATTGCGACTAGTTAAATACCTACAATGATTCATTGCCAAGTAGCAAATAATTTCGGTTAGAGTTATAAAGGAGTGAAAGTCTACCTAAAACTATAGAATTTGCTTCATCTAGCGCTTTTTGCTGAATTCCTTGTGCCACTGTGATAGTGTAAATCAAAGCGATATACATTTGGCAATAGAAAAAGTATACTCAGTGGTTGGTGCCGAACATTTTTCTTACGCATTGGAGGTGTTCAATCATTTAAGAAACAAGGAAGTACCAAGAATGTGCGTATTTTTACTTCTTTCTCTTGCAATTGCTTTTATTATTTCTTATTTGGCGACCACCCTAGCGTGCTCCGCCTACCACACCGAATATCTTGGGTTCGATTCCCGGGAAAATCAACACCAAAAATTTAGAAACAACTTTCCCTCGGCAGCGATTTGGCAAACACTCCGAGTGTATTTCTGGCATGAAAAGCTTCTCAGTGAAAATTCATCTCCCTTGCAGAAGCCGTTCGTAGTCCACGCATAACATGTAGGTCCCGTTCCACCAATTTATAGGAAAAATTGAAAGGAGCACGACGAAAACTGGAAGAGAATCTCGGCCTTAATCTCTCTTCGGAGGTAGGTATTGTTTTTTTTAGTACCACATGAGCTATCATTTGGCTTAGTTTTGCTCAAAAACTTTTCACTTTCTTGTACGTTTTCTACAAAATTGTATTTGCAATGACACCTTTTCCATCAATATCACGCTGTCAACATGCTGTGCGACAAAAAGCGACTTGGTGCGTTGGTACAAAAAAATCTCTTAAAGTTGCTTGAGCATATAGTTGACAGCTATAAAACCGAATGCAATTGCTAAACTTTTGCAATTCTTGTCATTGTGTGCTGATGTAATTCGTAGGGAGGGTATATGAAAAATGGGAAATTTATTTGACTAGTTTGCACCTAATCATTGAATAGCTGTAAAAAGTGGTGTGTAGAAATGTTGTGAATAGCTTTAATATTTGACATTCTTAGGAAGAGTTGGAATTGAACTTTAAAAAAAAGCGTGCGTATAACGTACTCGCAATGTTCGATATGTAAACATATAGGTATACGTCTAGAAAATAATATTTCTAAGTTAACTAAAACTCGCAAATTAAACCACAACAGCGGTCTCTTTAACAGAAACAAATAACAGTCTCGCTATTTTCGGGAAGATCTCCGTCGGCTATTTACAGATCAAAGGCTTATTTTTGGTTTCGTTTCGGCTTGCTAAATGACGAGCTACACATGAATCATCGTTTTGGTATTGAAGTTTTATCAAATTCTGTTACATTACATGGTGAAAACATCTTTGAAAACAAATCAATAACACTAAGATGAGAAATCGATAACTTTTCGATTGCAAATAAAAACTTCGTAAAGTAAATCAATAACCTTGTGATAAATAATCGATAACTTTTCGATAAACAATCGATACATTTTTGGTATTAAATAAACTATTTCATAACATACCGATGTGGTAACAAATCGATAGCTTTTCGATAACAAATCGATACCTTTTCGATAGAAAATCGATTCCCAATTGATAACTGTCTGCTAACACACCAATAACCTTTCGAGTAATAAGTGACATCTTTTCAATAGTAAACTGATAACTTTTCGGTCGTTCGGTAATTCAAATATAAACTTTGCTGTGGACAATAAATTTATAACACTTAGATAACAAATCTATAACTTGTCAATATTTCGTCGATAACTCACCTATAAAAATCGATAACTTATTGACAATAAAGCATTAACACTTCGATAAAAAATTTACAGCACTCCTTGCCATGGCTTGAGTTGCTATCTGATTTTGCTCATACCATCTCTACCACAGTGTAGTGGCTACACTAACTCTTACATTGTAGATCGCCCCATATGGTGAGTAAATATGTTTACACATCAAAAACAAGTAAAGTTACATATCCAAGCTCAAAGGTAATCAAACAAACCTCTCCCCTGCCTTATTTCAGTTCTCAAGGCCATCAAGGATCCATACTGGTTTTCAAAGTACAAAAGTATGGCTTAATACTATAATGTTTTAGAAACGGGTATCCAGACAGTGCAGTGCTTTTCAAAGCTCCTTCAATGGTCGTAATCATGTTTGAATAATTAATATATATCCACCGTAAATGTAGTTAAATAAAACTAGAATCAGATACTATTTTTTTAGTCATGATTAACTTGCAAATACAACGATTATCGCAAAGGTCTGATATAGATCATGGCACTTAACAACTTAGCAGATGTCAAAGTTTTGGTCACGATAGAAATAAGTTGAACTTCAATGTGGTTGTCACGACATATTTGGTTTAAGGTCTCAGTAAAGCTTTAATTGTTTGTCTACCAAGAAAAGCGGCCGCATGTGATCATCTGGGTTATATCAAAATGCATGCCATACAAATATGTAAATATTTTTCTTAGTATCAGGGCTGCTCAACCCCTATACATTTGTAGCACTTTTGTTTTTGTTTTGTCCTGAATCATAGGCACAGAAATAAATTTACACTTTAAATATAAAAACAAATATTTGTCGCACTACCATATGCTCTCACGTATAATTTCGAATCATATGAAAATGCTCTTATGAAAGTGCCTAGAAAAGCACTCCCGAATGAAGCTCAGGCACTTGTGTATGATAAAAAATTTACACTAACAATTTGACTACTAAAAATTACTAAAGAATATGATAGTACTAAAAACGAATTGTAATCAGAATTGATTCATAAATAAAATTAAAATAGATCTCTGAGTGCAGAGCTGAAATATGTGGGGCATATGACCAGAGAATATAAGCAAAACTGTACCAAAAAAAGATGAGCCTATTCTAACTTCATATGATTATAGTTAATTATCCTCAAGGGAAGTCAGTAACTAGTAATACATATTTGTGGCTCGGAAATAGACCTAGAGTGCCAGATGAGTACTATTTTGTTAGTAGCTAGATTTGTAATTATAAAATGGACAGGTTGGATTTTTATATTTCATATTTAACATATTTTGACGAATATTAGCAACACTAAGGGATACTATCATCCCTAAGCCGATACTAAGCAATGACTTGTATGCACATCAACAAATCAATCATTATTGCTTCACATATGTCCACACAAGCAGCGGAGAGGAACGCACAAACGCATGCATATATCTGAGATACTCCCAAAAGTAGGCAATCATCGGTGGAAGTATCACTCACATATACATGCGCATATGAGAAGCAATATCTTGTAGCTATAGCTGGTAATTTTGTAGCTGGTAAACAAGTAGCAAATTCTAGAAATAGAAACGGCTAGAAATATGTGAACGAGGAAACCAAAGAGTATAAAAGCAGCAGCTGAGGCACAAGTAATCAGTTTGATTTAAGCACGCTATCTGTTGAGAAGTGTAAGTGTTGTAGTCTAATAGAGACCATTTTGCATTTTTGAATATTGGAGTTATTTATTCAGCAGTTTATTTTATTCAATATATTTAAAAATATGCCACCAACAAAGAAACTGCTACCGAGCTACGGCTACATATGTAAGCAACATGTAGAATTTCGCTCCGGTTCGGGACCAATGAAATAATACCAAAAAGGAACTAGATATCATCTGTAAAATTTTACGCTACTTCGTAACTACCCAAAAAGTGTCAATAAAGAAATAGTTCTAAAGTGGGGATTTGTATATAGTCGCGTGGACAATTTCCAATGCCTTGGACATCGCAATATTAACTTCGCCAGTTGAAAGCATATAAAATATATAGATGGCGAACTACTAGTATTTCAGAATGCAGTAGAAGTGCACTAGTTTTGAACTAGAGATTCTACGTATTACGGGGTAGTTCCTATGATTTTGTATTTAATTTTGGTATATAATTTTTCGTGGTCATGAGACATTTTTGAACTGAAAGTGGGGGGAACCATTAAGCAACCATGCCTATCATTTATTTGGTAAACATTTTATTAAATTTAGGTGGTATTTCAGCACCTCAGTAATCTCTGCTGCTAATATATGTAAATTTTAATACAAATTTAAAACAAACCGCGCGGAGCCCTCTAATTAAGCATTTCGAAAGTTATCAAACTCAATTTACAATGCAACATTCCCGGAAATCTCCACGTTCACTTTTAGTATGATTATTGAAAACCAAATTCCGACGATATATGTATATAAAATATGTTCATACAAAAACTGAGGCTATAGGTCAATGAATTTTTCGCAACATTCAGAATTAAATTTATTGGCTCTTGTATGTTGATAACTATTTACGTAATATTTTAAGCAAACATTTTATAACTTGAAACCAAATCTTCAACTTTTCAGGATCTCAAACAATTAAAATTTTTTAATTTATTTTTTTATAAATACAAAAAAACAGAATTTCAGTGCACATAAAATTTTGTACATGTATTGTGATTTGCAATTCCATATAAAAAAATTGTAGCAGCACTGCTTGTATGTTCCAGGGATCTCAGCATATATTTGCAACCCCCATATAAAAACAACTTAATTCAAAGTCAACATATAGAGATTCCCCAGTCGATTATTAAATTTCAGTAATTATAACCTTTCATTTATTTCTACTTTCAAAGCATTATATCAAATACATTTTAAACCAACTCATCATAAATCCTACATCATATGGCTCCCTTCCCACCGCCTTCCTCTCGCAATTAACTCAATTCCACAATCACTCGGCAATTCAATACAATTATGCTATTTCGTATTATTCTGTATTTTTGCCACTTAAAGAGACAAATTAGAAAATGTTCCAACATAGCCTGAAATTAAGGCATTTAATTGTAGAAAATACCTACTTCTTGCAACTTTTGCGGTTTTCCTGTAATAGCCATGTGACGTTAGAATAGCGAATGTGTATTGGCAAAGGACATCTTAAGGTCATTTGCTGGGAAAATGTGCAGATGTACTATTAGTTAAATGAACCTTCAAACAAAATTATGTGAAGAGGTTAGTATAGGTTCGTAATATAATCTTCAAGGTAATTGTTGTATGCGTGTTTATATATAACTTGTTGTATGTTCCTGTTTTCATTAGGGTGCTCATTTTCAGCCGATATAATTTTCTCTTCTCTCAACAACTAGACGGACCCCTGCGCATCTTGCGCAACAAGTATAAAAGTCTCATACCAAATATCAACAGAAATCAGCTGTTCTAGCAATCAATCATCTATCAGTAAAAATTTACATGCGCCTGCGCTGCCATTTGGCGAATGTTAGCAACTACCGGTAATGCAGTGTTAGTTCTAATCAAATATTCACAATAGTGCCATAGTACAAATAAATTTATTTGTGTGCTCACAATCGTTGTTTTTTAACAAATTATTTTAATAAAATATAACTAAACAAAAGCACTACGACTAATAATGCCCAAAGCTCGCTTATAGCACAAATCTCTATATTTACAACCAAAACTTTATTTACAGATTTGAATTCCAAATAAGAGCGAAAAAGGGACCTGCACATTAAAACAGAAATTAGAAATAATATATAAGATATTACTTTTGAAAAAATTAGAAGTGCTTCATTTGTGATCTTGCATAATTTTTGTATAAGACGCACTTTGACCCAATTAGTGCATAAGCAGACCCAGCAATCATCAAAATTTCGGTGCTGCAAAGTCGCAATTTTAGTGCTCAAATCAAAATGGCAGCTCAACGGTTGTCTTCGAATATTTCTGCAACTTTATTTATTCGCACGACCACGCCATTAACTTAATGGTTGCCTGCGAAATTCACATGAAAATGAAATACCCTAATTTACATACACTTTTTGTCACATTCAAGTATTATGTGAGAATTGTTCCACGAATTTTGTGTTTCCTATCAGCACCTGTGTAAAATATCACGTACCGTAGTGGACGTTTTAAGCTGCAGACATTGGTGCTTTATCGTTAACCGCATTGGTAACCTTATAACAGCTCATTCGACCAACCTTATGATAATCAATGCAATCGATTATTGGTGCCGCTAAGGTCGTAACCGTATCGTAGCCAACCAATTTGTTTTTGGTTTACCGTCGTAACGATAAACAGCTGATTACGTTAGGGATACGACTACAGCGATACGACAAAAGGCACCAATGACTACGGCTTTAGTTACAAGTTGCATTTCATGGCAAAATAATTACCCAGCCATACCAAATTATAGAGGAGACAGAGATTACAGCTTTAGTTGAAAATGTTTTAAATATTCGAGATGTTTGAGTTTATGTTTAAACTAAAATTCTATAAAAAAAAGTAGGCAGCTTTTTTGGCAGCTAATTTTCGGTTATATTCACACTCAAAAACAAAAATTCCTAAAAACGTGGAAAATGAATATTAAAAAAAGAAAATCGTATGACGAACACTTCCACAGTCAAATTTTAAAAAAACATTGAACATCCTTACAGTATATAAGTAAATTATGTCAACATTTAACTCCAGTAATGATACGGTGCAATAAAATACAAAAATAAAAGAAAAGAAATGGGAGTGGCTCCGCCCTTTTTCATTTAATTTGTCTAGTATACTTTTAACGCCATAAGTCGAACCACTCCTTACCAATCTTTGTGAAATTTGGTAAGGGCATAGCTCCTATGCCGGTAACTGTTTTCTTTGAAAATGGGTGAAATCGGTTGAAGCCACGCCCAGTTTTTATACACAGTCAACCGTCTGTCCTTCTGCACGGCCGTTAACACGATCACTTGAGCAAAACTCGATATATCTTTACTAAACTTAGTTCACGTCCTTATCTGAACTTGCATTATCTTGGTATTAAAAACGACTATGACCACGGCCACTTTTTCGATATCGAAAGTTTCGAAAAATCAAAAAAAAAGTGACATAATTCAATACCAAATACGAAAAAAGGGATGAAACATTGTGATTGGATTGGTTGTTGGACGCAAATTATAACTTTAGAAAAAACTTTATAAAATAGGTATGACTGCTTCCATATTAAGTAGAAGAAAATGAAAAAGTTCTTTTTGAGAAGAGCTTCGTCGGCTTCTTGTCGGTAACAACCCATACCGATAAGCTTTTTTTTATCATCCGATTTTTATTGAAAACGAACTATTATCTACGAGATTTCAATATGTCATCAGCTTGCCATTGTCTTCTTATTGGTATTTTTAATGGCTTGCTGTCGATTTTATATTGAAGTTTTGAAGGTATGTGTTTCATAAAAAACGAATTTAACAAATCGATAACACGCCGATAACAAGTTGGTAAGGCTCCGATATGAAATCGGTAACAAATTGGTAAGTTTTAATAAAAAAATCTATGACATTTCGATAACACGCCTATAACAAATACTCTGGTAACAATTCTTCAAGTTTCCGAAAACGATAAAAACAAACTTGTTAAACTTAATTTAATAAAATTAATGTGGTGGTAGCGTGTTCTACCTACCACACCGAAGATCCTGGGTTCACGCGCCGCGCAAAGGAACATCAAAATCTTAGAAACAAGATTTTTCAAGTAGAAGAAAATTTTTCTAAACGGAGTCGCCTCTCGGCAGTGTTGGACAAGATTATATATCTGCCATGAAAACATTCTCAGTGAAAACTCATCATTAATATTTGTTTGGTTTTGTGAATGTGCTTATTTAGCTCCAAAACTTCTGTTTTTTTGTCGAATCGCAGGAAGTAGCAAAAAAAAGTAAAATAGATTTAATATTTATGTACATTAAGCATTTGTATTTACGTACTTATTGCTCATATTTTGTCTTCATATCGTTCTTCCGTTAAAGCGTTCATTGCACGTCAACAGGAAGCATGCAGCATTAACATTTTTTTGCGACGCGCCGCATTAGTCTTTTTCTCAAGAGATATTTATGACAACGGCTTTCATTAAGATACTAAAGCTTGCCATTATAGGTATAAAGAGAGTTTGATTTAAAAGATCAAAAGTTTAAAATATACTTTGGTGGGCGTAAAGGGGTCGCAAAATCCTTGGTATCCAATCGAGAGTAAGATGCGCTACTGAAAAGGCAGCAAGCTGTTACGCATGTACATCTTGCGGTAACCCACAATAGTCTATTAAAACCAAACCCAGTACCACGGGGAGCAGGAGCACTTTCCGAAGGAACAGTGCTTTGAGGGTGGTATTGTGTTGTTGCGGTTAACATATATGCAAGGACAGTTCTCTTTTGATGTGATCTATAAGTTCACAATAAAGTTTCCTCTGCGTTGGGCCCACTCTTCCTCCGAGCAGTTTCGATACATATTGCTAAGCTTTTCTCAATTGTAAAATGAGCTTTCTTTGAAAAACAGTGAAAAAGTAATGCTAAACTTATAACGATAGCGCCTGTATTTTTATGTGGTTAGTGGTATAGAAATTTAATGTATTGAAAGCGAACGCACACTGCTAATGCCAAGGCTAAGATTAGGATAAAGAAAAATATTTAAAAATAGCATTGGAACACGTCTCGGATTTCCAAGGGAAATTGCCGTGCAATCCGCTGCCCTTATCCGTAGAATGATAGAAGTTTTAGATAGATCTCTTAACTCCCCAAGGAAGATTGTATATAAACTTAATCCATGTGTTCTAGAACAACATGTGGTTAGATCATACTTGGCGGGTATGGAAGATCGCTAACAATAAGCAGTAGTGGTTTTGATAAGCTCGAATTGGACTGTGGATAAGTAAACTCAACTATAGAAGAATATCAAATAAATTCAAAACCTTACTTGAAATACTTACGAGCGAACCTCCAAACTAACTTAAAACAGCCTTTCAGAGCAGTGGGAGAGACATTTTCTCAAGTTATTTAATTCTTATACGAATAATGCCCAACATCAGCGGCCCAGGTGAAGCTGCCCGTCGGTAAATTCCAGCATAACTGCTGTCAGGGGAAATAGGCAATATATGTGACAGATGAAGAGATCAAGAAAAGTGCAAGGTCATGAACAATAGCTAAGTGGCAAGATAGGTGGAAGAAATCAGAGAAAGGGCGCGGGATCTTTACACTAGTTCAGAATTTGGCGGAATAATATGAACGGTAGCACGGCAAACTGAACTACCACCTCACGCATATATCGAGTGGGCGCGATAGTTTCAAGGAGTATATATTTATGCGTAGGATAGAAGAAGATCCTCTTTGTCCACACAATCAGACCAAACTAGAAAACGCAGGGCACTGCCCTCATTTTCTCGGCGAAATGCTCAATATCGCCAGGGTTTTTGGAAACCACCTGTAAAGCTGGTGGCAAAGATATAGCGATAACAACTGCTACGAGGTTCAGTGCCTCGGGGCAGCTTAAGCGCAGACAATACGGTCATAGTACTATAGCCTTGTCAATTACAGGACAACGGGGCTCCTTCACCACCCTACTTAAGGTGGATGGTTGGCGCAACGTGTACATCGATGGTTGCAAGCTGTGGATGGCGTAATTTCCGCGGTGTATTATACTCATCCAAATATAAACAAATCCTACATGCTACCAGATCACTGTAGCGCTTTTAAAGTGGAAGAAGTGGCCGTAACAGCCAAGCAGCAGATAAGGCCATAGTCTCGCATAGCATAGCATCTAAAAAGGCAGCCTAACACCTGAATCCCTGGAGAGAACCTATCCCGATTCTTATCATACATCCCGATTTTTAGTTGAGCTAGCTAAATGGGCTGCATTGCTTGAAGATTGCGCAGTAGATGTTCCTGTCAGATTGGGTGATATTAAAAGAAGGCAACAGCTGCACATGATCGACCAAGCGATAAAGACATAGAACCAACAGCAAAACTGCAAAGTGTCGAAAATCATGTACAAGTTTTGCAACCATATACTAAAATTGCTTCTTTTTTCATTGAAAAGAGAGGACTTTAGACTCATGGCAGGTATTCTGACTGGACATTGCCTTCTTGACAGGTTAAGACTCCAGCCATAATGAGTGATACAGCTGTCAGTTGTAGAAACAGTAAGTGACATAGGACCTAGAAAGCCTCTAGTATTTGCAAAGAGGGCGTAGTTATTTTTTAACATACCTCCTGGTTTTTGATACGGTTTTCCGTTTGGTCGTTTAACAAACTTAACAAACAACAGACTCATTCATTCTATGTGAGGCCAGGTTAACCTTCTTAATCTAAGGAACGGAGCCATAGGAAATATATTACACTTGGGAAATTTTATCCCCTAAGTATGCTTTCGTGTACCGACTTTCCCAACTCACGACCTGGGTCACCACAATTATGCCTAACTACCTACAAAAGATTGGATTTATAAATTTGTATCCATTTATTACCTGATATTTTATGCTTAATAATAAATTTAAAATGGGAATGAATGGTTTTTCTTGTTCATAAATAGGCAGCTATACAGCTTTTTGCGCACAACAAATACCGTGACTTATCTCGAAAACACCGGAAATAACAAAAATAAAAATAAACGAAAAAATGCGTACAACAAAAAACGCTGCCGGCGCAAACACAAAAGTTGTAAGCCGAGAACGAATCGCAAGAAAAAAACCGAATGTACGACGACAACAATCAACAAACATAAAAATAACATTGCGTTTGAGCTGAAAAAATATAACATTTACAACAGTCAACAAAACCAACGACATGAGCACCGCTACATAAATAAAAAATGATATCAGAAGAAAAAATATAAAACCAAAAACAACAAACAAACAAATAAAAGGGGCGCTTAACCATGTGCGTCAAAACAATCAGAACATATGCCACAAAAGGCTTTCGATACCACAAACAAAAACAAAAACTTTATAGCCATAAGCAAAAATTAAAAAGCAATGGTGTAGCGTTAGCTACAATTTTACGGGCATGACAAGTAAACAAACTAAAAATAAGATTTTCAATATAAAAGAAAATTTTTGGTGTAGTTATAGTAATAAAATTAGATGAAAAAACGCAATGAAAACATGGCCCAAACATTAGCTGGCATGAGTAGTGATAGATCTTTTAAACAAAGTATAGATACCGCTACTCATATAAAATACTTGGATCAAAGTATCGACGATAGTACTCATACTCAGTAAAAAGTATCGAGTATACTCGATCCAAGTGAGTACTTCGGAAGTTGTATCGAAAGTGAAACAACTTTTTTTAAATGAGATCTTATGTTTTGCATTCAGTAGAAAACCAGTAAGGAAGTTAAAGTTTGGACGAAACCGAACTTTATATAACTAATTTAGTGCTCTTACATATATTTTAAAAAAACGTCACGAACATTAAATGATTTAAAAGATTTTTGATCGACTTATGGCATCTAAAAAAAACTTGTTTAAGTCAGGAAAAAGGTTTTCTAAACGGGGTTGCCCTCGGCAGTGGTTTCGCAGGCACGCCGAGTGTATTTCTCCCATGAAAGCTTCCCAGTGAAAATTCATCTGCCTGGCAGATGCCGTTAGGAACCAGCATTAAATATGCAGGTCTTGTCCCCTCAATTTGTAAAGAAAATAAAAAATAGCGCGACGCAAACTGGAAGGGAAGCTCTGTCTAGATCTCCTCGGAGGTAAATCGCGTCAAGTATTTTTTCCATGGCATTAAACGCTTTTTAGAGAAATTAAATAAATAGAAGGGGATGATACCGCTTTTCCGTTTTTTTCAACTTTTGTAGCTTGTACTACCATATCTCTACTGGAAGTATTGTTATGTAGCAAATATCTTAATATATAAAAAACACGTGTCACATGTTTGAGGCTAATGGACTCCTTAACTACTGAACCGATTTTGAATTTGTTTTGCACCCCGTGATCTAACTTGAAATATAGGATAGGTTATATCTCAGTTTATAGTCGCAATATTATTTTATTGCAATTTTTTTTTATTTGTTTATACGTAATATTAAAATGTTACCTATACGCAGTGGCACTCATATTTTCAGATGGTGCGGATATACTTGTAATTGCTTGGTGTTTAATTAAATTACCTGCTTATCAATAAAAAATATTATAGCGAATGATATCAAGTATAGCACATCAACAGGCCCGCCGAGAGGGGGGCAATTTTTAAGCCGAATTTCAAAAGCAACGAAAATCTGGATTTCGTTTTAATATTTTAGTGAATTGTGAAAAAAAAAAATCTATATAAGTATATAAAAAGAAAGGCTAAAATGTGTGTTAGTTGGTCGCCGGTGTTTGAAGAGATGCGTCGGTCGATTTTGTTCAAACTTTCACACAAGTTGCGTAAACCTCACGCGGTGGTTACTACAGGTACAGGGTCTCGAGATATAGGCCAAAACGTGGGCCAGTAAATGCCTAGACAGTGTTTATACAATATGGATATCAAATGAAAGCTGTTGATGAGTGCTTTGGTACAGAGTAATATATTATCCAGAGACGGACTGGGACTGGGATTACGACTAGGACTGGGACTGAGACTTGGAGTGGGACTGGGACTGGGACTGGAATAAAATACATACTACCCTCTGGGACAGGCAATAAAGAATGCAGAATAATGAGAAGGAATTGAGAGAAGAGAAAAGAGAGAAGGAGATTGAGAAAGAGATAGAATAAGACGAAGATGGAATTAGATGAAGCGAAAAAGACGGAGGGAGGAGTGAATAAAAGGATTAGGAAAAAGTGAAGAGGCAGAGTCAGATGGAAAAAGCTTATTAAAATGTATGCAGATAAGCCAAATATAGGGCAGGACAACGTCTGCCGGGTCTTCTAGAATATACATATATATTGGAAATTTCTTTAAGATTAAAACTGTAAGTGTCTTTGCTCAAAGTAGGCGTGGTCTTTATCCGCTTTTGGTCGGAGCTATATATAATACCAAGGACTAAATTCCGTCAGATTGCAAAAAGATATCAGCAGATTTTGACTTACGGTTTGCAAAACTTTTAAATTTTCTTCTGCTTAATAAGAGAGAGAGAAACTTATATTGTACCTCCGTAACTTTTTTTCCATTCCCCCATTTCAGCAGTATTTGTTAAAGCATTGTTCCTTTTTTTAAGCTTTTATTTACTTTCACTTGGCTGTTGTCTGTAATCAAATATTTCAAGTTAAATTTGAAACACTTCTCGGTGTCCGATTGAGCTGAAATTTTGCACACATATATAACTCCGATGACAATGCATACTTTGCGAGAATTCGATAAATTAATCGATAACAGAGTTATCGGTAAAGATTTGTATTCACAAGGGAATAAAAGCCCAAGTCCTCAAGAACGCAGGTAACTGTTTGTATATGCAACAAACGTAGAAGTTAGGCTGTTATCGCTAAATATTGCATACTTTTTGTTGCATACTTTTATGCGCACTTGATTTTGTTTTACAGATTTTTGGCGATGGAACAGAGCAGAGATCTGCAATCAGTAGTTGTAAACTGAACGCGACATAGATAAAGTCACAATGAAATATGATTTTACGTTAGTTCACACTTAAATAGAAGAACTTTACTGTTCAAAGTTGACTTCGTAAAAACCTTGTAATGTTGATGCATTAAAAGAAATGATTAGGATGAGAAACGTTACAAATAACTAACTAAAGATTACATAACTAACTTAAACAATATTTTACCCTACTAAAGATTAAAAAAAAATCATATTTAAATTAAATTTAAGAAAAAAGCTTTTCTAAGAACAAGCTTCCATTACTTGTTAATAAAACGAACTAAAAAGTAAAAAATAAAATATAAGAAAAATAAAACTTTTTTAAAAACAAGCTTTTATTATTGGTTAATAAAATTAACTAAAAATTAAAAAATAAATTGACTGTAAAAGAATATAACACTTTATAAGTTCATTGTAACCTTTAACGATAATTAGGCTTTTTCATTTGCGACAAAAAAAAATCCATATTGTAAATTATTAAATCCTACAATTTATATCACAGTCCTAATTGTTCTAATGAAAGCGTGTTATATTGTGATAGCAAGAAAAGGAGGTCCTAAATGTTCTTAATTATACCATAAAAATTTAACAAGCTTTTTATTAGAACAATTAGGACTGTGATATAAATTGTAAGATTTAATAATTTAGGTGTAAAGTTTTAATGTTAAAAATATATAATTATGTACAATATGGAATTTTTTTGTCGCAGACGAAAAAGCCTAATTATCGTTAAAAGTTACAATGAACTTATAAAGTGTTATATTTCTTTACAGTCAATTTATTTTTTACTTTTTAATTAATTTTACTAACCAATAATAAACGCTTATTTTTAAAAAAGTTTTTTTTTCTTTAAATTTATTTCCATTTCGCAAAGTTGGCGTGGATATAATCTGATTTCAACCATTTGTAAGATCAATTTATCGTCAACGATGCTGTAAAAGCTGCTAACTCTATCCACTAAAGTTTCATAGAAAAACAAAAAAGCTCTATTGAATGACGAGTTTAAATGTGTTGAAAAGACGCTTTTCATGATTCTGTTGGGACTAGTGATTCCGGATAATAAACAAGTACTTTCCCTTTACCATCACATGCAAATATTATGTACTACTCAACATACCAAAAAGTCCGTTTAAATTGAGAGCGGAGCTTTTAGCGCATCGTCGACGATCTAATTTTATGCCTAAGTTTTGGTGGTGTTGGTATCCATGGTGTTAATAACTGAACTTTGTTGACCTTAAATATGTAGACCATCGGCACTTGGTAAAGTATCGGGGAAAAGTATCGATACTTTACTCAGTACTTGAAAAAAGTATCGAGTACGAAATGCTCGAGTATTTTTTTTGGAAAATTATTGATGCTACTTACTCAGCACTCGTATCGTTCTATCACTAGGCATGAGTATATAAAAATACGATTACATTTTTTGGCTTTTGATAAAATATTTCATGCATTAATGCTTTTTATGACAGCATTTGGTTGATTCAACGCATACTGTCTCTTATTCTAATTTATCTGCTATACTAAATTGTGTTATGGTTGTGCACTTTGGACAGGTGAAGCCGTCTGTCCAAAAAGTTAGACAAATTCCTTTGTTCATACGTATGTACATAGCTCCATTCATCCAAGCTTAGTACACTCTTTTTCACATTGGCGGCAACACAACGTAATTAGAAATGCTTCGCTTTACTTGATTGTGGTGTAAATTTGAAAAGATAAACGCTTTGTCTCGCAGCAGATTGAAGATTTTTGTCATTTTTATGTTTATGTGTGCTTCAACGCATTTTAAAATGCGCGTCTCTTGGCGATATTTAATGCTGGTATGTATAAATATATATTCAAATATGTATGTATATGTTTAATAACATACACTCACATATAAATGTGAGTATAAAAAAAGTCAGGGGTATATGGTTTTTTGTAGTTCGTCCTCATTTCTCCAATAAGATGTTGTTTCAAGAGCAAGAGCTAAGAAATATCTATAGTCTAGCAATTAAAGCGAAAGTGTCACTTAGATAGATAGATAATTAATTGGGGATCGCACTGCGACCATTGGTCTATTGTACCCTCAGCTGCTTCACAACATCTCATCCAAGCCGGCATCTTTGATGAACCCTAGCAGTTCACCTGGCTTGAAGGATTTGATGTGAGAATGCTCTGGCCATGGTGAGCCCATGAATTTAGCTCTGCGTCTTGAGATTGCGTCACACTCCAGGAGTACATGGTCCGCCGTCTCCGCTGATCGATCACAAAATCGGCATAAGTTGCTCGATCTTATACCCATATTTTGCATGTGACTGTTCAGTCTACAATGTCCTGTAAGAATAGCTGTTAGGATTCTTAGGTTATCTTTCGAGAAGCCTATTAATGCCCTATACCGATTTGTGTTGTAATCCCCCTAACAGTAAATTAGATTGTCTCAGGCCTGGCATATTACGCCAGTTTTCTTCTCTCTTTTCCCTCTCTTCTGCTAAGAGATGCCCTCTAATTTCCTGCGGGCCTGCTGGCAGGAACGGCTCAGGACCAATCGGTCATGTCGTTGCTGCCTCTCTGGCCAGGCCATCCGCCTGCACATTACCCTCAACTCCCCTGTGGTCCGGAACCCAGGCCAACAGTAGTTCATTATGTGCTCCTAGTTGGTTTAGCTTTTTAACGCACTCAAGGACCAGCGCTGATTTTATTTCAGACGCCGATATCACCTTGAGGGCGGCCTGACTGTCACTGAGTATGGCAATTGTTTCATTGGAGTATTCGCGCTGAAGCACACTGACTTGTGGCGAACACTTCCGCTTGAAAAATGCTCGGGTATGCTCCCAGGGGGGTTGATATCTTGGCTCTGGGTCCAATGACTCCATATCCAATCCCCTCTGACGTCTTTGAGCCATCGGTGTACCATACTATTCTGTTTAGCTGATGAATGTTCACAATTCTGCTTTCCTCCCACGTACACTTGTCTCCAGTTCTACTTTGTACGTTTTCTCATAAACTATCTGCCTGAGTATATCATCCTTCGAGAGTTGAGAGATTGGGATCCTCTCCCTCAACTCCTCCATGTTCCGGGACGATATAACCCTCCTTGATGATATTTAGGAGGGTTCGCTTGGCTGACTGCTCTATTGATATATGTAGCGTGGTTAGATCGAGGATAGCCTCCAGCGCCGCTCTAGGGCATGTGCGCATAGCTCAAGTGATGCATACACATGCCAGTCGCTGAAGTTTTGACAGTGCTTGCCTCGTCGTCGCTCGAGTTGCTCTCGATGCCCAGGCTATCGAGCCATAAGTTATCATAGGTTTTACTATCATGGTATACAACCATCTTAGCACATGTGGGCTACAGCCCCATGATTTGCCTGCTAAACGTTTGCATACCATGATGCACCTCGTGGCCCTAGCTCTCATGGAGTCTAAGTGTTGTTTCCATAGGAGCTTGGTGTCGAAAATGACCCCCAAGTATTTCACAGCGGTTCCATATTCTAGTGCCACGCCATCTATTGTTATTGCTCTCAGGGCTGGTAGGACCCTTCTTCTGGTGAAGGGATGAAGGTTGTCTTAGATGGGTTAATATTAAGCCCCACTCTGGCGCACCATCCCCTTGTGATATTCAATGCTCTTTGTATTATGTCACAGAGCGTGAAAGTGTCACTTAGATCAACCGTAAAAAAAGTTGAATTAGTGCAAGAAATGTAAAAATTTGCTATAAAGTTAAATCAAATTGTATAACGATATACGTATGCAATGCAAAGCGAATACCATGACGTATACGCAACTTTCGTTTGAAGTATTGAAATGCTCAAGCTTTTTCCCGTTGTTAGTTTCTTCTTCACTGCAAGTGAGCACCCCAGCGGGTTGGGAGGTTTAGAATATACCCGCGGCAGGAATGCCCATCGTAAGAGGCGACTAAAATAACAACTGATTCAAGGGGTGTGTAACGCAAGCTTTTCAAGGGGTTGCCAGTGCAAAATACAGCTTGTCCAACCCAATTGTCAACCTCACCTGTATCTTTGGCAGCCGAGGCTCTGCTGACCCCAAGTTGCTTAAAAATCTAGGGGTGGAATAGCGGGATGGCCTAGAAGGTTTCATGTGGGTATACCAAATCGTTACAGAGATGGTCGGGCCAGTACATTAATGGTGCTTGTTACCGGAACGTTCCGGATTTGCATCTGGGAAAGGACCATCAACATCGGTAAACTCCCCAAGGCCTTCGGGTAGTGCCATTATTGCAACAACAACAACAACGAAGAAGTCAACATCGCTGAGTATATGAACCTCAAAAGGGGTATCAACTTGTGAACCCAGTGGTTGTGGTTGTTGAAATCAAAATAAGTCATTGAATAGCTTAAGTTTTAATCGATGATTGCGTAACAATTGTATGGAGAATTATTAAATGTGCTTATATTACGTCGCGACGGATGTGTTTTGAGAATACAACGGCGATCTTGCTGTTGTTGTTGTAACAATTCTTCGCCACATCCAATAGGCGCAACCACTCACAAATTTTCATCAATATCCTCTAACGGGAGTCCAACGAAACCTGCAGTTTCAACAGTGGTGAAACAGAGTGAGAGGGGTATTAGGGGGCGTTGGTTCCACATTCAAATTAAAGAGATGATTGGTGTCTTGTGGGGACACATTGCAAACAGCTCATACAGTATTTATCTCGGCTTTGATTCTGGATATTTCAGAGTTCAACCTGTTACAGTAGATCTTTCAGAACAGTATTTGCAAGGAAACTCCTGGCATAGAAGTCCGACGCCTTATTTTGGATGTCACTGAGGACTTGTTTGTATTTTTTTCTCCATAAGGCTGTGCTCTCAGATGCCGTATTTCCTCATAATGCTTGCGGAGATTACATCCCAAGCCCCTATTAGATGTCCGTTGGTATGCCCAGATTTCTGGGTATTCAACAGAAATTGTTTATTTGGTCATAGTGTAGGTGGTGATCTGAGGACATAAGAAGACCGCCCGTAGCGATTCTGAGAGCAGTGTTTTGGCAGGCCTGTATTTTCTTCCTGCGAGTAACCTTTAGATTTGGCGACCATATCCGGGACGCGTAGCATGTCAGCGGCGGGTCAGTTGTTTTATAGGTGCCAATGGGTGTCTCTTTGTCTTTACCCCAAATGCTGCTGGCAAGAGATTTCAACCGGAGTGACTCGGGACTTTTCACAACCAAAGAATGTCATTTAAGTCTAACCACATTTGAAGACGATCTTCGTGTTGTTCAATTAAGTATCTTATTAATGTGTTATTAACACTTTTCCTTAAGGTATGGGTGAATCTGGAGTATAAACTTAATGTTAGTGTAGGCGCAAGCGGGTTATAGGCGTGTTATCTCTTCTTTTCTTATCGACGAGCTATCGCTATGTTATAAGTGCATTATCGCCGAGGCATAAAAGAGTTATCGACTTGTTTTCAAAGTGTTATATGTACATTTGGAATCAGTAAAAAAAGTTACTAATAATTTAGAAATTTTTTAATTATCAGTTATCGGTTTGTTTTCGATTTATTATAGAACAGTTATCGATTTGCTATAGTAAAATTTTTAATATCTTTTCAAAAAGTTTTCGACTTCTTTATTCCAAAAGATATGTTATCGATTTGCTATCGAAAATTGATCGATATATTATTCAAAAACAGGGCTTCAGACAAGGCGACTGTTTGGAGCGATTTCTTTAACATTTAATGGTGGAGAAGATAGTTCTAGCAGCTGAGTGAGATAATTAAGCAAAAAAAGTGGGGCTTGCGCTAAATGAGGACAAGACGAAGTAATTGCTGGCATTCAAGGTAGAATCGGAGATACAGGCAAATTTGAGACTGTGAAGGATTTCATCTATTTGGGAACCAGCATTAACAGCAAAAACAATGCCAGCTTTGAAATCAAACGGAGTTGTTTTCCTCTCTCTTGCCAACAAGTGATTCTTTGAACTGCGTAGGTGATTCGAAAAAGTAAACTTCTCTCTCGACAAACAAAAATCGCACTATTCAATACCCTCAGCATACTTGTCCTGATCTATGGGATGTCTCGCAAAGCCTAAGTACATTATGTATTAAAGTATTTCATTTGAAATTTGTAGATTACAGTTGCAGCATAAAATCATTTGAACTTAGAAGCGTATGGCGCTTAGGTTTGTTATGGTATGTTATGCAGTCATACACACATACATACATAGTTAAGTAGACATATTGATTTACGCACACGTATTTATCGATTTTGTTGTTATTTGTATTTTACATGCATTTTTATTACATTCCAAACAATTTTTCTCTTGAGCCTATCAATGTTTTGTTGAAATTTGCATGCTCTTGCTTACGCAATAACGGCAACATATTGCTAACAGCAGTCTTTGCATGTGTATTGGCGTACAATATGTTTTATACTTCTTTAGTCTCCAATGGTAGCTCCAATTGCATTCAAAAAATGCTTAAAATTATTCAAATGCCTTCGAAAATGCTAAAAGGATTTCTAATGTGCGAAGTGTGAAAATTAGAAAAAAAATCCCCAACAAGTATGTAAGTTGCTTTTTTGTATATATCAGCAGTATTTGTGCATAGAAACAACTGTTTGAATTGTGAATTATGCATATTTTTTCTATTTTTGGTATCTAGGTGATTTTCTGTAGAAGCTGTAAATTATTAATCCTTAGCTTAGTTCAGTTAGCCGCTTTAAATTCAACTAGCCGGATCCTACCGCATCTTGCGCAACAAATATTAAAGTCTAATATCAAATATTAACAGAAATCAGCTGTTCTATCAATGACAACTGCCGTTAATGCAGTGTTAAGTCTAATTAAATATTCACAATAGTGCCATAATACAAATATATTTTTTTGTCTGCTCACAGTCGTTATTTTTAAAAAATTATTTTAATAAAATATAGCTAAACAAAAGCTCGCTAATAGCAGGAATCTCCATCTTTACAACCAAAACGTTATTTAATGATTTTGATTCCAAATAAGAGCGAAAAAGGGGCACGCAAATAAAAACGGCACTTAGAAATAATATATAAGACTAGGTGGCTTTGCCCCCTGCTCGCCAAGCCCCAACCCATCTTCCGATAGCTTCGCTATCTCCAGTGGGGCCCCTTTCCTTTCCTTTCTTCCCAATTCTTTCTATAAATTAAAAAAACCGTACATACTAAAGAAAGATCATACCACTAAAATAAAATATTCCCGGAAGAAAAAAACTTGTTTATATAATAGAAGGATAATACTAAATTTTTCACTACAGAAAATATATATACCGAATTCTGATTGGCATGCCACCATATCTCGGCTGACGCTTCGAAAGCGCTATATCTTAAAAATATTTTTCAAAAATACCCTATCTCAGAATTTCTTCCAAAAACTCTTTATCTCACAGTTCTATTGAAGAACGCCAGAGCGTCGATTATTTTAACACCCATAAACTTTATTTGTGTATGTTTTTGTATGTATGTAACTCTCTTTTGTACCAAACTCGCAGACTCGGCTGAGGTTGTTCTGCCTTAACTTAATTTGATCCGCATAATTTTTAAAAAATTTTTTACCTCTTGGTCTCCCTTTCCCTCTCTACCCTTTTCTTTATGCTATTATTCACTCCTCCCACTGTCTTTCCTTTTCTACGTGTCTCTTTCTCCCTCCCCGCCTTTTTCCTCACATTTTTTCCGCTCCATTTATCTGTATCTCTCTATCTTTGTCTTACTATATCTCAGTCTTCTTCTCCTTCCCTCTTTTTCTTATTCTTCCCTATCCCTTATTCTGGGTCCCAGTCCACGTCCCAGTCCAAGTCCCAATCCCAGTCCCAATACCAACCGCAGTTCAAGTCCTAGTCCTGCTCCCCACCCCAATCTCAGTCCCAGTCTTAGTCAACTTCTTTATCTACCTCTTCTTCTTCTTCTCATAACCCTTCTTTTTCTCCCTTTATGGCTGAGCTCAGGCCAAGGGGGTCACTGCTGGCGGACAGTGAACGGCCTATTAATTAGGTTAGCTGCGAATATCAAATAAGCAGCCCTCGACCAAGAGCGGCTGGTGAGGAGGGTTTGGCTTAAAAGGCCTAACGCACCCTGAGAACCTCCAGTGACAGGGCGAGTAGATGCCGCCCTGAATTAAGCATCCACAGCCTAGTGCGGGGTTGCTTCGAGGGAATACCTACCCAAGATAGGGAGGCAACTATACGACGTGGGATACACACTCGGGAAGGTAAAGAGGTAAATTATTTGTAAATTTAAGGTGATTGTCACATTAAGACTGAGCCCAGTAAGGTCTTAATTAAGGTATACTGGAATCAACGACTCGGATATGTTTGTTAAGGGCTGGCGAATGTGGCATTCGGAAATCTCAGTACACGGCTTGACACACCGTCGAAATGACTTTCCGGTTAATGTCCCATTCGTCTCCGTCCCGTTAAAACCTTGGCAGGCCTTGGGGTACGTTCAAAGTCCGTCATCATTAAGTTGGTGGTGCAGGTTCGGTTGAGATCCTCCCGATTAATACTGATCTGGCTCTGAACGCAGTCTTCATGAGGGACTGCGTCAACCTTCACGTGGCCTCCCTGCCTTCGCATAGACAACCACGGGATCTATATAGGTAACTGCACACTCGGACCAAGATAGCGGCCTCAAGTGGGGACCCAATTAAATAAATGATGAGCAACAACAATACTAAAATAAAAAACCAAACACAGGAGAATGAAATGGCGTTCAATCCATTTGTAGGAAGAAAGCTAGCTCGCTCTCCAGAAGGGCGTGGCCCATCGGCTGGGGGCCTTAACATTTCGTCGCAAGTGGTAACGAAACCCAAAGGAGCGGAGGCCGAAAGCAAGCAAGGAGCGTTGTCGCCGGGTGCTACACCGAAGCTTTGCAAAAAGAACTCCGACAGCAAGGCTCAAACGGGCACACCATTATTAAGTGAGCTAATTAAGCAGGCGTCAGCTGCGTTAAATCAGCAAAACCCCCCTGGAGAGAAAAAGATGACCAAGCTAGGCAAGGCGATTGAGGACTTGATGCAGTTCTTCATAGGGCGTAATAATATACACGCGGAAATCAAGCGCTTGGCCTCCGTAATAAAAGTGCTGTACATCGAGTCGGCCCTAGAGGTAAAGAATTTAGAACATAAATTGCGTGCAAGCGAATGCGCCAAGGATAGAAGTCCATCACCCCCCGGAAAGCGACCGAGGAATAATTCGTACTCGACCAAGGAGAACAACGTGGTAAAACCCACTACTACTCTAAAAGATGTCTTACGAGGGCACGTGGGTGGACACAAACGACGGCAAGAAACGCAAGAGAAGACGGAGCGGAAAGAGGAAACTGTAGCCCAAAAGACGGGAGAGTGGCAGTTAGCCAAAAAGAAGAGCAAGAAAAAATCACTTAAGGCTCGGCCGGATGCAATCATCATTTCCAAGGCGGGGGATGCGACGTACGCCGACATATTGCGTAAGGTGAGAAGATGCGACGAATTAAAATCCCTGGGTGATGACGTCAAAACGATTAGAAGAACGGCGAAAGGAGAGCTGTTACTAGAGCTGAAAAAATCGCAAGATGGGAAAACAAGCGCGTACCAAGCAGAAATTGAAGCGGTACTAAAGGACTCGGCTAAAGTTATAACAAAGTCCCAAATGGTCACGCTACAGTGCAGAGATCTCGATGAGATTACTACGCCCGAGGAGATTTGCAACGCCCTCCACCAGCAATGCAACATCAAACTTCCAGATGTGGCTGCCATAAAAAGCATACGCACAGGGTACAGTGGCACGAAGTCGGCACTTATAAGCCTTACAGCGGATGATGCCAAGGCGGTTCTTAATACGCAAAGAATCCGGGTAGGATGGGTTTCCTGCCGAATTAGAGAGCTCAAGCAAGAAAAACGCTGTTATAGGTGCTGGGGCTACGGGCATATAGCTCAGAAATGTAAGGAGACTGTAGATAGGTCTAGCCTATGCAGGAAATGCGGCCAGGAAGGTCATAAGGCTGCAAGTTGCGAAAATGCACCGAAATGCGCGCTATGTGGGGGACAACATTCAGCAGGCAGTTTTAAATGCCCACAACGAGAGGGCAGCAAAATGACTGTCTCATGAGGGTATTGCAGCTCAATTTAAACCATTGCGAGGCAGCCCAAGAGCTATTATCCCAAACAGTCTATGAAGGAGGATATGACATAGTGGTACTCTCTGAACAATACAAAAATCGCCAGGAGCAGGGTTGGCTCTCAGATTCAGCAGGGAAAGCCTCAATTTGGGCACCAGGGAAATTTCTCCCACAGGAAATTATGACGCCAACGGTAGCAGGATTCACGTGGGCAAAAATCAACGGTATATACGTCTTCAGTTGCTATGCCCCTCCGAGCATGACCATCGCCGAGTTCGAAGACATGATATACGGGATCACCATTGAAGCACGAGGTAAACACCCGCTTTTAGTGTGTGGAGACTTCAATGCATGGTCATCTGTGTGGGGAAGTAGACGAACCAACGAAAGAGGGAGAGTTCTCCTCGAAAGTCTTACTTCTTTGAGGCTAGAACTCCTAAATGAACCAGGGATATATACCTTCGATACAGGTACCAGACGATCCATTATAGATCTCACCTTCGCTAGCAGCGAAATAGCAAGACGAGCAAAATGGTCCATAAGCAACGTCTACACACACAGCGACCATAAAGCTATTAGCGTAGAGCTGCTCGAAACTCCACGAACGGTAGCAGCAAGACATCGACAAAGTAGGAAATGGAAACAGCACCTTTTCGACCCACAAATATTTGACATTATCTGGAAGGACGCCATAGTACGAGAATCGCATGCGGAAGACCAGTCGGTTCAAATCACTAAGTTGCTATGTATGGCATGTGATGCTGCCATGCCCAGAAGTCGCGGAAAAGCACAGCGCACTCCGGTATATTGGTGGAATGACGAAATTGCGGAAGAGCGTAGAAAATGCCACAAAGCACGAAGAATAGCGCAGAGGGCACGCTCATCACCACGATATGCAGAGCTACACAGCACCTATGTCGCACAAAGAAAGGCACTTAAAAATGCCATAAAAAAGAGCAAGAAGTTATGCTTTAGGGAACTGCTGGATAATGTCGACCTAGATCCTTGGGGATCAGCCTACAGAACTGTGATGGCCAAAGTTAAAGGACCGATATCACAGCAACCTACGTGCCCGATACTGATGAATATTATTGTTGAAACACTTTTCCCGGCGCAAGATCGCTGGACTTATCCAAGCGAGGATCTAGAAAGTACGGAAATTCCGCAAATTACAGAGCAAGAGGTGCTGGACGCTGCAAAAAGAGTTGCTGATAACAAATCCCCAGGACCCGACGAAGTACCAAACATAGCCCTTAAAGCCGCGATTACAACTAGGGCTACATTATTTACTGATCTTTTTAATGCCTGTATGCAAGAAGGCGTGTTCCCTCGCCCGTGGAAACGACAAAGACTTGTCCTATTGCTGAAACGTGGTAAACAGCCGGACCAACCATCCTCATATAGGCCACTTTGTATGCTGGATTCCCTAGGGAAGATTTTCGAGCGTATAATTAGTGAGCGCCTACAGCTGACTCTAGAAAGACCAGGTGGCTTATCGAATAGTCAATATGGATTTCGCAAATCAAGATCCACCGTAGATGCAATACAAACAGTCGTCAATATAGCTAGAGAAGCTATCTCTGGAGGCCAAAATAAAAGGAAGTTCTGTGCACTGATTATGTTGGACATCAAGAATGCTTTTAACACTGCGAACTGGATGCAGATAATGGCAGCGCTGCAAAGCTTCGGCACTCCAGCTTACTTACGCAGAATTATAGGTAGCTATCTTAAAGACAGAGTACTTCTTTTTGACACGGATCAAGGAGCTAAAGAGTACAAAATCACAGGAGGCGTCCCACAGGGATCTGTTCTCGGTCCAACGCTTTGGAATGTAATGTATGACGGGGTGCTAAAGATTGATCTACCAGAAAACACGCAAATTGTGGGATATGCTGATGATATTGCAGTGGTAGTAGTGGCCAAGAAACTGGACCTGCTTCAAGCATTATGTAATGACGCCGTAGCAAGAATAAAGGAATGGCTGACCAATACAGGACTGGAGTTGGCTAGCCAAAAGACGGAAGTGTTATTAGTAAGCTCCAAACGGTCGGCGAACGAGTTAGTCTTAACTGTCGGGGATCATCAAATCACCTCAAAGGATTCCTTAAAATACTTAGGAGTGCACATTGACTCTAAGTTAACTTTCAAAGAGCACTTCAGAGCGGTGGGGGAGAAAATTACCAAAGTTAATGGATCACTTATGCGAATAATGCCTAACATTGGTGGTCCGAGCGAAGCTATACGTCAGCTATTGTCCACAGTAACCAGCTCAATAATACTATACGCAGCACCAGTGTGGTATGGATCTAAACAGACCCATCAAAAATATATATTAGCAGCGTACCGACTTGCTTCTTTAAGAATAGCAAGTGCTTATCGGACGGTGTCCGACGACGCGATCCTGGTTCTAACCCGGAAAATCCCAGTGGACTTACTGGCAAGCGAAATGGCCGATCTGTATAACACTAATATCGAGCGACCATCTGAAGAAGACAAGAAAAGAGCAAGGACACAAACAATAGCTAAGTGGCAAGAACGGTGGGAGGCCTCGAGTAAAGGGCGTTGGACTTTCACACTAGTTTGGAACGTAGCTCAATGGAATGAGCGGAAGCACGGCGAACTGAACTACCATCTCACGCAAATAATGAGTGGACATGGCGGTTTCAAAGAGTATTTATGGAAGCGTAGGATAGAGGAAGATCCTCATTGCCCAATGTGTACCACAGAGTTAGAAAACGCAGAACACGTCATGTTCTACTGCCCCCGTTTCCACGAAGAAAGACTCACCTTGCATGGAGTCTTTGGGGAGGAACCTACCACGAGAAATTTAGTTTCACATATGTGCAGCAGGAAAGAATGCTGGACTGCAGTGAGCAAAATGGCATTTATAGTAATGACACGCCTGATGGATGTTGAGAGGGAGCGCAGAGAAATGCGCATGCGAAGCAGTGGTGATTAAATGGACACTCAGAGCAAATAGCGGGAACCTGGACGCAGGGACAACAGTAGGCTCTTAAAAAATGAGAAATATGGAACGCCACCCTGAAGTAATGCGGAAGTGGTTCCGGGGTGGGCGACGGTTCCAGAACGGGGCTGTTTTTTAGTCTACGGACACACGGTTGCTGCGACGGCAGCAATTATGGTGCATTAGGCATTTTTCAGCCTCCCCGCAAAAAAAAAAAAAAAAAAAAAAAAACCCTTCTTTTTCGACTTCGAACTCTCCTTAACCTTGGCATTCTCCATCTTTTTCCTCTTTTCTTTCCCTGTCCTCCTCTTATTCTTTTAGGTTTTCTCAATATCCGTTTCTTCTTCTCCATCTATTTCTCCTACTCTTTTTCCTCCTCCTTTTCCTTTTGCTTTATCTGTTCTTTTTCCTCCTTAATTCTCTTCTTCACATTTTCTACACATTTTTCTATACCTTATTCTTCTCCTTCTTTTCCATCTCCTACTACTTCAATTGCATAACAGTTTCGCCTCCTTTTTCGCCTTCTTATTCTCCTTCACCTGTTCATCTTTTCCTTTTCCATATTTACTTGTATTTGTTCTTCTTCGTTTCTTATCCATTATTTTTCTTATTCTGATTTTCCTTCTCCTTTGCCTATTCTTTCCCACACCTCACACCTATAGTCATTCTTCTTATGATTCTATATCTCTGTCTCGTTTGCCCACTTTTTCCCTTTTTAGTTATTTATCTCCTCTTCACTCTTCTTCCAACTCTCGCTCTCATGGCTTTGTGCTTTATATTATTTCCGAACCCTTTCCACTTCTCCTTCGCAGATCTCTCTACCAACCCTTTCTTTCCCATCTGTATGTCTCTCCCGCAATTCATTTTCGTTCCTCTTCCCACAGCCTCTCCTTATCTTTCTGCAGTCCTATTATCTGTCACTGTATATCTTCCATTTCGTTTAACTTTCCTTTTCTCTGCCCTGCCTTTCTTTCTTGATCTGCTCTCCTCTCTCTTGCTCTAATCGCCTACTCCCTTTCTGACATACTGTAAATACGAGTTTTTCGAATAAATCCATCCCTGATAAACTGCCCGAAAAAAGTATTCCATGTATCAACCTAGAGAAAAAGCGTCTTACATACGTAAAAGTTTCAACCAAATGGCGGTCGCTGTGTTGCGGTGGTAGCATGTTCCGCTACCACACCAACGATCCTGGTTTCAAATCCCAGGCAAAGCAACATCAAAAATTTAGAGACAAGATGTTCAATCAGAAAAAAAACTCCGATTATATTTGTGCCATGAAAAGGTTCAAGGTTAAAACTCATATGCCTTGCAGATGCCCTTCAGAGTCCGCGAAAAAATGTGTAGGAAAATTTAAGGAGCACGACGCAAATTTAAAGAGAAACTCCACCTAAAATCTGTTTTGAGGTTATCACGCCTTGTACTTAATTACATTACGAAAGAGATTTTTAGAAGAGGTCGGATGCTAGTGCACTTTCGGAATGAAATAAACACTGAATTTGCCAACACACATCTGATGTTCCAAGTATCTAACAAAACAAATCACAAATGCAAGTTTTTGTTAATAAAAAAAGCTATATCTCAAAAATATCTAAGCAAAATAAAGTTCTAAGTACTTCCATCTTAAAGCTCTAATGGCTTATTTCATTTCATAAAATTAAAGGAAATGATGTTTAAACTTAAAATTACAAAAACAATACAGCTAATACTATACTTTTGTACTATTAAATTTTCACCCCTTACAAAATATTATATAATAAAATAAAAAGTGATGACAAAACAACGCCAATTCTAATAACAACAAAATATATTAAAACATTTTCATTCGCAGGAACAGAAACAGCAAGAAAAGCTAAAGTTTGCAAAAGCTAATGAAAGTGCACAAGCATTTACAAATACATACATATGTGCATTATCTATGTATTTGAATTAAAATTTACACAACCATATACACCCATATAGCAAACAGCTCTACACACTGACAGAGAGGAAATGAATGAGTGAGTCTAACGTTGAGTTCACAGTGCATATCATGTGCAGCCGCAATATCCGTTTCCGTCAAACATAAATGAACGCACACTCATACACTTCACACATAATCACGAAATATGTACACAGAAACCGTACATTTGTAGATATAAAAGCATCAACAAAAAGTCAAGCAAATGTATAGAAAGTGTAAGAAAACGACAAGAAATTACTTTTGGTTGAAGCAGCAGCTGAAACGCTACAGACGCCGCCGGAAGTGCACAGATGCAATAGACAAATGTAAAGACAAGACAACACAAAAGCAAAAAGAAAACACAACAGAAGAAAGCACACAAAAACATAACACTACAACTAGCTGCCAGCAACAACATCAACAACCGTTTTCTTTGACAATTTCACAAGTTGCTCGCTTGGTTTGCGCTGGTGGTTACGTTGACTGGCTGGTATTCTCAATGCTGTCAAAACTAATTATCAATTTTCTTAATTAAATCGCAATTACAATGCCGCATGGTGGAACCGAAAATGAAAACTGATATAAAACAAGTAAGAAAAGCTAAGTTCGGGTGTAACCGAACATTACATACTCAGTTGAGAGCTGTGGAGACAACTTACTTACTTAATTGGCGCTTAACCGGATAAACGGTTATGGCCGTCCAACAAGGCGCGCCAATCGCTCCTTCGCTCTGCCAACCGGCGCCAATTGGTCACACCAAGGGAGTTTAAATCATTTTCCACCTGGTCCTTCCAACGGAGTGGGGGCCGCCCTCTACCTCTGCTTCCATAGGCGGGTTCCGATAGAAACACTTTCTTGGCCGGAGCATCATCTTTCATTCGCATAACATGGCCTAGCCAGCGCAGCCGCTGCGTTTTAATTCGCTGGACTAAGTTGATGTCTGCGTATAGCTCGTACAGCTCATCATTAAATCTTCTTCGGTACTCGCCATCGCCAACGCGTAGAGATCCATAAAACTTTCGAAGAACTTTTCTCTCGAAAACTCCCAAAGCCGCTTCATCTGCTGTTGTCATGGTCCATGCTTCTGCCCCATATAGCAGGACGGGAACGATAAGTGACTTGTAGAGTATGATTTTCGTTCGCCGAGAGAGGACTTTACTTTTCAATTGCCTACCTAGTCCAAAGTAGCATTTATTGGCAAGGCTGTGGAGACAAACTAAGGGAAAATCACCACGTTGTAAAAAGAACCTTGGGTAACCCTGGAATGTGTTTGTATGACATGTATATCAAATGGAAGGTATTAAAGAGTATTTCAAGAGGAAGTGGGCCATAGTTCTATATGTGGACGCCTTTTCGGGATATCGCCATAAACGTGGATCAGGGGTGACTCTAGAATGTGTTTGTACGATATGGGTATCAAACGAAAGGTACTAATGAGGGTTTTAAAATGGAGTGGAGGTATTTGTATATGTGAAGGCGTTTTCCAGATATCGACCAAAATGTGGACCAGGGTGATCCAGAACATTATCTGACGGGTACCGCTAGTTTATTTATATATGTAAAACCACGTACAGTATTCCTTCCAAGATTCCAAGGGCTTTTGATTTCGCCCTGCAAAACTTTTTTAAATTTTCTTCTACTTAATATGGTAGGTGTCACACCCATTTTACCAAGTTTTTTTCTAAAGTTATATTTTGCGTCAATAGACCAATACAATTACCATGTTTCATCCATTTTTTCGTATTTGGTATATAATTATGGCATTTTTTTCTTTTTTCGTAATTTTCCATATCGAAAAAGTGGGCGTGGTCATAGTCGGATTTCGGCCATTTTTTATACCAAGATAAAGTGAGTTCAGATAAGTACGTGAACTGAGTTTAGTAAAGATATATCGATATTTGCTCAAGTTATCGTGTTAACGGCCGAGCGGAAGGACAGACGGTCGACTGTGTTTAAAAACTGGGCGTGGCTTCAACCGATTTCGCCCTTTTTCACAGGAAACAGTTATCGTCCTAGAATCTAACCCTCTACCAAATTTCACAAGGATTGGTAAATTTTTGTTCGACTTATGGCATTAAAATTATCCTAGACAAATTAAATGAAAAAGGGCGGAGCCACTCCCATTTTGAAATATTCTTTTATTTTTGTATTTTGTTGCAACATATCATTACTGGAGTTGAATGTTGACGGAATTTACTTATATACTGTAAAGATATTAACTTTTCTTTTAAAATTTGAATTAAAAAAAAATTTTTTTAAAAAGTGGGCGTGGTCGTTCTTCGACTTTGCTAATTTTTATTAAGCAGACATATAGTAATAAGAGTAACGTTCCTGCCAAATTTCATCATGATATCTTCAACGACTGCCAAATTACAGCTTGCAAAACTTCTAAATTACCTTCTTTTAAAAGGACGCGGTGCCACGGTCCTTGTCCAAAATTTTACTAGTTTTCTATTCTGCGTCATAAGTTCAACTCACCTATCAAGTTAATCCGTATTTGGTAATGAATTATCGCACTTTTTCGATTTTTCGAAATTTTCGATATCGAAAAAGTGGGCGTGGTTATTGTCCGATATCGTTCATTTTAAATAGCGATCTGAGATGAGTGCTGAGGAACCCACATACCAAATTTCATCAAGATACCTCAAAATGTACTCAAGTTATCGTGTTAACGGACGGACGGACGGACGGACATGCCTCAATCGAATTTTTTTTTCGATACTGATGATTTTGATATATGGAAGTCTATATCTCTCTCGATTCCTTTATATCTGTACAACCAACCGTTATCCAATCAAAGTTAATATACTCTGTGAGCTCTGCTCAACTGAGTATAAAAAGCAAAAGCTAATAAGAAAAGCAAAAACAATAACAGCGAATAACTAATAAGTATAGAAATAACGTATACAAGTGCAGGCAGTGTGAAGCTCATTGTTACTCATACGCCCCGGGGTATGCTTTGTAAGTATACGAAGACGCGCAACTCTGCATATAATCATCTAGTGGCAACAAAAACACATTAACAGCATGAGCAGCAACAACGAAACCAATAACCAGCAATTATTCTGCCACTTTTTCGTAAATTTTTAGTTTTATATGTACGAGTATACTTATTTGCTTTCCCTCAGCAGCTGTTACGTATTTACGAAAAAATCTTTTTTTTTTTTGTGCATAATAAACTACATTCAAAGCTTTGTACATTATTAGTAAACGGTACGCATGGTTGGCTTGTAACATGAAAATTAGACGCAAACACTTGGCAATTACTTGAAAAGACTTATATAATTGACAAGAATAGTTGCAGAAACCCAAAGAAGGGAGTATACTATGTATGATTTGCATTGTGACGAATATTAAGCACACTAAGGGATACTATCACCTCCAAGCCAACACTAGGCAGTGACTTGTATGCAAATGTGACCTTAAACGTGTTCTAGTTGTAGCTTTAAAATTGCACAGTCCGTGGTGCTATTCTAATCTTGCTGGATATTTTAAAATTCCATATTCCCTCCTTGACAACACCCAGGGTTATGCCTACTTCGACGCTAGTTATTCCCTCACTTAGTACCGCTGAGCTGCTGCATACCAGTTCATCAGCCATCTCATTTCTTTCATTTCCTCTATATCCGGAACACAGATAATAAATATTTTTAAAATGTTGGTTAATGCAGTTATATGTTTCTTGCATGCCACGACTAGTTTTGAGCAGGTGTATGGTACAGCAGCTTTATTGCTGCTTGGCATCCAAATATACATATATAATTTGCTAGTAATGTTCCAGACCTCGAGTGATTTGCAGTTCTGCTAAATCGCGAGAAATTCTGCTTGAAACACACTTCTATATGACAGCAGTTTGAATGACGTAGAAATTTCTAGGGAAAGCGAATAGACGAAAAATTTTGTGATTCAAAAATACTCGTAAAGGCCGGTATGTAAACATACACGCGTACGTCTTGACAACTGATGTTTTAAGTTACCTAGAGCTCGGCCAGGGAAGTTAAACCATAACAGAGGTAACTTTACCACGAACAAACCGTTTCGAGCGTTCTGATTATAAATTGGTAATACATATTTATATCTTTTAATAATTTATCGATAACTTTTCTGTAATAAATCGATATTTTTCTGATAAAAAATCTAAAACTTTTCATAACCGATACTAAATTGGCAACATTCCGATAAAAATCGATAGCATTTTGTTACCATACCGATTACTTTTCGATAACAAAACGATAATTCGGCGCTTAAAAATCGATATTATTTAATGCAGTTTAGTTTAGTATAATTTTTTTATTTCATTTCGTCTTATTTTATTTATTTGTACTTAAATTAATTTAATTTAATTTATTCATATTCCTATTCCTATTCGTCTCCCTATTACTATCCCTATTCCCAGTAATGTCCCTAGCCCTATTTCTGTTCCCATCCCCATCTATATCACTATCCCTATTACTGTTACTATTATTAATCCTATTCCTATTTCCATTCTCATTTTGATTCCTTCTCCGGTTCTCATTACTATTCCTATTCCTTTTTCTATCCCTGTATCTATTGCAATTTCTATCTTTATTTACTAAACCTATTAATATCTCTAGCCCCATTTCTGTTCCTATTCCTAGTATATATAACTATCCCTATTCTTATCCCAATTCCTGTTCCCATTAAAATTCCTATTCCTAATTCCATTTTTGTTCCTATTCCTTCTTTATTCTCATTCCTATTTTTATTCCTTTTATTATCCATGTACCTGTTATAATTCCTATATCTATACCAATTCCTGTTCTTCTTTCTATTACTCTCCCTGCTCACATTCCTATTCCTCTCCTATCCATTTGACTATCTCTATTCATATTCTTATTTCATTCCTGCTCCTATTCCGATTCCTATTGCCATCCAAATTCCTTTTCCAATTCCTATTTCTACCCATATCATTATCTCTAAGCGTATCTCTATTCCAAATCCTATTCCTATCCCTATA
The DNA here is from genome assembly GCF_040869045.1 of Eurosta solidaginis. Taxonomy (NCBI): domain Eukaryota; kingdom Metazoa; phylum Arthropoda; class Insecta; order Diptera; family Tephritidae; genus Eurosta; species Eurosta solidaginis. Next base: position 29,691,754 of record NC_090321.1, read on the forward strand.
ACAATCCCTATTCCCGTTAATATCACTAGCCCTATTCTTGCCCTCCCCCCCTCCCCCCCACATATTTATCACTATCCCTATTTCTGTTCCTATTAGTAATCCTATTCCTATTCCCATTACCATTTTCATTCCTTGTCGATTTCCTATTTCAATGCCTATTTCTTTTTCTATCCCTGTATCTATTGCAATCCTATTTCTATTTCTACTCCTAACATTACACCTATTCGTATCTCTGTTCCAATTCTTGTACCTCTCTTTATTGCTATCCCTATTCCCATTAATATCCATATCCCCATTGCTCTCCATTTCACTATCTCTTTTCCTATTCTTATTAACTTTCCTACTCCTATTCCTATTACCATTGCTATTCTTTTTCCAATTCCTATTCCTGCCCTTATCATTATCCCTATTCCAAATCCTATTCCTGCTCCTCTCTCTTGTACTATCCCTATCCCTATCTCCATTCCTATTCCTCTCCTATTCAGACCACTATCCCCATTTTTCACCTCATTCCGATGCCTGTTCCTATTCCTATCATTATTGCTATTCCTAATTTTATCGGAATAGAAACCAATACCCAACTCCAAATTTGCAACAAAATGACATGCGCTTTGCAACAAAAAAGTCCTCCATTAACAGTTACTCAAGTTAATTCAGTACAGCAACAAAACAATTTCGTATGTATCTTAGTATATAAAAAACACGTGTCACACAATTAAGTCCAATGGACTCCTAAACTACTGAACCGATTTTGAATTTGTGTTGCACCCCGTGTGTAGTTTGATCTAACTTGAAATATAGGATTGACTGGGTGACTAGGGTCTCGAGATATAGGCCAAAACGTGGACCCGGGTACCCCTAGAGTGTGTTTATAGAATATGGATATCAAATGAAAGCTGTTGATGAGTGCTTTAGTAGAGGGTAATTTTCATACCCCTGGTTAACTAGGGTCTCGAGATATAGGCCTAAACGTGCACCCGAGTACCCCTAGAATGTGTTTATAGAATGTGGATATCAAATGAAAGCTGTTGATGAGTGCTTTATTAGAGGGTAATTTTCATACCCCTGGGTGACTAGGGTCTCGAGGTATAGGCCAAAACGTGGACCCGGGTACGCCTAAAATGTGTTTATAGAATATGGATATCAAATGAAAGCTGTGGATGAGTGCTTTAGCAGAGGGTAATTTTCATACCCCTGGGTGACTGGGGTCTCGATATAAAGGCCAAAACGTGGACCCGGGTACCCCTAGAGTGTGTTTATAGAATATGGATATCAAATGAAAGCTGTTGATGAGTGCTTTATTAGAGGGTAATTTTCATACCCCTGGGTGACTAGGGTCTCGATATATAGGCCAAAACGTGGACCCGGGTACGCCTAAAATGTGTTTATAGAATATGGATATCAAATGAAAGCTGTGGATGAGTGCTTTAGCAGAGGGTAATTTTCATACCCCTGGGTGACTAAGGTCTCGAGATAAAGGCCAAAACGTGGACCCGGGTACGCCTAAAATGTGTTTATAGAATATGGATGTGAAATGAAAGCTGTGGATGAGTGCTTTAGCAGAGGGTAATTTTCATACCCCTGGGTGACTAGGGTCTCGAGATAAAGGCCAAAACGTGGACCCGGGTACCCCTAGAGTGTGTTTAAAGAATATGGATATCAAATGAAAGCTGTTGATAAGTGCTTTAGTAGAGGGTAATGTTCATACCCCTGGGTAACTAGGGTTTCGAAATATAGGCCTAAACGTGCACCCGAGTACCCCTAGAATGTGTTTATAGAATGTGGATATCAAATGAAAGCTGTTGATGAGTGCTTTATTAGAGGGTAATTTTCATACCCCTGGGTGACTAGGGTCTCGAGATAAAGGCCAAAACGTGACCTGGGTACCCCTAGAATGTGTGTATAGAATACGGATATCAAATGAAAGCTGTTGATGATTGCTTTAGTAGAGGGTAATTTTCATACCCCTGGGTGACTAGAGTCTTGAGCTATAGGCCAAAAAGTGGACCCGGGTACCCCTAGAATGTGTTTATAAAATATTGATATGAAATGAAAGCTGTTGATGAGTGCTTTAGTAGAAGGTAATTTTCATACCCCTGGGTAACTAGGGTCTCGAGGTATAGGCCAAAACGTGGATTCGAGTACCCCCAGAATGTGTTTATAGAATGTGGATATCAAATGAAAGCTGTTGATGAGTGCTTTATTAGAGGGTAACTTTCATACCCCTGGGTGACTAGGGTCTCGAGATATAGGCCAAAACGTGGGCCCGGGTACGCCTAGAATGTGTTTATAGAATATATATATCAAATGAAAGCTCTGGATGAGTGCTTTCTCAGAGGGTGATTTTCATACCCCTGGGTGACTAGGGTCTCGAGATATAGGCCAAAAAGTGGACCCGGGTACCCCTAGAATGTGTTTATAAAATATTGATATGAAATGAAAGCTGTTGATGAGTGCTTTAGTACAGAGTAATATATTATCCAGAGACGGACTGGGACTGGGATTAGGACTAGGACTGGGACTGAGACTCGGAGTGAGACTGGGACTGGAATAAAATACGTACCACCTTCTGGGACAGGCAATAAAGGATGCAGAAGAATGAGAAATTGAGAGAAGAGAAAAGAGAAATTAGAGAAGGAGATTGAGAAAGAGATAGAATGAGACGAAGATGGAGATAGATGAAGCGAAAAAGACGGAGGGAGGAGTGAATAAAAGGATTAGGAAAAAGTGAAGAGGGGGGAGGGCAGAGTCAGACGGAAAAAGCTTATTAAAATGTGTGCAAATTGACTAAATTTAGGGAAGGACAATATCTGCCGGGTCTTCTATTATAACCATAAATATTATTACATAACAAGATCGTTTACACTCATGCTCGTGTGTAATGAATTAAGCAACTTTATATCCTGTTGGCAGTAGAAAATAAAAATCAATTTTCTTTTACCCGTATTTTATTTGTTCATTTCATTTACCACAATTCACATCCTGTCCATATCCAGTTACATAGTGGTATTTTATTGTTAATAAACGAATTTATGTTCGTTCGTATGTGGGTTTTATTATCACTAGCTTTTGTTGCTTTGTCAGTAGAATTTGTTGTTTTAGTTGTAATGTATATTGTCACAAAGTTCAGATATTTATTTACATTTCAATATCCGTTTTCATTTGCTCACACGACACAATTAATAATACCAAGTGGTTATTGTAGAAACACACAGAGTTGTTACCCAGTAAACATTCGGAGTTAAAAAAATGCCACAAAAAAAATGCCTTTAGAGCTCGAAATGATTGTATTTCTGTTCTTACAATGGTCGTCCGATATGCGCCTTGTTATATATATTATGTTCGCCTAAATTGGAGTCCGATCTGACTCCTACTATGCTCATCTTGATTACGCACATAAGCAGCTCATAATTTACTTCTTATACATATAAGTCTTTTCTGAGTGATTTTTATGCATTACTTAAGGTACTAGAATTGGTCCATTGAAAGCTGGTCTTTGATGCCAAGAACTAAAAATTGGGGAAGCATATTGGCAGGCCTTGTTGGAAGGTAAGATATTTTGAATGGAAACTTTTAAAGATGAGACATATTGACGTCAGCGTTAATCGACGGAATGCGGGGGCTCGACGCACCATCTGGGGTATACCGCGGAGGCAATTTGTTGATGCAATCAAAAAGTCCACAAAACTTATATACATATTTTGTTAATACATGGATAGTCATAAAACTGATTACGCGATACCACTACCAATGTACAAAGGGAGCAGCAAGAACCCTTATATTTATATTCAAATTTGATTTGAACAAACATCTTTCCAAAAAGGGAAAATTTCGGGCTCTTGAACGAGCTCCTAATGAGTGTAAGCGCTCCGAGTGAGGTGCCTTTAATGACACTTTTTTGACTTCGAATGTTTGCTGGGTTACGAGTGTATAAAGGATAGTGCTGAAAGTTTGTTTTTTTGATAAAGAAAAATGTTCGGTTTGCGGTTGTTTTTTAAAAAAAATTAAAAAATTATTTTTCATTTGAAGATAGGCCGATAAAAAGGAAATTGTTTAGAATTAGTATATTATATAAGAGGTAGGAACATCACCGTAGCTAAATATTTAGAAAGAATTTTTGGACGATAAGGTTTTGCATAACTAAGGAAGGCCAAATTTGTATAAGACACAGACGGACGAAATGTACCCAGAAGGTTTTTTCGTATGTTGGCGTATATTAGGCTGGGTTGATTTATTAACCAATATCGCGCCATCGATTTTTGGATAGGATTTGGGCTCAGGAAAAAAAGTTCCACTACGCATACCCAAAACAATAATTTTCGAGCATCCGAAATTTCATTTTTTTTACTTTTATATATATATGAAAATTTTTTTAGTAGGTCATGAAAAAAACCTTAAAAATCAAAGGCGAAAAAAAGTAAAAAAAATGAAATTTCGGATGCTCGAAAATTATTGTTTTGTGTATGCGTAGTGGAACTTTTTTTCCTGAGCCCAAATCCTATCGAAAAACCGATGGCGCAATATCGGTTAACTTTCATCCATACAAATCGGCCCACCCTAGGGTATGTATCCAAATATTCACAAGGGATCGTATTTTACAAAATCAGCTCTCAATGGGGCAAAACATTTGCTAGAATGAGACATCTTGCCTGCCAGCTTGCTGCGAAGATTACAGGATTACTTCATTTGTCTGCCTATGGATGGAAGAAACGTAATCAGTAAATTCCCCAGAAATTGAAGTAAACCCCAAAGCAACAGTTAATGGAGCGCCTAAAAGTATGCATCATTATATAATATAAACATTTTAACTGTTTGGAAGAAAACATTGAACTGAAAATTTAGAAGTGGAACTAATTTTCTTTTAACATAAGAACTTTCACTCAACAATTTTTAATGCACGAATATATTTACAAAAACACGAGAACAAATACCTACGTTTAACAGTGAAAGAATCGCCGCATTCGCAGCTTGGAAGTCACCTCACGGTTGACGGCTGTAAATTTGAAGCTGTCTAGGGATTCGCCTATCTATTGAACCAGCATTAACATGATGCGATCATGCACTGTGTGGAGAAATAATATGTATGACTCTGGAGCGATTTAACAGAAATGTTCTCGGGAAGATTTTTGGGCCTGGGCCAGAGTCGAAAAATCCAGAATTCTTCGAGAATGAGCCATGTTTTGGAAATGGATAAAGGAGTAAAAGGGAAATGTTTTATACTGAAGGAATCACCATTACCTGTGCCGCCGGCAATGATACATCTTACCCTATATGAGCAATATTTTCATAAGATATATATTCTTAGGCATACTAAATTGATGACATGTATTTTTTGTCTTACATTGCTTTAATGAAATTAATTTTAAAACTGCATGTTTTTAGGCGCACATAAAAAAGTCCACATTCTATGAAAATTTTGATTGGATTAATTTTTCGCATATAAATTTTCTGGCAAAGAAACCTCAAAAAAATTGCAATTGTACCAAAAATTCATTCGCTCATTCGAACATGCCGAACTTTTGTTAGAAGCCCATTACTTACCTACATATAATTATAAATACGTCCTATTTGGCATTTCATTCCTTTGTGCATGTTTTACATATCCCTATTTGTATTTTCATTTCAGTAACAGGATTAAAAAATTGTGTAGTTGACCAATATCGTAATTTGTTTTCTATTGTGGTCGGCATATATGCTGAGGTATAGGCAATATATACTTGGTTAAGTAGATACAGTAGCGTGCAGAAAAATAGTAGTGAAATTTTATATCAAATATCGTCAATGAATTTTTTCCTTGTTAATATTTTCAGAGAAAACTTCTATAAATTATGTAACTGAAACTAAACAAACCAACTTCATAAAAAATCTAGGAAAAATTGGAAAATTTTAGAAATTTTTAAGGTTAATTCGAGTTTTTTATGTGCGGTTTTATAGCCCATTCAATTTTATTACAACAAGGTAGTGCTACATCGGATATGTACCACAACCAGCACGAGTTGTTAAGACTACCAAGAATTCCAATAATCTAACAGGATTACATCAAAAGGGGCTTCCGAAAGATCTTAAATGTGTTCCAGCTGTAGCCGGGCATTTACACAAAAAATGCTTAACAATTTATTTTGTAGCTACAACTTCGCAATCATTATGTGGAACATCCATATTTATTTATTTTTTTAAAGTTCAAGGGCCCTTAAATACCCCTATAAGTTTTTGAGTGTCGGCCCTAGATCTACACACTAGGCTCCTTGCTCTCCTTTCATTCAAAGTTCACGCCCTTTGGTGCTCTTTTACTTTTCTTGAACTTTCTTCATATAAAAAATCCGAATTTTCCCCTTGGTTATCCCAGGGGTTTGCCTACTTTGACGTTGGTTATTCCTTCATCTCCTTGCATTGAGACCCTACGTGCCAGCTCGTTAACCATCTCATTTCCTTCGATTCCTTTATTCGCCGGAACCCAGATAATGTTTATTTCCGGAGTTTCCGTTAATACAACTATAATCAGCTTGAAGCTAATGTTTGGTGCAACCAACGGCTAATGCCTTCATTGCAGTATGACGGCAGTAGATAATACGAATATATTGCAGCCGCCATACTTGAGTTCATTTTGGAGCCATCGGTGTAGATTAGTATGCCTTTATTAGATGAAACCATGCCCTTCTTCTAATCATTTCAACTTGCTATTGATACAAGCGCCCTCAAGCTGTAACTTGCGGGGATAATAATCTGTTTCAGAATTCAAAGTGTCACTCAGACCTAAATTAAGGATACTACTATTCCCTTTCTGAGAATCATTCGGCACCCAGATTCTCCGAGCCTCATTGTGACGTACCAAATATGGGGTCTAAAGACACCGTGGTGCAAGTGTGGCCGGCTCTGGCATCACCAAAGCACGCAATCCGCTCAAGCGGTAAGACACTTATAAAACCGACCTTGCCTGGACATAAGAGGGCACTATATGCGGTCAGCTATTCAATAACCGCCCGCTGACCATTTAGCCATTGGCCAGAGCACCTCCACACTTTGGCTTAGGGTGGTGTTCCTCAAACAAATTTTGGACTATTTTTATATGAAAAAACTGTGATATACTCTTTGGAAAAAAAATTTAAAAAATCAGAGCGAATTTCAACAGGCCTATAAATTGTACCAAAACTGATTGGGAATTATTTCAAATATAAATAAAACTGTCTAATAAAAAAAGCTTAAAAGGAATGTCAAAGCTTTTTCTTTAATACATATTCACATTTCAAAAATGTTCTCTCTATTATATCAGAAAATCCACACTTTTGGCAACCCCTTTTAAATAAATTCAATTACTATCCTTTTTCGTCTATTCACCTCTTCTCTTATTTGCATAAAATAAGATCTAAAAATTCAAGCACCATTACCTCCATTACTATCACTGCTCCATCTCACTCTGTATTTTTGACTACTTTTGTCTTTCTAAAGCCAACTAACGAAGCATTCACTCGAACGCTGGCACATATGAGAGCGGACAAAGCAGAAGCAACTTCTGCAACAAATGGAGCATACAACTGGACACAAACAAAAATAGCAAAAGAAAAGCCTCATTTAAGCCACGTGAAACAAAGACTACCTAACTAGCACTTATGCTGATCTGCCAGTGAAACGGTGCACTGGACTTTAGTAGCTATGGAGAGCGACTGCTTTTATACATATGTACGTAATAAGGCGATTGTAACTTAGTTAGTTGTTGTTTTATTTCACATATATAGGACGTTAGCGGGTAGCAGTCAAAGGAGCAATTCACTTGAACTGAACAATATAAAATTGTATTGGTGTGTGTGTGTGTTAGCCAGAATTGGACTATTGTGTAGCTACCATAGTCATTGTCATAAAAGCACCTTCTCACTAACTATCTTTGAATATATAGTTTTGTAATACAGCTGCACATTTGCCATTGGCGACAGCAAGGGCTTGTTGGAAAATTTACGTTAATAGCTTAATATGTGGAAAAGCTGCCACTGACAGCTACAAAAACGCTGGCCAGCGGACAAGATTAGTAGCAAAAATGTGCATACATGCAGTCGCCTTTTTTGTGTTGTTGGGTGGTTTTTTAATGTTTCCACGTACAAAAAAATTTAAGGTGCAATAACCTCTGAAGAGATTTTAGGCCCAGCTTCTTTTTCCTTAAAATTGGCGGGACAGGACATACTTGTTTTATGCCGAGGACCCCGAGCTGCATCTACAGGGCAGATGAGTTTTCACTGAGAGCTTTTCAAGGCAGAAATACACTCGGAGTGCTTGCCAAACACTACCGAGGGTCGACCACGCTTAGAAAAATTGTCTTCTAATTGAAAAAACGTGTTTCTAAAATTTTGATGTTGCTTTTCCCAGGGCGTGAACCCAGGATTTTCGGTGTAGACGGCGGAGCACACTACCGTCACACCACGGCGGCCGCCACGTAAAAGGGGAGATATATTTCTATGTCACGATAGCGAATGGAGATAGCGAAGAAGGCAACATAGGCTTTTTCGGAGTGAGCTGCATCCAAAGCAAGATGATGCCATTATTGCGCTTGAAAGAAGAGTGAAGAAAAAATGTCTGATGGACTGCCTAAATATCCTCTACACTGACGGCTCCAACATGGAATCGGTAGTGGGGTCCGGAGTCTTCTCTAAGTCCCTAGACGTGTCTGCATCATTCAGACTCCCATCGCACTGCAGCGTGTTTCAAGCAGAAATCCTCGCAAATCACTGGATGGCCTGAATGTAACTGGCAAAGTTTGCCTCCTGTCGGATAGCCAAGCAGCGATAAAAGTGCTTTCCTCGCCACACATTAACTCAAAATTAGTGTGGGCTTGTAAGCGACTCATATTCCCGTTATCTACCACTCTAGAACTACGCGTTATCTGGGTCCCGGGTCATAGGGGTATAGAGGGTAAGGAGGAGGCCGACGAGCTAGCACGCAGGGGCTCATCGGAGATGAACCAGGAAATAACCAGTGTCGAAGTAGGCATACCCTTAGCAGTATCCAAGGGGAATATCCAAAGCTTCAACTCGAAGAAAGCAGAAACAAAGTGGAATACATCACCACCTGTGCAATATCAAAATCCATTTGTCCAAACTGTGATGCAAAGAGGACGAGAAGTCTTCTTAAAAAATCCTGGGCTAACACACGCGAACTGATGGCAGTCTGCACCGATCATTGGGCAGTAGGTATGCATGCGGAAAAGATGGGCATTCCGTATAACGACTACTGCAGAAGCTGCAAAGATCCAAATGCCAGGGAGACAGTATAACACTTTATGTGTAAATGCCCGTTTCTTGGAACCCCTTTTCTAGAGACCTCAGAGGGTTATCTGTGATAGCAATCCCGAATATTCTTAATTTTATCAACAACTCTGGCTGGTTGTAATACATTGATCGTAACATTCCGTAGATTTTTAGACGAGTTACATGTCATCAAAACGGCTTTAAATAGCTACTTGGGCGACCAGGGTCGCAGCCATTTCACCTAAATATCCATTATATATTGTTTTACTTTATACGAAAACTGAAATTTTGGCAGAGTTTCGTGACAAGTTTTTCCAGTTGTTTCCTTTCTTTCTTCTTATCATGTCCACGTGTTGGGTTCTTCAAATATGTTCGTTAATCATACATCATGGCATCCCCAGTTTATATGACTTAAGTTTGGATCATGTTTTTTCGTTTCTTTTGCTAGCTTTTGTATGTGCATGCAATTCCCGACCAGAGTATGCACAATTTTAAAGACATATTAAGCTTAAGTTTATTATCCTAAATCAAGAGTGTTTCTTAACAAAATACATAAGCTCAGCCCGCCGCCAATGCCTCAGAACCACAACTGCTCGCCCCCTAACTTAATACAATATTCCAAAGCTTAGTTTATTATTCTAGTATAAGGCCTCGATGCGATATTTAATAAGCTCAATTGTGCTTGAGCATTGAGCCTATTCAGCTTTCTTATGTATTTGAGTATCTTTTTAGGCTTTTCACATCATATCACAAGTGGATCAAGAGTCACCCCTTCTATATCACTTAGCTTACTGAGTTTGGCTTATATTTCCGTTGCTGAGAGTTTGAACAATATTTGCTCTGGGCTTCAATCCAACGTTGTAAGTATTGCTTTGTTTCGCAGTTACTTATGCTTTACCTAGTGCATGCCCTTGTGAGTCCATAGAAGCGCTCTGTAGTATGCTAAGTAAGATGTCTGTCTGTTCATTACCAACATGTCACTGATGCCTTGGAATCCATTTTTTTGGCTCCTGAATTATTTAGGACTTCAATGCATTCACCCATCAGCTAAGAAGCATAGGTATGTAAACCTGCAAGACATGCAAGGCTGTCTGACACAACAAGTTTCCGTTTGTCCGTTATCAAATTTTAATCCATCCGTGAACCAGGCTCGAGAATAATACTAGTAAATTAGGCAACGGATTCCTTATATTGAATTTGATAGTTTTGTGACTGATTTAAAATTATTTCAATTTCAAGATTGTATTATTCTTGTTTCAAAAAAGTTTCGTACTTGGTATATTCAGAGCCAGAGTCCTTAACGAGAAATCTACGCTCCTTTTGATTATTGGCCTTCGTTGAGCATCTCTTACCCTGCAGTTATCGCACACCATCATCGTAAGTGTTCAGACGCGTAGAGCCAAATTTTGAAGGGTAAGATGGTTTGAAAGTATTAGAGGGGTCGTAAAGCACAGAACCTGTCTCCATCTCCGCCAACCAAGATCTGTTCCGAGCACGGAGGACATTCAGTGGTAGATAGTCAGAAGGCCAGTCAGTTGAGTAGCAAAACTCGAAAGCGCCATCTCCTGCGGACTATGCCAAGTAGACTCCGTGGCCCATATGCGAGTACTGATTCCTTTAGAGTGCTGGCCCACGTGGGTAATGATATACTAACTTTTGTTTTGGAAGCCGGTTTGGGAGTCAAGTAGTTATGAACGAGACGACCCTGCACACCTCACCATCAAGCTATCCATCAGATATGCCCAGAGCTAAAGCGGCATGATATCTTATGCCGAAGATTACTGATGGCGACTTCGACAAAGTTGGTTACTTATAGATATATAAACACCCCTGAAGTAGTGAGGAAGCATAACATCATATTTCGCTTGCATGCAATGCTTCATAGTTGTTGTTGTTGTGTTGGTTTGTGTAGAATGGTTTTAGGCGCATTAAAATTTACATTGGGGTTTATGCTATTTTTACGCTACGTGCAAATATACAATTGTGCACTGGCGCTAATTTTTTCTTTTAACCGGAAACGGAACTGCTTTGCTAGCACTTTTATAGCAAAATGCTTGTCACTACAGATAAACTAATAAGAGCAAGTGCAAGCGAAGGATGGACAAAAAACAGTTTTGAACTAGAAGATACGCAGACATATAAATAAGAAAATAGTAAGAACTAACTGAAATGTATAGCCTGCAAACACATTTGAGAGCCTATAATGTCATGAGTAGACTTAGAAGGTCAGTTTATGTGTAACATTTGTATTACATAAATACATAAAACTGTGCAACTTACACACTACACCAAAAATTATTATACTACAAATTACGTCGTTGTTTGTGTCATTTTGAGTATACTCATATGGCGATATGTGCACATGTACACTTTCAAAGCTTATTTTCACTTATCCTTATATAAGCTCGAGTATATAATAACTATGTGTGGAGATATGAGTATAGTAAGTATGTAGTATAATGGGGCCATATATTTCATGGTGGTGACACGCTTGCCCCATAGTTTATGGGTCCTGTATCCATATTTTATTATGCCAAGTTGTTTCCTGCCGGTTTATATTTGCCAACCAACTTACCGGCCAGTTATGCCAGCTCGCAGTGTATACGAACAAAGTCAGATAATTGTGCACTTGTACATATGCCATTCATTATGAATCAGGGATTGCATTTAACCATTAACCGGAAAAACGAAAAAGGCTTTCTCAGTGAGATATGTTAGTTTTTGATGATTTTCAGTCTTTCTCAATGAACAATTTTTACTTGTAGGTATTTTTTCACTATCACAGGTGATAGAGGGACAAACGGTTCAATGGCGCTGCGAAACTTATAGACATTCGTCAAACACAGTAAAGTGGCGTTGAGCGGGCTCCTCTTGAACTTAAAGAAGAGCTCTTTTGATGTGGCGCTGATGCAGGAGTTATGGCTGTCATCTGGATTCAGTGCAGGTGGGTTTTTGTTACGCAAAGAGTGAAAGCCATGTTAGAGCAGCAATCATGGTGAGGAAATTCCTATATTCGTGTATGCTATAAACCTTCAGCACCGAAGAACTAGCATTAGAGGAGAAAGAACAATCGTCCCTTATCCTAGCATCCTGCTTTCTTGCGCATAAGGTGAAATCTCCACCAGATGTGTTCAAAAGGTTGGTGGTTCAAGAAGAGTGCAGATCACGGCTTTTCATATGACGACTTTTCATATGACGACGGACTCGTACAAATTGCAGAAATACGTAGCAGGAAGATTGGGAAACCTAAAGAGGTTATCGCCATAGAAGAGTTGGGGAAGTGCAAAAATTTCTTATCAAAGGCGGCCACACTGAAAGTCCTCGGCTCACGCTCCGGGTAAAGCAACATCAACATTTTAGAAACAAGTTTTTACAGTTAGAAGAAAATTATTCTAAGCGGAGTCGCCCTTTGGTAGTGTTCGGCAAGCACTTCGAGTGTATTTGTTCCATGAAGAGCTTCTCAGTAAAAATTCATCTGCCTTGCAGATGCCGTTCGGAGTTGGCATAAAAACCTGTAGGTCCCATCCCGCCAATTTGTAGGGAAAATTAAAAAAGGAGCACGACGCAAATTGGAAGAGTATCTCGGCCTAAAATCTCTTCGGAGGTTATCGCGCCTTACATTTATTTATTTTTTTTTTATTTCGGAACTATTGAGAGATCGTTATGAAATCCCTTTAGGATCATTCCGAAGCCATTTCGATATCCATTTTACTGGATACGTTAAAATTCATTTACAAATACGAAAAATTATCGAAGTGCTGTTATCATCTTGAAGAGTTGTTGGTATATTATCTGTGAATTATCGGTATATTATCGAAAATGTATCGATTTGTTGTAAAATGGACATTGATTTGTTATTGAAATGTTGTCGATGTGTTATTGCAAAAAATATCGATCTTTTTTCGAAAAGTTATCAATAACATATGAATTGTTCTCGATAACACATCGATATAAAGTGAATTTTTCTCAATGACTTTTCGGTAACAAGTGTAAGGTCATCCTAAGTATATGGTCAATATAATACAAAGGTTAGGCTGACCCTACCTTAGTAATTAATCCTACGAAATACATCATCTCTGCACATGAACGGAATAATAATCAATTGGCAACCCTTACTCAATGTCAGCGACAAAAGAGCAGTTTAGATTTGAACAACGCGCCGTGAACAACGTCGGTTCGGCAACGGGCAGAGAAATCATTCTAATACTCATTTTACTTTCAATAAATAAAACCATTTAATTAATTTCATTTAAACACACATATTTTCCTATATTTAACTTTAAACTTTAATAAACATGAATTGTTAGTTATAATGTGCTAATGTGCATAAATCGGCAGCGTTTTTATTTAATCGGAATCCAGAAAATCCTGACAACCCGAAAGATCTTGAATAAAGACTCTTTCAGTTCAGAAGTGAGATGCTCCGCATAGCCTCACAGTGACAGTGTGAATTATATTGAAATATAATAGAACAAAAATATGTGTGTGTGTAAAACAACGAATTCTTGAGAAGATTCGTTCGTTTCAGGAAGATTGCATCAGAATACATGCAACATTCTGACAAGTGTAGACATGTTCAAAGTCTGTACATAAGACTCAAACCGAAAGTTGATGTACATACATATGTTTTGTTGTTGTGTTTGCCTACGAGCGTACGAATGGACGAGCGTCGGTAAAGCATTATCGTTAAAGCAGTATCAACGGAAAGTATTTGAATTGCATACGATATTGTCATGTTTTTGTGTGTTCAGAAAGCGTTGCTATAAATCGTAAATTGCAAGCAAAGAAACAACGAAAATCCGTTTGTGTTCAAATTGCATGTTGTAATTGTTGTGGTGTTGCCTGTCGCGCGTACGAATGGACGATCGGTCGGTGATACATACAAAGTAAGACAGAGCAAGTGAATTTCGGTGGTTGATTTCAAATTGCGTGTTGTAGTTGTTGCCCAAAATTTGTTGCCTATCGGGCGTACGAATGTACGAACGGTTGATGAACATAGAAAATAGAAATCAGAGCTTTGTATTTGAAGTAATAAATACAAGATTTTTTTTATTAACTCTGCTGTCTGCGTGTAGAGCGTGCGAGTGAACGAGTAAAGAATACGACAATGGTCGTTAATGTTATTGTTGTAATAATTTCAAAGTGTCGATCTCGCTTACACGACCATTCGTGTATATGAAAATATAAATAGACAAAAGAGACAACGTGTCGTAAAACTCGAACAAAAGGACGAGTGAAGCAAAACAAATAAGTAAACAAATTCTAATTAGAATACTCGTTTTAAAAGAAGTAAACAAAATAGCAAAATGAAAATAAAAGTGTCAACGTTGAAAGTAGACGAGCTGAAAGAGCACCTGCGTAATAATGATCTTTCAACTACGGGAACAAAAGCTGAATTAGTGTTACGTGATTTCTTAGGTAGTGATGAAATCCAAATCGAGAATTCTGAATTAAATTTACAAACGCAAGTAAATGATTTAAGAGTAATGATGGAAATTATGATGACAAAAATACAAAGTTTGGTTCCAAGTCAACAGACAAATGCACAAGAAGTGAATGGTAGTGGCTCTAGTGTAAATGAAGAGCGCATAGTTGTGTCACCTCAAAGTTCAATAAGAGTGGTGGGCAGAAATGCCAGTGTAAAAGAAACTGCTGAGACAATACTAGAATTTAACCCAACGAACGAAAGCTCTCTAACAGTGACACAATTTGTTAATAGGGTGGACAGTGCAATAAGTGCATACGAATGGGATGAGAAATTTTTACTTTTGGCAGTGTACAGTAAATTAAAAGGTGCTGCACGAATGTGGTTAGATGCTGCACCAACATTTTATTCCAATTGGCCTGATTTGGCAAGTGCGTTAAAAAGTGAATTTAGTTTTGAATTGAATGACGCACAAGTTCATTATAAAATGGCAAGTGCAACGCGAATGCAAAACGAAAAAGTTAATGAATATTGTTTTCGAATGAGCGGACTAGGCCGACGGTATGGCTTGACTGAAAGTACAATTATAAAATACATTCGCGACGGTTTAAAGCATCGTGAGTTGCAAATAGCAATAGCTCCAATTAAGTTTAATTCTCTTAAAGATATGCGCGAAACAATTGAAGATTATATACAAAATATGTCGGTAACAAAACAGTTTAAAAACGAGTACATAAACAATCGCAATAAAGAAAGTTCTAAAGATATGAATCGAAGCGCGGTCGAAACGAAAAGCGTAACGTGTTACAATTGCAAAGAAGGTGGACATATCGCGCGAAATTGTCCGAAATCGAAACAGAATCGTAAATGTAAAGACTGTAATAAACTTCATCCAAATAATGAAGCAGAAAATTGCGGGAAAAAAGCAGTTGTTGTCAAGCGTTCTCAGTTACAAGAATCAACAAATTTTTGTCAAAAACCAGTCATTGTAAATGGTAAGTCATTAGTAGCTTTCGTAGACACTGGAAGTGAATGTAGTATGATCCAGCGATCAGCTGTAGAAAAGTTGAACATCCAAATATATCCATGCGCTGCAGAAATAGTAGGTATATGCGGTGGAAAACGTACATTAAAGAATAAGGTCAACGTATGCATGACAGTTGATGAGATAAATTTAAAAGTCAATTTATTTGTGGTCGATGACGATATTTTAACGACGGACGTACTTTTGGGCCAAGATATTTTTAGAAATGACGGCATGGTAGCAGAAATAAAAGCGGACAACTTTACATTTTCTACGCAGGTGAAAAAGGTAGTCGTGGAAAATCCAGTAACAAGTTTTAGTAACACTAATTGTACTATGGACGACGAGAATTCAAATTTGCAAGCGTTATTGGAAGATAATAGGGACGTTTTTGCAGAAAAGCTTTGTGACATCGGCTTAACTAATGCGACGAAAATGAGAATTGAACTGACAACGAATACACCGATTGCTCAAAAACCATACAGGGTT
This sequence comes from Eurosta solidaginis, assembly GCF_040869045.1. Taxonomy (NCBI): domain Eukaryota; kingdom Metazoa; phylum Arthropoda; class Insecta; order Diptera; family Tephritidae; genus Eurosta; species Eurosta solidaginis. The sequence goes on from NC_090321.1 coordinate 29,707,925, forward strand.
CCTGAGCCGAAAAAGCATCTTGTAACAGAAATGATTAATGAGCTTTTGTCATGCGACATAATTAGCCCATCGAAATCGGAATACGCAAGTCCAATTATTTTGGTTAAGAAGAAAAACGGCGGTGAACGCCTCTGCGTTGACTACAGGCGACTAAACCAGTTTACAACAAAAGAAATTTACCCTACACCAAACATAGAAGAAAGGCTGAGCGAAGCCTTGAGATACAAATATTTTTCAGTCTTAGATTTAAATAGGGGTTACTATCAGGTACTAATCGAAGAAGAGTGTCGAAAATACACTGCGTTCATAACAACAGACGGTTTATTTGAATTTAAGCGAATGCCATTCGGGCTTAGAAATGCGCCGGCGGTATTCCAGCGTTTAATGCAAAACATTAAAGATAGGACTCAACCTGGTGACATGATTCACTATATGGATGATATATTGGTTGGTAGTAACAATATATCCGAGATGTACGAAAAGTTGACTAGAGTATTTGAAGCTTTACGCCAACTTAATCTCACTTTAAATATCAACAAATGCAAATTTATGAAGCAGACAATAGAATTTTTAGGACATGAACTTCACCCCGGTGGTGTAAGTCCAGGCAATATAAAGACGGCAGCTGTAAATAATTTTTCAGTGCCAAAATCCGTAACCGATATAAGACGTTTTCTAGGTCTTAGTGGATATTTTAGACGCTTCGTGCCAGGGTACTCGATTATAAGCGAGCCGTTGCGTGAATTATTACGCAAAGATCAACAGTTTAAATGGACTGATAGGCAAGAGAAAGCATTTTTGATGTTGAAGACAGCGTTAACATCGAAGCCGGTGATGGCAGGTTATCGCGTTGAAGCAGATCATCAAATACATACTGATGCCAGTTCTGTTGGCATTGCAGGCGTGCTCTTACAGCGGGAAGGCAGTGACTGGAAACCAGTTGCGTATTATAGCAGATCCACAACAAATAGCGAACGTAGTTTTCACAGCTATGAACTCGAAGTTTTAGCAGTGGTTAGTAGTCTAGAGCGCTTTAGATATTACGTCCAAGGTAAAGAAATTGTAGTGGTGACTGATTGTAATGCAGTTACTACAGCGATGCAGAAGCGTGAGTTGATACCAAGAATTGCACGTTGGTGGCTACGTATCCAGGACTTTATTGTTAAGTTAGAACATCGACCAGGCAAAAGGATGGAACATGTTGATTTCCTAAGCAGAACACCAAACGAAAAAAGCATAGATATAGATACAGCATCCTTAAAAATTTCAAAAACAACAATAGAAATGGGAGATTGGATGTACAGTATGCAACAGCAAGACAATAATATTCGTTCTATTATTGAGAAATTAGAAAGCGGTGACAAAATTACAAACGAAGAATATAAGCTCGAAAAATAAAGACTCTTTCACAAGTCTATATTTCTTCGCTAATACGTCGATAATATTTTGATAAAAAATCGATATTTTTCGATAAATTTTCGATAACAAATTGGTTATTGATCGATAAGGAATGCTATAGATAGAAAATTTATAAATATCGGTTTTTTTCGAAAAGTTATGGATAACATTTGGATATCTTTCGATAACACATCGATAACAAATGAATGTTTTTCGATAACGAATCGATAACTTTTCGATAGTAAATCTATATTTTTTTCACTAAAACATCGATAGCATTTTGATAACAAATTTATTATCCTTCGATAGAAATTCGTAACTCGATAACAAAAATTTAATGACACGGCCCTAAACTCTCGATAAAAATGCGATAGCTCGTCGATAACGATTGTTATCTTTCCTTTCTTGTCTTTCCTCCTTAAATGTATGTTAATCGATAACAGCAATTCTGTAAGCTTACATATGTATATATGTATTGTTCATAAGAACTTCTTAACAGGAACTGTTATTTGCGTTCTCTGCTTTAAAAACATATATTTCCATACTAACTTGTGAACATAGTTTTGTGGAGCCAGCTGAATATAACTGCCATTGTTTTGTATATAAAGCATTCAATTTTTGTTGCTGACGTCTGTGTGTGTTGGAGGTGTTAGGTCCATTTAGACTTTAATAAGGATTTGCCTCTGATTTTATGTTTCTCACCAAATTTTACTATCTACTTGAATTATGTAGACACTTCATGGTAGTCGCTGTGTGCACTCTCCATACATCCAGTTCGCTTTCCACTTCGTCTCATCATTCTCCTCTTTTCTTATATTTGCTGTTTTTTCTCATATGCTTTGGTTGTTCTTCTCCATTTACACCAACATGTTGTTAATCACTAGTCCTTTTTTGTTCCCATTTCTGATACCGTAAATCAGTATAACAAATTATATTGTCCTTGCATATTTAAGCGAAGTATTAATGTGTTGACTCGACTGGGCTTTGTTACATTGCACTATTTGTGTGTGATTTTTTTTTTTTTTTTTTTTTTAAGTGTTTTTGTCTTTTCAGTATGCATTCTTATGCCCGGTTTTTCAGTACAAGTTCAACTCAGTTTGTCAGTTAAACTACGCTTAAACTTACTCTGCAGTTTTTCAGTCTACATTAACTGAAGTTTAAGCTAAGATTAAGCTTCCGATCTGCCAGGTTTAAACTCTAGTTAAGCTATCAGTTATTTTCGTTCGTACGAAATGACGTCGGATATACCCAACAAGCATTTGGGCTTGAGTACCATTACAGCACATGCTGATAACAAGGCATACTTCTAAAATCTCAAGAGTTGTTTCGAAACAGTGGCTCAACTCGAGTATCATAGCGTACTCAGCAAGAGAGGGAACTTATTATAAAGCAAACTTACTTAAGTTGAAAAAATGTAATTAACAAATTGTGGTTCTCTAACTGAACTCAAATGTAAGATCCAATGATGTTGATTTAGGATCTTCGATGTGGTAGGCGGAGCACGCTACCATCACACCACGGCGGCCGCCTATATAATTTATTCTTGATTAATTACGCTTCATTGCTGCTATCAGCCAGATGTTTATTTCTCACAATAAACAGCTGTTGGTTTTTGTGGTACCTCCTTCGAAATTATTTTCAACTCCACCTCAACTCGATATATAATGTAAGATATCAACTGGAGAAATGGGTTGAATATTCATTTGAGAACTGTACATTTCTCAAAATCTCTCGAAATAAGGATAATAATTGGAAAATGTTAATGACGGTGGGATCAACTGGAAAACTTTTAATTTTACAAAATTTCTAAAATCGTTGGATAGTGACTGGAAAATGAAGCTGGATATAAACTCGAGAACTATCTGTTTTAAGAATAATTAAATAATGAAGTTGGATATCACTTCCGGAACTAGATATATATATCGCCGGAGAATTTTTTTCCATGTTTGTTTGGTAAACAAAATCCAGCTGCTGCCGTATCTACAAATTATCTAGATAATAAAAAAACCAATGTTGCCGCACAAAAAAAGCGTATATCAAAGGTGGCCTTAAAATGTGACTGAAAAACTGCTCAGTAGTTTAACTGGAGTTTAAATTTGACTAAAGTTTAAGCAAGCTTAGTTTAAGCTTAGCTTAACCTACCACTGATAAACCAGGCCTTAGGCTCTTATATTATTTTCATTTTTCATATTTGATTTTTGGGTATTTTGTTTACAGGATTATCTTGTTAATAACTCGAACACGAAGCACTACTACCTTCAGCTTTAAAAATTTATATCATGGCGAATACTAGCAGTACCGATACGTCACAATGTCTCTAGTAATAAATGCTGGACTACAACAACAACAAGGCAAAAAATTAAGTAGAACACAACCACACATACATGTGTAAAGCAGAAAATAGCGCATATAACTCAGCATATACACACAACAGTGATTATGAGATACAGAAGTATGAGGAGAGTAAATAAACAACTAACCGAGAAGGCTGTTCGCAAAAAGTCTAGACCCTGGGAGTAAAAGGCGAAAGATAGCCAACTGAGATTCGGTAAGCGGAAAAGTTTGAGTGATAGTCAATCAGCTTAGATCAACCATAGCAGTGCTGTTAAAGAAGAGCGTATTTTTTACCGAATATTTGCGTTTATTTATTCGACAATTCAGTGATTCAAATAATAATGGAACACGTAGAGTAATCAAGGAGTTCTTAAAATTCGTAAAAATAGTTTTTGTGACAGATTTCTAAGGAGTTCAAGCTTTGGTTCCTACCATTTCTTCTTTCACAACTTTTTAACACATTTCCTGGAGGCATCAGGAAGTTGCTTCGTGCTGATGCAACATGTTGCTAAAGATTTACTAGGCTTTTTTCATTTCTGGGATAAAATGAATTGGGGAAGACTTATTGTGGATAGCTAAAGTGTAAGTACAAAATTTTAAGGAACAATATTTTCTAAGAGAGTAAAGCTAAAACTCTTCCAGATTCTTTACAAATTTGCGAGGAGACACGATGGACTAATCCAGTGTACGTGAGATTTCACGGACCGGCCAGTTCAACTTACTAAAGATCTCTTGTCACCGGCAACTATCTAAATGAAAATGTAAAAATAGTTCAAGCGTGCTGGACAATAAATATATTTAGCGAATCTGTAATATGTAAGCAGTAAAACGCAATTACTCTGTTGCAAGAATAAGTTCTGATTTTATTGTACTGTGTTTTACCTTCAATTTTCTATACACACTTACTGCAAGGTAAATGTGTTAGAGTTGATATGAGAGAAATTTTTTCAAGACAAGACCACTCAGCCGGTTAGGGGGCTTAGTATATACCCACGGAAAGTATGCCTATCCTAAGAGACGACTAAAATTCCAAATTGATTCAAGGGGTTGTGCTGTGCAACCATTTTAAGGGGTTGTTAGCGCTATATATAGCTTCACCACAGGGATGGCCTAGATGGTTTCATGTGGTCATAACAAATCGTTACTGAGATGGTCGGGCTAGTACCTTAATGGTGTTTGATACCACAACGTACTGGATATGCATCCGACAAAGGACCATCAACATCGATAACACTACCCAAGGCCTTCGGGGAGTGTACTCATTACTACAACAACAAAAGAAACAAAAGAAGAGAAAAGAATAAAAGGACCGCAAAGGAAAGGAAAGATAAGAAGTTAAAGCCGAAGTCAAAACCGAACCGAACAGTGTATTATCAATTTCTTATCGAAGTGTTAACGATTTGTTATTGATGAGCTATCGGTTGTGTTTATTGACGAGTTGTGGCCGTGTCATCCGATATTTATCGGCGAGTTATCGGTATGTTCTATTTATTAGCGAAGAGATATAAAACACACATCGTTTTGTTAACAAAGTTATATAAATTTCTATCGATAAAAAAACTTAATAACGAGTTACTTTTTATACTCAGCTGAGCAGAGCTCACAGAGTATATTAACTTTGTTCGCATAACGGTATTCCGTAACGGCATAAACTATTCGAGATAGATATAGATTTCTATATATCAAAATGATCTGGGTGAAAAAATAAATTCATTAGGCATGTCCGTCCGTCCGTCCGTCTGTAAACACGATAACTTGAGTAAATTTTGAGGTATCTTGATGAAATATGGTGTGTGGGTTCCTGGGCGCTCATCTCAGCTCGCTATTTAAAATGAACGAAATCGGACCACAACCACGCCCACTTTTTCGATATCGAATTATTCGAAAAACCGTTAAAGTGCGATAATTCATTACCAAAGGCGGATAAAGCGATGAAACTTGGTAGGAGGGTTGACCTTATGACCCAAAATAGATAGTTTGAAAAATTTTGGACAATAGGCGTGGCACCGCCCACTTTTAAAAGAAGGTAATTTAAAAGTTTTGCAAGCTGTAATTTGGCAGTCGTTGAAGATATCATGATGAAATTTGATAGAAACCCTACTCCCATTACTATATGTGTGCTAAATAAAAATTAGCGAAATCGGATGACGAACACGCCCACTTTTAAAAAAAAATTTTTTAAGTCAAATTTTAACAAAAAATTTAATATCTTTCCAGTATAATAGTAAATTATGTCAACATTCGACCCCAGTAATGATATGGTGCATCAAAATACAAAGATGAAAGAAAATTTCAAAATGGTCGTAACTCCGCCCTTTTTCATTTAATTCATCTAGAATACTTTTAATGCCATAAGTCGAACACAAATTTACCAATCCTTATGAAATTTGGTAGGGACATAGATTCTATGACCATAACTGTTTTCTGTGAAATTGGGCGAAATCGGTTTGAAGCCACGCCCAGTTTTTATACACAGTCGACCGTCTGTCCTTCCGGTCGCCCGTTAACACGATAACTTGCGCAAAAAACGATATATCTTAACTAAACTTAGTTCACATACTTATCTGAAGTCACTTTATCTTTGTATAAAATATGGCCGAAATCCGACTATGACCACGCTCACTTTTTCAATATCGAAAGTTACGAAAAATTATAAAAATGCCATAGTTCTATTCCAAATACGAAAAAAGGGATGAAGCATGGTAATTGGATTGCTTTATTGACGTAAAATATAACTTTAGAAAAAACTGTGTAAAATGGGTGTGACACCTACCATATTAAGTAGAAGAAAACGAAAAAGTTCTGCAGGGCGACATCAAAACCCCTTAGAATCTTGGCAGGAATACTGTTCGTCGTATGACATGTATAAATAAATTAGCGGTAACCGACAGAAGATGTTCTGGATAAACCTGGTCCACATTTTGGTCGATATCTCGAAAACGCTTTAATATATATAACTAGGGGCTGCTCCCTTTTAAAACCCCCATTAACACCTTTCATTTGATACAAATGTCATACAAACACATTCCAGGTTTACCCTAGGTTCATTTTGCTAAATGGTGATTTTCTCTTATTTTGTCTCCAAAGCTCTCAGCTGAGTATGTAATGTTCGGTTACACCCGAACTTATCCTTCCTTACTTGTTTATCAATTAATTATCGAAAATATGTCGATATATTATTAACAATTTACGGTTTTATTATCGAAAACTTATCAATCGTTATCGATTTGTTATCAAAAACTATCGCTTTTATAACAAAAAATTATTGAATTGTTATCGAAACCTTATCGCTATATTATTGAAAAATTATAGACTAATTAGCAAAAAGCTATAGACTATTTATTGAAGGCGTTTAGCTATGTTATAAAAAATTTTTTTATTTGATATCGATAATTTGCTAACAACTTATTATGGGTGTGTTAGCAATTTGCTACCGGCGTTATGCAAAAGCTATCGGTTATTTATTAAAAATGTATGGATTTCATATCGGTTATCGTTTTCATATTGGCTTATAATCGAATTGTTTCCGATGAATAATAGTTTCCTAATGAAACAAATACTGATAAAACTTCAGCATAAAATACATCACACATCTGCTACCCGTCGATAGAAAGCCGATTAGAAGACAATAAGAAACCGATGACTCGATGATTATAAGCTGATAGCAAACCGATAGCTCCGACAGTGAAGCAATAACTTGTCGTCATCAGTTTTTTTTCCAAAAGAACCCGACGAAACTCTGCTCAAGAAAGCCAAAATTATTGGTTTCTAGTAATGTTACCTCTTTGGGACTATACTTCAATCCCTTAACGAGATCTAGTTAACTGAAAAGTTGTGCATAGATATCTCCACCGACTTTCAAACAAAGGTTTAAGAGAACTGTATTCCTTTCAGGTAGACTGCTAATACAAAATAACCCCAAGATATTAATATCCTAAAAAACTGAATTTTCGTTCTGTTAGCAATTGATGGTAGAAATCTTTTATCCATTAAAATAATTAATACTCCCAAATTTAATGGAAGGTAAAAAATCACCTCAGTAGACAAATATAAATTTTTCCTTCCCAACAGAACAAAGAACCATCAAAATTGTCATAGTATGCAATAAAAAGTTATGAAATTTCCATCCCCATTTATTTTTAGAATTTTCTTTGCATTTATGTTAATTGAAATCCCTGGGGATGTACTCAATAAAAGATACTACTTAAAGTTACTCAGTTTTGCGTATATAATATTTGAGTACCTGTAAAGTGCTTGTCATATATTGGAGATAAAAACTAATGGAACCCAGCGAACAATAATTTGAAAATACTCAAATATGCGGAATCAATATTGCCAATAAATGCTACTTTGGACTAGTTCTTCGTGGAAGCACAGAACGAGGGCGGTCCTCACTCCGCTGGAAATACCCTTGGTGTGACAAATTGATGCCAATTAACACAACACACGCGGCTTGTTGGACGGCGATAATCAATTAAACGGTTAAGCGACAATTAAGTAAGTATACAAGTTTCAATCTGAGAAACATTTGAACAGGGCATTTATATATTTGGTATGTTGTGTGCAACACCGTCGTTTTTCGAAGAATATATTACTGGTCCGAAAATATAAAAGAAGTAAAAGAGTGAGTTATAAGAAATGTGATTTGAAAAGAATTGAAAAAGAGGCAAAGTGGAAAAACCTGAAAGCTGAGTTGACCAACGAGCAAGCAATTGAAGAGTGAGCTATAGAAAATTCAAGAAATATTTTAAACTTACGCAGGTCTATAAAATATCCAACAGCCCAAAATCTGTTTGGTCTACTAGCCTTTAAATGTATGTTTGTTAATGCCACCTTAACGTACAGAAAAGCAAATCTGTAGCAACTGGAACTCGTCAGCATATACCCAAAATAGTTTTCGAAAATTGTATCAACTATTTAGCTTTTTCCCCTCTTGAACATTCAACACTGGAGTAGTTTTGCCAAATACCCTACGGAGTTTTCTAAAACAGATGCTTTTAAAATTGGCAAGCAAACTAATGCGTGTATTTGAGTATATGCATATGGGGTATTCCATCCCATTTCCACCAATTTTGAACCCGACCCCTTTAGAATTGGCTGAAAGTTTTTCTTCTTTTTCTAGCTTACGAAAGACGTTTTTCAGAATTTTTTCAAATTTTTTCATCTAACTCATAAAAAGTTATGAATTTAAAAAAAAAACACCGTTTTTGTTTTCAAAATGGTATAACTTTTTCAAAAATTGACCGTTTTGGGATCTTTTTTTTTTAATTTATTTTTAAATGTACTTTTCGGAAAAAATACAAAAAAATTTTTAAAGTATTTTTTTTTAATTTTTCAGTTTTTCGAGGCTTTTCGAATTTCGCCATTTTTTTTTTTTTTATAAAAAACTTCAATCAATTCTGCAATCATACCCACTGTTCAGGGAGTGGGCCGATTTTTTTAACATTTTTTTTTATTTAATTGAAAAAAAAATTTTCAAAAATAAAAATTGTTTTTTATCAATTTTATTTATATAACAAAAAAATGTAAGAAAATGATTTTTAAGTATTCTTTTCTTTATATATATGGTTTATATATGGTTTATATATTATGTTTACTGTGTCAGTCATTAATCCTGGTTATTTTAATCGTAGATTGCCATAATATATAAAGAAAAGCATACTTAAAAATCATTTTCTTAAATTTTTTTGTTATATAAATAAAATTGATAAAAAAATTTTATTTTTCAAAATTTTTTTTTCAATTAAATAAAAAAAAATAAAATATAAAAAAAAATCGGCCCACTCCGGGAATAGTGGGGATGATTGCAGAATTGATTGAAGTTTTTTAAAAAAGCGCGAAATTCGAAAAATATCGAAAACTGAAAAATTAAAAAAAAAAACATAAATTTGTTGGTATTTTTTCCGAAAAGTACATTTAAAAACAATTTAAAAAAAAAAAAAAGATCCCAAACGGTCAATTTTTGAAAAAGTTATAGCATTTTGAAAACAAAAACGGTGTTTTTTTTTTAAATTCATAACTTTTTTTGAGTTGGATGAAAAAATTTGAAAAAATTCTGAAAAACGTTTTTCGTAAGCTAGAAAAAGAAGAAAAACTTTCAGCCAATTCTAAAGGGGTCAGGTTCAAAATTGGTCGAAATGGGATGGAATACTCCATATTTATTTGTGCGTAACTACATTTATACTTGGGTTTACACTAGGGATGACGATTTTCGGGTTTTTTTTGGTTTCCGGGATTTTCGGAATCTGAAAGTTTAATCCCGAAATTTAGCCTGTATAGGTTTTTTATAGATTTTCTATTTATATTAAAAATATAAAAATTATAATAGTTCATATATTTATTTTTGATTTTTTTTTTTTTGTAATTTTCCGCTGAGCATAAAATAGACTGTTTTATCCAAACAGTGAATACGCATGAAAATAACATTGGATTACAGTCATTGTAAGGCAAAGTTGATTGAAATCAATTTTAAATGAATAGAGTATGCTGAATACAAGAACAATACCAGTTCTATTAAACTGGTGCTAGTTTCAGAGATATTCGAGACTGAAATTGCAAAAAACACTGTTATGTGTATATTTGAGGTAATTTAACTTCCAGGTATTTTTTTAAAGACCATTATTTTACTTGAAATTACCACACCCACTATTCTTCCAAATCCGTTTTAAGCTTTTAGAACGTTTTTTCTTTTTGTTTCTATGAAATTGTCTAATGTGTTTATGTAAACATTAAAAAATTGTTCAAACTCCGTTAATTCATTAGACAATTCTTCAGAGGCAAAAACCGATTTTCCAAAAACTTTGAATACATTTGAAAGAGTAGGAGTAAGAAAATTCGGAACAAGTGCAGAATACATACATTTGTCAAAAAAAAAAAAAAACAAGTCCGACTTTATAAAGATTTGTATGCTGATTCCAACGGTATATTTCTTTTTTGGTGTAAATGAAAGGTTTGGGGGTAATTCCATGTCAAAAGGCGAAATTATGAATTTTTCAAATCAAAATATCTCCGAAACTAGTGGATGGATTTCAAAAATTAAAAAATCGAAAAATAAGTTATAAAAATACCTTTCATCTGATGTATATATATCTTTAACTTTTCTAGTCTTTATTTACCAAAAATTTGAGAAAGCTCTTTTTTGCATTCGTGAACGAGCTGATATTAACTTATAACTTTTATGCTTATTGTTATGTTAGCCGATCCAACACCGGCAGCGCAGAAGTGGCTACCGCCACGGTTATATCACACACCCGGACTTGGCATGGCGTTGGCCAGGGTTATTTTATAGAAGCGCTGCCGAAGGCCGCCTATGCAGAAAGGTGTTCTACGCAGAATTACTGTGCATGGCGCAGCCGGTGTTGGATCGGCTAACATAACAATAAACATAAAAGTTATAAGGTAATATCAGCCCGTTCACGAATGCAAAATTTTAAATAGTTTACCTTTAACATATATTTTAGCAATAAAAAAATTAGCAATGTTATACATTATGTATTTTTGCAATTAATTAATAAAATGCGTAAACCCATACATACATAAATAACATCATATATATACCTAAATCGATAATTGAACCCATATGACACCTTCTTTGTTTTTCGCCTCCAAATAATCAAGTTATACCTTCTAATATAAAGATATATACACCAAATTAAAGGTAATGAAATTATCCTCAACACGATAGTATTAAAGTGTTTTGTCAATAACACATTTTTTCGACTTATTATTCGATTTATGATAAGTTAGCACTCATTTTGCCATGAAAACATAATTTTATTATAGAAATATAGATGTTTTATATATCAAACAAAAACTTGTTTTTTTACCTATCTAAGGACATTACAATTTTCAAGATTGACTCAACAGTTTCAAAGATATTTTGTTTTAAAAAAATGTAAAATTTACCTTTTGACGTTGAATTACCCCTATAGTTATTATTTGCACCAAAAAAAATTATACTGTTGAGCTCACCATAAACACCACTATCGATACTCATATAAATTTTTTTAATTTGACAAATGTATGTATTCTGCACTTAAGCCAAAAGTTCTAAAAGTGACCTGAAATGTTCCTGAAATTGTGTTTTCGCACTTTTCGGCTCAAATATCACCAAAAAAAGAAAATCCGGTACTGTTTTAACTCTATATTCAGGTTCACCATGTCGAAACCGTAGAGAAAGTACATTCTTTTTCCTGGTTATCAAATTGAACAGTATTTTATCGATATTTTGATAAAGCAAAAAACGGCGGTTTTCGTGGTTTTAGAAAAGAATATCTTGAAAACTTGAAGCAATTTAGAAAATACCACTTAAGTTTGAGGTTCTGTGCAATAAAACTCTTAAATAACCATTACCAAAAATGTTTCCATAGTTTGTTTTATTCCCCAATGCTATGTTTATTTTGCACTTTAAACGGGTGCATTAACAATATTCAAAATATAATAAAGAGAGAGAAAAGTTGAGGTTAATTAACATCAGACGTAACCGCTATAAGGCAACCTCGAACCGCATAGACCGCAATGCAAAATTATTTGATCCCTCTAATCCTACTAACAGATTGTTGATCGTACGGCCTCCAGATAATGACCGCATATTCCAAGTGAGAGCGAACCAGGACGTGTGAGCAAACTGAAAGGTGTATGGATCTGAAAACTCTGTAGTAGGCTAACAAAGCCGAATACCAAGTATGCTTTTGGTAGAGACAGATTAATATGTACATAAACTTTGCCTCAAAAATCACTCCAAGTTCTTAAATCTCGGCAAACTTCTTCAAAACAAAGTTGGCACTATTATAAAGGGTAAGAGTGGTACTCGGGGCGTCAGACCCTTAAACCTTAAGTGAAAACATTTATCAATTAATGGAAACCAAGGAAAGTTAGTTTATAAAATAATCTATCGGATGCCTATGAAAAGTCGATAATAATACAATCAACTTGCGAGCCAACGGAAAACGATGATATGCAAAAATCACTGAACACCATTAAATTGGAGACTGTCGCCCGTTCAGATACAAATCCATGCCTAAATAACGATTTGAAAAAGCAATACATTTTCGTCTTGAAAATACATTCAAACATTTTAGAAACGTTAGTTAATTTTCAAATTGCCCTACACTGAAAGAAATAGTGCTAGTAAAATCATCAAATCGGTTCTGTTGTTCTTGACTTAACGGATATTCTGTGAAATTGATCGAATTATGGTTAATTCGACCGAGTTCTTTGTCAAGCAAACAAATTATTTTAGTCATTTCAACAGAAGAGAAATTGTCGCTCTGCAGTTAACAACATTCTGTCAAATTTACAGATTCCTAATCAATCTAACTGATTTTTTTGTTAACACAACAGCGATCAACAGTCAATACATGAGCAAATTTCAAAGAGAATTTTACGCTCACTGCGCTCTCTACTTTGAACTTATGTAAGCTGTATACTATATGTATGCACATATTTACGTATGTATATGGCGGCCGCCGTGGTGTGATGGTAGCGTGCTCCGCCTACCACACCGAAGACCCTGGGTCAACACCCCGGGCAAAGCAACATAAAAATTTTAGAAATAAGGTTTTTCAATTAGAGGAAAATTTTCCTAAGCGGGGTCGCACCTCGGCACTGTTCGGCAAACACTTCGAGTGTATTTCTGCCATGAAAATATCTCAATGAAAACTCATCTGCCTTGCAAATACCGCAACATAGGAACTTTCGTACAAAGCTGTAGCAACAACTTTATTGTTCATTTGACTACTAAAACGGTCAATTACGAACCAACGATTTGTGCGCAGTTGATTCAACATCTTGTTGCGATAGATAAAAATTTTCAGAAATTTCGGTTGAATTGACCCATATTTCGGATGATTTTACCAATATTTTTCTTTCAGTGTATAATTCCGCACATTACTTCTACAACCATTTTTAAAGAGAAACTTCAGATGAACTATTCGGACAACTGTCATCGTCCCTCACATTCTTCGACATAAAAACTCAGTGAACAGATTAGCAGTCTCACTAGCTACTAGTAGATTTACCATCCCGAAATGCTAAATTGGGTATACTAGAACATACAATTTTTGAAGTTCCAAAAAGATTTGAGATTTTCTTTAAAAATTATTGAAAGTGATACATAAACGCTGTTTTCAGCAATCCCTAAAGTCCAAAAATCTCGTGATTTTTGGAACTGAAAAAGACGGGGATTCCGGGATCGTTGTCCCTAGTTTGCACATGTGTTTGTGTAAGTGCGGATGAATGCTGTCAAACTGCATAAGCAACACTGCATATAGTGTATGACATGCCTCCTTTTGGCCACATACATCCACACATAGATTGAATATTACCAAAATTCTACGTAAAGTTCAACAAAATTCGAACTTTAAATTTGAATTTGCAACTACTAATAGTAAAACGTTTTAATACATGCACACATGCGCAACATGCCGGATGTCATATGTACATACACAAAGGCATTAATTCCTACAAAACTATTCTAAAAATTGTTATTTGTTTATGGCAAGAAAACTATAAATGTGCTTCTCACTATGCGAGCAGCAGCTAACCGCTGCTGGTATTTAGTTTTGACATTATTTCATTTAGTTGACTTTTCAAGTTCTGCGTAACATGAAAATCTAATTTACAGTTTGTCACAGTTTTACTTAAACCTTTTCTTGATTTTTGGATAACACCTTAAAACTGTTTCAGTTTTTGGTTTTCTATGCACCAAGGAATTCTTTTCAATATATAAAAAAATGCAATCCTAAAAGTGTGTTGGTAAAAAGTAAGTTTTATTCTATTAAGCGAGCGAGCGAATGCAGCAGGTGTGGCATACATTAAAGCAGCATGCATGAGAAATATGGGGTATCTCCTATATGAATACACCTTAAGGGCTTCAATAAAATTTCAAGTAAAGTATTTCAAAAACTTTTAAGCTTTTTACTAACATATTTGACAGCTACTTAAGTTTCATATACCTGATAACGTAATTTCTTTTTTGTTAGTTTTGAGGATATCTTACTCATAAAAGTATGTTCACTAATTTGCCAGGTAACCCTTGGTAGCATACCTGAATTGAATTAATTTTGTATTAGACGAGGGTACTTATAGAACTGTCAGTTTAAAAAACCTGAAATATGTATTTACAGAGCCTTACAAACGTAAATATAAGGTGGCAAGGAAAACCTGTACAGCTGCCCTCATCGTATCGACAAATTACCCTCAGTTCGATATTCATCAGCACATTAGGAAGTTAAAACTAAACAAACCGCCTCTGTGTGGGAATCAATTTACGTATAAGTCAGGAAAAAAATACGAAGACTGCTACTTCCATCCTAAAGGACACATTTAGAAGGCTTTGGGTATAAAAATACAGTCCTCGGCGCTTTTATTGTCATTGTTGTTGTTGTTGTACTAACGATAAAGACACTCCTTGAAAGTTTTGGGTAGTGTTATCGATGTTGACGGTCCTTTGCCAATATAGACTTTAAACTTTCTTGGCCATTCCGCACCCCATCCCCTAGTTTCGTGAAGATTTTGCGGTCGCTAAACCCTCGCCTGTTAAATATGTCAGTTATATATTCAGATTTGTAACAGCATTCCCCTCGCATAGGTGAGATTGACAATTGGGTTGCGGAAGCTCTGAAGCTATAAAGCTTTTAATTGCGGTTATAAACCCCTTGAACCCCATTAGTTGACATCTCAGGGGTTTACGATAAAAAGATACACCAATATATCAAACAAGTTATGATTGTCAGGAATATAAGCCCATTCGTTGTATTACATCCATGTTAAAGGAAAGAAAAAAATTAATCTTGAGTTAGAAAGGACGACTCAATCAATTGCAGCCACTAGGGTATGCCCCCAAGGGCTCTAATCATAGATGATCTCCTCCAGTTACTGAAATCCAATGTATTTGAAACGCAACGTTATGCAGATGATTTAGTAATCTGCAGATCAGGGATGGACGAGGAAATAATGTTCAAACGCATGCAACAACCCCTGCGCATCATTGAAGGCTGCTGGGGTACCGTCAGACTTTCTATCATTCCTAAATATAGTAGTACCTTTAATCCAGGAAAGAAAACTATCGATGCCAGAATCATCTCTTGATGACACCAAACTCCGGTATTGAATGAACGCTAAAAATCCTGTGGTTTGCACTAGACGGAACCCTTGCGTGGAATGTTTATCTAGATGCTACCCTAAAAAAGTAATAAAAGCTTTGTTTGTCTTCACGCGGTGCTATGGCAAAACATGGGGGTATCCAACGAAATGGTATACTAGGTATGTAATACTGTTGGTGAGTCAATAGTCCCCTATGCTTCCCTAATTAGGTGATCAAAGACCATACAACACACAAAGTTAAGCAAACTGCATCGATTAGTTTGTATTGGCATAACGGGTGCGATGAGATCCTCCCCTACTGATGCACTTAGTGGTTTAGTGAGAGAAGATCAATATTATAAAAGAGAAAAAAGCAGCACATGCTGCACTAAGACTTCAAAATATCTCTGAGCTGAAGAGCGAAGGCATGACATGGCATTTGAAGTAAAAATCACGGAAAGTTCCACATTCTACAGTTCTAAATCTCGCGAAACTTTGAAGTATCTATTGTTAAAATAACTCTGTGGGAAACAGAGAATCTATATGTAGGCCCTAATTCGAAGGCCTGGTCACCGGATGGATTAAAACTCGATGACAGAAAGAAGAGAGGTGGCATAGGAGAGGATGCTACCTCACCACTTTTGTGCCAGAAATCCATGCAATATATGTTTGCTGTACAGTATGTCTGCGGACAGGCTTATCCTTGGCAAATATCTTCATTATATCAGACAGCCAAGCAACTTTGCATGCCTTGCAGTCTTACAAAAATACTTCTAAAATGAATGCATTGCAGTACAGAGTGATTCGAGAGCCAAAAACAATTTTTCACAAGGATCAGGGACATGAAGACAACAATTTGTTATGACCACATGCGACCTACTAGGCCATCCCGTCCTCCCACACCCTAGATCCATGAGGAGTTCGGGGTCGCCAGAGCCTCGGCTGTTTATGAAACAGGATTCGCCACGGATAAATAAGCTTGCCAATTGTGTTGGAAAAGCTATATATTGCGCTGGCAACCCCTTGAATCAATTTGGTGTTTTAGTCGCCACTTACGACAGGCATACCTACCACGGATATATTCTAACCCCCTAACGCGGTGGGGGTGAGAGTTTATGTGAACTTTTTTCTGAGAGTTTACATAAAACCTGCTGCTGTATGAGAATGGGATCTTTGCGATAATTCTCAAATTGAGCAATTTGAACGAATTTCAGTGAAATTTAAGCCCCTTTTTGAAATGGTCACACCTTATTCCAAATTTGAAGATAAGTATATGAATCTGAACGGTTTGAATAATCATTTTGTCTTATATTTCAACCAAATTGATGCCTAACAGTTTTCCGGACCTTTGCAAATTTATTTCTATTATTTATTTGCGAATCTATAAAACGTTAATTTCGATTTCACACTTGACCTTTACCGAAACCCAGACCTCTGTAGTTAATGTGATCTTTTGGAGAAAAAATGGACGGTTTTGCACTTTACATGAAAAAATCAGCACAAACATATCCATACCAACTGAAAAGAGGTGCACCACTGCGTATACGTAACATTTTATTATTACGTATAAACAAATAAAAAAAATTTGCAATAAAATAATTTGAAATGTTTGTATGGTGAACCCCCAGGGGGGTTCCAGGGGGTGTGCCACTGGCATCGTTTTAGAGGTATGGTTTCTTGGGCAAAGTTTCTTATTTTGATCCCTAGAACGATTTTCACAGAGCAATGAGCGATTTTTAAATCGACCCGCCCTAATGTACAGATAGGGGCAGGGAAGGCTCTGGCAATACAAAGTTCATCACGGAACTAGGCAGTTGGACGGGGAGGGAGCGAAGACCAAGAAGAGTCAATGTGGTCATATTCAGTCGTTCCTGAAATGGTGGGCTAGTACCTTAATGGTACTTGCTGGAACGTACATAATCTATATCGGGCAAAGGACCATCAACATCGATAACACTCTCTTAAACCTTCTGAGAATGTCTGTATGGCTATAAGAAGAAGATAACATACATGTTGCGGCTTTTTTTACAAATTGGATTGGAATATGTAGGAATATATATGAAACAGCTATGCCCAAGACGATTCAAGGTGGTCAAATCCAAGCTTTCCCAAGACAGTCGACCAAGTGACCGGGTGTAATACTACCCAGACGAGGTGAAACATAGGACTAGTCGGAAAACTGAAGTAACGCAGTTATCTATAAAGAACACATCCCTTTAATGCCGAGCAAAATGTGTTTGACTGAACCATTAACATCTTTTAAAAAAATCAAAACAAAATCAAAATTAGCCTTACCTTCATTCAAAAATATCGTTTTGGTTTAACGAAAGCCATTGAAGGCGATGTTTCGAGCACAGGCCTGAAAATTTTATCAATTTTCGCATAAAAAAGTACAGAGCTTACCTGCAAAGTTGAACTACGCAATGATATCGACTCAGACGGCTTATGAATTTAAGAGCGGCATCTTTGGCCTAATAGTTATTTTTTTAAGTTTCAAGGTGTTTCGAAAGTGATACGCTAAGTTTCTTGTTAGCTACGTAGTCCGGCAGCATGACTTGACAAGGATGTCCGTCAAAGGATCTTTCTAGCTACACCCATAGCCGTCCTAATAGTTCTTGTCTCACATGAATGCTTGTGCCGAAAAATGAGGGGAGCGGTGTGGCAGGAACTGGTCTACGGAATTGGTTCTGTTCAAACTTCGGAAATTTTATTAGCTCTTAAAGAAAGCCGTATAAACGGGAGGCGGCCTTTGGTGCGCGCAACAAGGTTGTTGATGCATGTCGTAAAAACCGGCGTAGTAGGGCCGTCCTCTTTTCCTGCTTCCATAGGCGGGTTCCAATAAAAACTACTTTCTTAGCAGGAGCATCATTTTTCGCGTAACATGATCTAACCAAGTTTAGTCGCTGAGTTTCAATTCGCCGAATTATGTTGATGTCTGCGTAAAGCTCGTACAGCTCATCATTGAATCTTCTTCAGTACTTGCCGTCGCCAACTCGTAGAGGTTCGTCAATCTTTCGTAAAACTTTTCGCTCGAACACTCCCAGAGCCACCGTATCTGAGTCGTCATGCTCCATGCTTCTGCGCGATATAGCACGACGGCTACATTAAGGGACTTCTAAGCCATGATTTTCACCTGCCGATAGAAGGCTTCACTTTTCAATTGCCTACCTACTAACTAGGTAGCATTCATTGACAACAAAGATTTTCGCTGGATTTCAAAGTTGATACAGTTTTGCTTGTGCTCATAAAAAAAAAAAATAAATGTAAGGCGCGATAACCTCCGAAGAGATCTAAGGCCGAGCTTCTCTTCCAATTTGCGTCGTGCTCCTCTTGATTTTCCCTACAAATTGGCCGGACGGGACCTACATGATTTTATGCCGACTCCGAACGGCATCTGCAAGGCAGATGAGTTTTCACTGAGAGCTTTTCATAGCAGAAATACATCCGGAGCGCTTGCCAAACTTGCGCAACTTTTTATACTCAGTTGTTCAGAGCTCACAGAGTACATTAACTTTGATTGGATAACGGTTGGTTGTACAGGTATAAAGGAATCGAGATAGATATAGACTTCCATATATCAAAATCATCAGTATCGAAAAAAAATTTGATTGAGCCATGACCGTCCGTCCGTCCGTCCGTCCGTCCGTCCGTCTGTCCGTTAACACGATAACTTGAGTAAATTTTGAGGTATCTTGATGAAATTTGGTATGCAGATTCCTGGGCACTCATCTCAGATCGCTGTTTAAAATGAACGATATCGGACTATAACCACGCCCACTTTTTCGATATCGAAAATTTCGAAAAACGGAAAAAATGCGAAAGGCGGATAAAGCGATGAAACTTGGTAGATGGGTTGACGCTATGACGCTGAATAGAAAATTAGTAAGATTTTGGACAATGGGCGTGGCACCACCCACTTTTACAAGAAGGTAATTTAAAAGTTTTGCAAGCTGTAATTTGGCAGTGGTTGAAGATGTCATGATGAAATTTGGCACGAACGTTACTACTATTACTGTATATGTGTTAAATAAAAATTAGCAAAATTGGATGAAGAACACGCCCACTTTTTAAAAAAATTTTATTTTAATTAAAATTTTAACAAAAAATTTAATATATTTACTGTATATAAGTAAATTAAGTCACAATTCAACTCCAGTAATGATATGATGCAACAAAATACAAAAATAAAAGAAAATTTCAAAATGGGAGTGGCTCCGCCCATTTTCATTTAGTTTGTCTAGAATACTTTTAATGCCATAAGTCGAACAAAAATTTACCAATCCTTCTCAAATTTGGTAGTGGCATAGACTCTATGACGGTAACTGTTCTCTGTGAAAATGGGCGAAATCGGTGGAAGCCACGCCCAGTTTTTATACACAGTCCACCATCTGTCCTTCCGATCGGCCGTTAACACGATAACTTGAGCAAAAACCGATATATCTTTACTAAACTTAGTTCACGTACTTATCAGAACTTACTTTATCTTGGTATAGAAAATGGCCGAAATCCGACAATAACCACGCCCACTTTATCGATATCGAAAATTACGAAAAATGAAAAAAATGCCATAATTCTATACCAAACACGAAAAAAGGGATGAAACATAGTAACTGGATTGGTTTATTGACGCAAAATATAACTTTGGAAAAAACTTTGTAAAATGGGTGTGACACCTACCATATTAAGTAGAAGAAAATGAAAAAGTTCTACAAGGCGAAATCAACAGACCTTGGAATCTTGGCAGGAATACTGTTAGTGGTATTGCATATATAAATAAATTAGCAGTACTCGACAGATGATTTTCTGGATTACCTGGTCCACATTTTGGTCGATATCGCGAGAACGCCTTCACATATACATCTAAGGGCCACTCGCTTTTAAAACCCTCATTAATACCTTTAATTTGATATCCATATCGTACAAACACATTCTAGAGTCACCCCTGGCCCACCCTAATGGCGATATCTCGAAAAGGCGTCCACCTAAAGACCTAATGTCCACTCCCTCTTAAAATGCTCAGTAACACCTTTCGTTTGATACCCATATCGTACAAACATTCTATAGTCACCCCTGGCCCACCCTAATGGCGATATCGCGAAAAGGCGTCAACCTATAGAACTAAGGATTACTCCCTTTTAAAATACTCATTACCACCTTTCATTTGATACCCATATCGTACAAACACATTCTGGAGTCACCCCTGGCCCACCCTAATGGCGATATCTCGAAAAGGCGTCCACCTATAGACCTAATTCCCACTCCCTCTTAAAATGCTCAGTAACACCTTTCGTTTGATACCCATATCGTACAAATATTCTAGAGTCACCCCTGGCCCACCCTAATGGCGATATCTCGAAAAGGCGTCCACCTATAGATCTAATGCCCACTCTCTCTTAAAATGCTCAATAACACCTTTCATTTGATACCCATATCGTACAAATATTTTAGAGTCACCCTTGGTCACCTTTATGGCGATATCTCGAAAAGGCGTCCACCTATAGAACTAAGGATTACTCCCTTTTAAAATACTCATTACCACCCTTCATTTGATACCCATATCGTACAAACACATTCTAGAGTCACCCCTGGCCCCCCCTAATGCCGATATTTCGAAAAGGCGTCCACCTATAGACCTAATGCCCACTCCCTCTTAAAATGCTCAGTAACACTTTTCGTTTGATATCCATATCGTACAAACATTCTAGATTAACCCCTGGCCCACCCTAATGGCGATATCTCGAAAAGGCGTCCACCTATAGACCTAAGGCCCACTCCCTCTTAAAATGCTCAGTAACACCTTTCATTTGATACCCATATCGTACAAACAAATTCTAGAGTAAGCCCTGGTCCACCTTTATGGCGATATCCCTAAATGGCGTCCATCCATAGAACTATGGCCTTCCCTCTCTTAAAATACTCTTTAATACCTTCCATTTGATACAAATGTCATACAACCACATTCCAGGGTTACCCTAGGTTCATTTTCCTACATGGTGATTTTCCTTATTTTGTCTCCATAGCTCTCAACTGAGTATGTAATGTTCGGTTACACCCGAACTTAGCCTTCCTTACTTGTTTATACTCAGTTGAGCAGAGCTCACAGAGTATATTAACTTTGATTGGATAACGGTTGGTTGTACAGGTATAAAGGAATCGAGATAGATATAGACTTCCATATATCAAAATCATCAGTATCGAAAAACAATTTGATTGAGCCATGTCCGTCCGTCCTTCCGTCCGTCCGTTAACACGATAACTTGAGTAAATTTTAAGGTATCTTGGTGAAATTTGGTATGTAGGTTCCCCACTAGGTTCCGCACTCATCTCAGATTGCTTTTTAAAATGAACGACATCGGAGTATAACCACGCCCACTTTTTCGATATCGAAAATTTCGAAAAATCGAAAAAGTGCGATAATTCATTACCAAAGACGTATAAAGCGATGAAACTTGGTAGGTGAGTTAAACTAATGACGCAGAATAGAAAATTAGTAAAATTTTGCACAATGGGCGTGGCACCGCCCACTTTTAAAAGAAGGTTTTTCAAGCTGTAATTTGGCAGTCGTTGAAGATATCATGATGAAATTTGGTAGGAACGTTACTCCTATTACTATATGTATGCT